>NC_050582.1:16962222-17267796 GCF_011100635.1 Trichosurus vulpecula
GAACAAATCCCCTTCATAAAAAGATTTCTTCTATAAAACTTGGACTCAGTCAAAAGGACTCGCCCAAGGACCTAGAGGGCCACATGTGGCCTTGAGGCCGCAGGTTCCCCACTCCTGGTCTGGTG
Source organism: Trichosurus vulpecula (assembly GCF_011100635.1). Classification (NCBI taxonomy): domain Eukaryota; kingdom Metazoa; phylum Chordata; class Mammalia; order Diprotodontia; family Phalangeridae; genus Trichosurus; species Trichosurus vulpecula. The sequence continues at coordinate 16,962,348 of NC_050582.1, forward strand.
AAACCAGGCAATTTTCCTAAGAATCATTTGGCTTCTAATGTACTTCTTCCAATCGTTCTGCATAAGGGGTGGAGAACCCTCCTTCATTCTTCTTGCCTGATAGGAGCTCCTAGCTTAAGACAGGCTCACCTAGGCCAAAGGCAGGAAATAGAACAATTTGGCAGAGGAAATGGCGTGAAATGAAGCATCTGGGGTGGAAGAGGCTGAGAAGAATGTGAAGTATACAGGCATTAGGTATTCAGCAAGCCCCGTGATTTGCAAGTCTTGTCCTTTGAATTTCTGTATACTTGAAGGATGCATCTATTGGACACTTTTGGACAAAGATGTTTGATCACACTTGTGAAGTCCAAAACTCTGAGGATTTTACAGGTGCCTGGAGTTTCTCAGTCTGGGGAATTGTCTTGAACTGAAGTTTCTAGATATAGCTTAATGTTTGAAACAATGAAAATAAGTGAATTGGAATGGCTGCTTTGTCCTTTACGCACCCAGGCAAGTTAGTGGGTCAGTAAACATTTACGAAGGGCCTACTAGTCATTGTATCAGAGGTTTTATGTGATCCCACCAACTAGTATTAATGATGGAGGGATACAGCTTTCAAAAAAAATGGAGGATCAAGTGGCCATGTTTTAGTGGCTAATGCAATTGACCCATTTCCTTCCCTGCCAGTGGATTTGTTTTGTGGCTTTCCAGGAAGAAGAATGAGGGTAGATCGATAGCTTTGGGAAGAAGACCAATGCTCTGGGCAGATATCCCCCTGAACATGGCCTAATGACTTAAGCAAGTGAGTTCCCCAACATCCTCAGTGAGTTAGTTCATAGAGCCAGGGTTAGGATCAAGTCTCTCCCTTTGCTTTCTGTCCAGGGCTATTACCACTAAACCAGGTTTTCTTCTGTGAGACAAGGGATTCAATTAAATGCATAACTGACTCCCAATTAGGAAGTTTCATATTAATCTTCATTTTTCAACCCATTAGGGAATTTTGGTCTCCTGTACCAAGATACTCTCTATAGGTTTATATTTTGGGGAGAGAAGAGGCAACAGGGATTTGTATATTGTTTTACTGCCCCTTGAGAGTGAAGTGGATATCACTAATTGTGGGGTGGCATGTGCATTCTGCACACTGAAAAGCCTCACCAGTATGCCATATAGACCTAAAAGTAGCACCAGGGAGGGGCTTTTCTTCTACCTGGCACACAAATCCTAGTCCCCTGTTGGGCAAGGGAAAATTGAGAGAAATTAATGACAAAGATAAGCATGCTAAAATGGGGATTGCTATCACCATGTTCCATCTCAGAATGAAATTTTAATTTAAATGAACTTTTTATAAAATTACCTGCCTACAGAGATCTTTATTTTGTAATTAAAAGGGAGTTGTTTCTATCAAGTTCCACTGTAAATGAAATATTAATGTACAGATCCCTGAATTCTCTGATGGTGGGACTTAATAAATAAAATATATTTACATCATCAACATTATATTTTCAGCATGCTGTCCTAGAAGGGTTGTAACTTCAAATATTGTTAAACAGAACATTCGTTATATACGTTTTCATTATTCTTCACTGTTCATTATTCGAAACAATTACTCAGCTAATCAATCGTTTCTTACAGAGGATAAACACATGGCTTAAATGCTAAAAGGTAATTCTCCATTTAACAGGTTTATTTCATTAACAATTCAATCTTGATTTTTTTTTCCTGCAAGGAACAATCGAGGACTCTGTCTAATTGACATTAACTTGTATTTGCATTTCGATGTTACAGTGTTTGTTTTAAGAAGCCATGTGGAGTGAGACCCGTTTCTTCGGTCTCCCCCAGCATAGGATAGCATGTTCAACATGGGTCGCTCTTGGAAAAATAGGGTGAAACTGGACAGCTCCATGAAGATAACCTGAATGCTAGCAGTAGTTAATGTAGTCCAGGTAGCAGGAGTTAATCTTATGAAGTGTCTTCTTTCCTGGAACGAGAGCTTTCTAGAGTATTAGTTTCATCCTGTGAGTTAAAGGTGCTGGCTTTTCAAGGGGTGGGGGGGCAGCTTTATTTTGCCAGGGCCGTCTTGTCCAAAGAATTCAATGCTGCAGAATAGCTATGATGAATACAAAGGGTATTTACATGTATAATTTCCTCCTTTCTCCTTGGCCTTTTCTTTCTAAAATGGAGGTTGTGTGATTATTTTATTATTGAGCATCTTGAACCCTCAGCCGGAGCCTCATTCCTCCTAAATCTGCTCCTCCCTCTGACGTCCCACTTCCTATTAATAGTCCAATATGCTTATTTTTCCTTGTTTGAAAGCTCAGTGACGTTGATTTGCCTGTCTGCCACTTCTATCTAATGGGTCACTGAATCACGTTGATTCTAACTGTGCTGTTTCTCCAATTCATCACTATCTCTCTTTTATTATTGTTGCCACCTGAATACTCCTAGCCCTTACAACCATCTGTCTGGACTCTTGTAATAAAATCCTGACTTACCTTCTCTGTATGCTACCATTTGGGCATAGATCTCATCATGCATCTTTCATTGCTTATTTTCAACCTTTGCCTATTTCCTAATGAGTCAAGTTTTAACTCCCATTTTGAGTGCTATGTTACCTTTTGCTCCCCTTACCTCATAATACTCTGTCTCTCATTTTCTGAGCTCTAGACAAATTGCAGTACAATCTGTTCCCCAGCCATGCTCAGCATTTCCCCCTGCCCTCAGTCCCCTTGCTCAAGTCTGCAATGCTAGGTTTGGCGTAACATCACTCCCGTTGTTCACCTGGTGAATTCCTCTGAATTCTTTAAAGCCCAACTCAGATGGCTCTGTCTCCTTGAAACCTTCCCTGATCTTCCTAGCCTTAAGCTACTTTCTAAGACTTGATCCCTAAGTCATAGCCACATTGACACCCTAGTTGATGGAGAAAGTGTGTATCCCAGTGAAATCGGCAAGCCTTGATGTTTGTGTCCTCTTATACTATGAGCTCCAAAACAACTCACCCCAATTTTGTATCTGTGTTAGTGTTGAACATAGTGTTCTTCACATAGTAGGAGCTTAATTTATACTTTTTGTCTTTGGATATTGGATTAACCTTTGAACCTCTTACTCCCAGCTACTAAAGTGTTATATTAAAGATATTTGGTAGTAAGGCTAAGTGGAATTTGAGTCTCTTTCCATTTCTTTATCAATTTATCCTATTTCTGTAAAGTATCTCTTGAAGTAAAGGGGTTCAGAGAGTCTCTGCAGCCCTTAGGCTTAGTATATATTTCTGAGAGAAAGGTGGGCCGGAGTGGTGGCTTATGAAATTATCTAAAGTTGGAAGTTAATGCAAGAGGCAGCAAGGCATGGTGGATAGATAGCTGGCCTTGAAGCCAGAGAGCCAGGGTTGCAGTCCTACCTCAGAACTAGCTTGGCTGTGAGTCACTTAACTTCCTGCTATTCTAGGTAGTTCTCAAAGACTGAGCTGCCTAGGAGGTGCTGGTCTGTGTTGGTGATGGTCCAGCCCCTCTCTAATTAAAAGTTGGTATTTATCATTCTCGAGTGACATCTCTTCTATCTGTGCCCTTCTTGCCACTCACTGAGATGCCTCTCTCATCATCCCCTCTTGCCTGGCCTATTGCGATATCCTCCCACTTGGGGTCCCTTTCTCCATTCTCCCTCCCTCCCATATGACAATGTATCTCCCAACTCTGAGTGCTTTGTCTGACTCCCTGCCATTCCAGGCATTCTCTCCTTCTTCTTCTCTGCTCTGGCTGCTTCCAAGGCCCACCTTCTTCAAGAAGTCCTTCCTTAGCTCCCTTGATGCTAATGCTGTCCTGCAGACTATCTCCAATTTATCCTGTATTTTGATCTAGTTTATATATAATTGCTTCTATATTATTTCTACCATTAGACTATAAGCTCCTTGAGTGCAGACACTGGTTTTTGTTTCTCTGGGGATTTGATTTAAGGTTTTAGGGGTATTTTTGGGAGGGAGTTGACTTTTTTGTTTGTTTTGTTTTGGGTAATTTCCCTAGGGATTAGCACAGTCCTTGGCACATATGTCCTTCAGAAATGCTTACTGATCTGACATGGTTCTAATCCATGCTACACATGGCTGTCAAATTGATATTCCTAAATGACAAGTCTGTTTTATACTCTCCCTCCAAACTTTGGTCTCTCAGAATACCTAGTCCCCTCCAAGTCTCAGCCCAAGTTCCTGAGTACTCCATGAACCCATAATAGGGGCTTCTTGCCTCTCCTTCACCCAATTAGTTTGTATTGAATTTGTTTATATTCCATATGTTTTTGTGTACATGTGATTTACCTTTCAGTAGAATGTAAGATCCTTGAGGAGAAGGCTCTCTCATTTTTCCCCTGTGGCCTTAGCACCCAGTAGAGAATTTGCTCCATAGCAGGAGCTCAGTAATACTTGTGAATGTGGCATGAATTTAATTGACATTCTCTAATGATCTCCTTCTTACCCAACTTAATAGGCTTTCCCTGGTCTTCATCTTCTTCCATCCCTCAAAGCATATGATACTGCTGGATTCCATTCTAAGGAGCCTTTTTCTCTCATTACCTACTGTGATTCTGTACTCTCTTGTTTTTCCTGCTCCTTTTGGACTGTCAGAACCCATAGAGGTGAAGATGCTACTGAGGGAGGAGCAGATCATGGCTGGCACAGAACTGCCAATCAATGTTGCCCAAGTAATCTTCTAGGTAGCTGCCCTGCCTCTACCACATACAGTGGTATGCACATTAAATGTGACAGACTCAAATGAAATGCATTGATCTGTACAACTACTTACATCTTTAAAAATATTTTCACATGCAATATATGCTCTTTTTTGCAGAAATCACGTATTTTATATGAGTTGGCCTTGAGTTCACAGCATTTTGACATGCATTCTTTAATTCTTCATAAACTGCGCTTTTATCACATAGGATATTGACCATACCTTTGAGTGGTCTAGTTTTCCAGGTTTAGCCTTGATTATAGCCCATGACTTTTCAGTAAGATTTAAATCAAATGAGTGCCCAGGCAACTGAAGCATGGTTATCTCAGTCCCTTAGATATACTCCTTAAATTTTTGTGATATGGCATGGTATGAGGGCTGCATTGCAGTATTGTATGTTGACCGTATTTAGAAAGTTCTGTAATTCTGAAATAGTCCTACTTCTCAGTATATCAACATATTTGTCAGAGTTCAGCATGGACTTCCAGGTTCTCTAAAAGTAAAAAAAAAAATCCCCACTCTTAGTTTGGGTTTAATGTGGTCTTCCTTTCTTAGTGCATTTTCCATGTGCTTCGTTTTTTACATGTCATCTCCCCAATTAGAATGCAAGTTCCTTGAAGACAGGGGCTATTTTTGCCTTTCTTTGTATCCCTAGTGCTCCACACAGTGCCTAGCCAATAGCACGTGCTCAGTAGATGCTGGTTTATTTTTGTTATACAGACTGGTGCCGTCAGCTCCCTCTGAAGGTCTTTTCACATTTTCTGAAGGTTAATCACATTTTTTACAGCAAGAATTTGTTCATTCTTGGTGGTATTTTATGTTTTCAGCCATACTTTGCTTGGAACTTCAGTTTAACTACTAGTGTTTACTTAGGGCTCAGATGATACCCAAAATCCTGGATTTCCTCACACCGATTGCCACTGCATTACCTCTGATAGAAAAAACCACTCAGTAATAATCACTCATAAGAACCACCAAATTAAGAGGAGCAATGAGATGTGTGTATGGTAAGCAAACTCAGTAGTCAACTGACAGAGAAGTAAATAAAGTGAGGGAGCCAGCTTATTCTGGTCTCATCCAGTCATGATCAGACCTTCTGAGTCAGTGTACTATCACTAGAGGCATATACCCGTGACTGTTTTCTGTCACAAAATGAAACCATCTCAAAATTGTTACTTGTGCCGAATTATTTACAGCAATGTTTTCTGCCTCCAGGCCTCCATACTAAAACACCACTTTCTTCATTTTACTTCACTACATGAGAACTTACAATAGCTTCCTTACCTATCCTGTCATGTTCACATGCCCACAGCCCACTTTTCAAGGCCCTCTCTAACCCTTTTTCTCTCCTTCTGAAGGTTTGTTATACCATACCAGGTAGTGGAGCACTTCTACCTGGGAGGTAGAATAAAAGATCATAGAATCACAAGGACACAGAAAAGCCCTTTAGTCCAACCCCTACATTTTGCAGATGAGGAAACTGAGGCCCAGGAGATTCAGTGAGTCACCCCAGATCACACAGGTAATAACAATGAGAGGAAGATTTTGAATTCAGGTCATCCAAATTCAGAGGCAGTGTTCATGAGAATTGAGATAGTCACTGTCAGAAGCTACACAGCTACTAAGGGGCTGTTGGGATTTTCAGCTATGTGTTCTGTAATCTGGTGCTCTTTCTATGGTATCAGTTGTTTTCTAATTGTTTTCATAGGTTATTTTGAAATTTAAGTTTCTTAAGGGAAGGAACCATACTAGAGTACCTAGCTCAATGCCAAACAAATAGCTGTTGAGTAATCCACGTAGTGAGGTACCATTTCCTTTCCTTTTCATTTTCATGATGAGGGACAAAGGAACACTTTTTGTCCATAGTAAAGATTAGGCAACTGTGGTAGTCACAGGTCACTGCTCCAGAAGAGTGACCAGGACAGTGAAGGCCTAGAAGTACTGGCTAAATGTCATGTGACTAGTATAAAAAAGTATTGGCTAAAGAATCTCAGGATTTAGAATCTGGAGAAGAGAAGAGAAGACTTCCAGACCACATAATGGCCATCTTCCAATATTTGATGGGCCATCAAGTAAAAGAAGGATTTGACTTCTGTGTGGTCTTAGGGGAAGCAGAACTAGGAAGAATAGATAGGGATTCTCAAGGCAGACTCCTGCTGAGTGTAAGGAAAGCCTTCCTTACAGTTCAAATTCATTTGAAGTGTGGTGAGCTACCTCTGAAGAAAGTCCTTTCTCCAAGGAAATCATACTAGACGTTCTCAGAAGCCTTTCCTGATTCTGTGACTCAGCCAACTTTTCTGAGACATCATGTATGATAAACATTTGCCAAACCTCAAGTGTTCCATATACATATGTGTGTATACACACACACACACACATATATACACACACATACACACACATATATATACACACACATACACACACACACACACACATATATATATATATATATATATATATATATATATGTTCTAGTAATATTTCTGTGTGACAGAATGATAGACCATCAGGATGACCTGGGTTCAAATATGGCTGTTGTACCTTCCCAGCTTTGTCATCATGGGAGAGAAGTTTTTTACTTCTCCAAGCCTGAATCTCATCATCCGTAAAATGGGAATAACCATGCTTGCAGGAACATAAATCATTTTTCAGTCATGCCCAACTCTTTGTGACCCCATTTGGGGTGTTCTTGGCAAAGATACTGGAGTGGTTTGTCATTTCCCTCCCCAGCTCGTTTCACAGATGAGGAAATGGAGGCAAACATAGTTAAGTGATTTGCCCAGGGTCACACACCTGGTAAGTGTCCAAGGCCAGATTTGAACTCAGGAAGATGCATATATACATATATAGAGTATATGAAGTACTTTGTTTCTTTAAAGTGCTGTTGGAAAGGCAGCTATTATTAGCTTCCCCCCCCCAACTAGGATTATACGGGTATTGCATGTTCTGGCAGCCCTGTATTGAATCTTTCCCCCAACCTCAAAAAAAAATCCTGCAAAATTCAGAGGAAAGTTTAGAGAGAAAAAAGAATGAGAGGAAGAAAGTCTTTGGTAAAGGTGAGGGATGAGTAAAGGGTTAGTATCTTCTGCTGGCTGTGCTCTTTAAAAGTAGATCGATGTGTGGGAGAGAAAGTTAGGTGTGTACATAGTAGGGAACTGTTTTTAAACTTTATTTTATAAATGTGTTTGGGGAAAAGAGAAATACTTGAGCAAATATGATGTGCATTCCCCATAGGAGGGCAGATAAACTGTAACTGGAGAAAGGGCCTTGTATCTGATATCCCAGCGACCATTTTTCAAACAGGAAGCATCACCCAGTCAGCATAGCAATTTTACAAAGAGACACAGAAGTTGCCCCTCATCATTTATTGATTTTGAGGTTAACCCATCACAAGGGCCTTGTAATTCTCCTGCCTGGTTGTTAGTGCTTGGTAAGTCCCTGATTATTTATCTCATATCCTTGGTTCAGGCAGCACCAATTTTCAAAAATGGCTTTCACCAGGAAAGCAATAGAAAACCCCTCCCAACAACTACAGGCGAGCCAGTGATTAGGGCGTTAGGTCCTATTCCCTCTTTTCTTCCTCCATTCAGGACATTGCCCTCTTTTTCTGTTGTATACAATCCCAGATTTTGTTTTTTCTCTTCTCCTTAACTTTTGAAAATTCAGTACCCATGGTCCCTATGTTACCCGCAAGATCAGCAACACATGAAAGGAATAAAGCAAAGTAGATCTCCCACTATGTCAGTCTAATTGTTTGGAAAAAAGTGATCAGAAATATAGAGGTTTAGCTAAAAGGGATCTTAGAGTTTGTCTCAAACTCCTTCTCCACTGATATTTATATATTAGGAAACTGAAACCCAGAAATGGCAAAGACTGGTCGGAGATAGCCCAAATGGTCAGTGAGAAGGCCAGGGCTAGAGCTCAGGTCTCTTGATTCTGATTTTGTCTTCATATACTCTTAAGGACCACACCATCACTTATTCGTGTGAGTGTGCCCTCTAGTGGTTCAGATCACAGGCTATCTGTACCTGCCCTTCCTATGTGACTCTCATCCATGTCCAACCAGAAATTGACAATTGCAAGGGGTCCTACCACCATGTTGGGGGCCTTCCTTGAGTCTTCCTGATGTGCTGAAAATAACGGTGCAGTATAGGAGCTGTCAATTCTCCCTTGGTATCACCACATGATCAGCCTATATTTTTATGAACCACTGATTTTCATAATAACAGCCAGTTTGTATGTGTTGCTCTACACACAGTTTGATGAAAGGGTTGGGTAGGTTTTGTCTCTATCATTTATGTTTTATCATTTCCCATTTAGGGGGTTTCATTACAGTAAAGAAAACAGCTGCATTGAATCTAATCACAGCTTCTGCTTTTATACTCTGCAAATTTGGAGACATGTATGCACATGTTACTACTGATGCTATGACACTCCGAAAACATCATTTCTTGTGAGGAAAAAAGGTTATTGTGAAAAAATGTAATCCAATTCAAGAAACATTTCTGAAGTATGCGTCGTGTCAGGCACTGTTCTAGCTGCTAGGGATCCTGTGAGGTCTAAAGACAAAGTCCAGGCCCTCAAGGAACCTTTTCCTGCAGCTATGTAGAATCCAAAAGATGAAGAATAAGCATGTTAGGGAAATTGGGGGAGAGAGAAAATACTTTTAACTTGGTGGAAATGATACCTGCGTTAAACCTTAGTGGAAGAGAAGGATTTTCCTACCTGAGGCTGAGGAAGCATCAAGGAAAGCCTTCATGAGGGAGGGAGGAGGGAGGTGGCATGTTTCAATTAGGAAGAAGATGATATTCCTTTTTTTCTCAACTTATTTTCAGTGAACAAAAATCTATTTTCTTTCCCTCCTCTGCCCCTCTTCCATTTCGGAGAAAAACCTGACATAACAAATATGGGGTTTCTTCCCAATGCAAAACACTTTATTGCACTGACCATCCCCTACCCCCCCACCCCCATGCATGTTTCATTGTACACACGGAGTCTCTGTCAGAAGATGGGTAGCCTGCTTCATCATTGATCCTCTGGAACTGTGGTTGTTCCTGGCATCGGCCATTTTTGGAAAGTGCCTCCTCAGCTTTGAATGAGTGTGGGTCCCAGGACTTCCCTGGGCAGATGGGGCTGCTTTTCTTGGCTCTCCATTCCCAATCTGTGAGCTAGAAAGGGACATTTCAGTGACACCTTCAAACCACAAGGTGGCGGTTGGGGGATGAGTAACTGGAGCCCTCATTTCCTTGAGCAGCTTTTTTTCATGCCTGCATGTGTGTGTGTGTGTGTGTGTGTGTGTGTGTGTACATGTACATACACAGGCAGAAAGAGACACCGTGTTGATGTCACTTTAGCACAGCAAGGCTGCAGGACACAGTCTAAAAAATACCGGATAGGGAGTCAGAAAGTACAGGTTCAAATTCTGACTGCCACTTTTTAACTGCCTGAATTTGGAAAGATCATCTCACCTCCTTGGATCTCAGCTTTCGGATCTTAAAAGGAAGATTGGATTCTGTCAGAGGTTTTTAGCCTTTCTGTGTGTGGTAGTCTGGAGAAGCCTATGGACCCCCTCTCACAATAGTGTGTGTGTGTGTGTGTGTGTATACACACACATACATACAAATATACACACATACAAAATAAATATACATATATGAAATATGTATATGAAATAAAATGTTTACAATTCCAATTATATTGAAATGTAATTATCAGTATTGTGAAAAAACAAACAATCAAACAAACCAAGTTCCCAGTCCCTGGATGAAGAAATCTTGATCTGGACGATCTCTAAGTGCCTTTCCCCTTCTAAATTCTATGATTCTCTGCATCAAATGGTACAGATAACTGCAGCAACTTTGTTAGTCTGTTGGAGCTAGAGGAGGGCTGTGGGGAGGAAGAGGGTGGTTTAGTTAACAATGAGTTACTTGCTATTGCCTCAGCACCCCTTCCATTGAGTCTGGCTGAAAATGAATGAACAGGCAGGCATGTAAATCACCATTGTGAAATCTCTGTGGGGCAGAGGTTTCATTTTTCCCCCTCAAAGAAAAAAAAAACGCAAGAGAAACAGTAAATGGAAGCCTGCTAACAGCCTCTGGATAAACCCCGCATAAACTGGCTTCTTTATTCCAGTTAGCTTCAGTCTGCAAGCTGCTTAGGAGATTGGATTATTATTATTTTTTATTGAAAAAAATACAACTGCCAAATTTAAAAATTTTCTCCTTAGTAATGTGTGCATATGTGTTGTATGTTTATTGTATTATTTAAGAACACATAAATGGGAGACAGTTCCTTTAAAACACAGCTCAAGATTTGGTTCTCCCAACCAGTGCATTTCCCTCACTGGTTGCCTTCCCTCTTCTCTAAAGATCTTGTATTTACCGAATTATTTACATTTTGTCTTCCCGTTGCGATGTTAGTGCTATGAGAGCAGGGACTAGGTTTTGCCTTTGTTTTTTGTGTTTTTTTTTTCTCATCTGTTTTTGCGTTTTTCCAGAGCACATATATTTATATCTATAATGTGTATGAAGATACATGTATTCTCTCTGTAGCATAGACACTACAGATTCTTGGGAAATTTTTTTACCTGGATCCTTTAAAGTGGATATTGTACAACTAATTGGTAAATTGCTTTCACCTAGCTATTTGAGTATGCTGACACATTACCTACCTGAATGTTAATTACAGACTCTTCTCAGAAAGACCCCCATTCTGGAAAAATTTATGGGACTTATCTGCTTGATTGCTGTTTTTTTTAGTCTTTACACACACACACACACACACACACACACACACTCACACTCACACATGATCACACACACTGGCACTTGGGGTCTCACCCCCACATGCCTCAGGAAAGTTGCTAGAGAACAAATGAACTAACCCTATAGAGGTTGTGAAACAAGCTTTGAAACTGCTCTGGGGAATCTCTGTTCCATGTTTCCTTCTAAAAGAAAGGCCACCGGAGTTACCACTGTGATGGATTTTCATGCTTGAAAGTATGGATTCTTGCGACCATGCAACTATAGATCCTGCAAACACCCGAACAGCCAGTTGTGGCCCACAGTGTCCATCTTTGTCCAAACAGACTCGTCCCATTGTGTTTTGGTCTCCCTGCGGAGCTCTGTCTGCTGGCAGAACACTGACTGAAGTCCATCGGGCCTCAGAGTAACTGTTTCCTCTGCAATTCAACAGGAAGTCAGGAATTTGACTTACAAAGACTTCACCTGTTTTTACTTGGATTTGTTGTGTGCCAGGAATAAATCAACCCCAAAATCATGGCTCCAGATGTAAGTAAATAACTTGCTTTCTTCCAAGGCCTTTAATTGTTATGAGCAAAGTTTTCCATAAAACAATTTGCAGGAAGATATACATTGTCCTGATCAAAAGGGAAACATGGTGAGGCCGAGAAAGGAACATTTGGAACTGAGAAACAAGACTTTTCCTTCTCTGCAAACTAGCTAAGAGAGCTAAGATGGTAAGAGGCTGCCCTCTTCAGGATGCTGGGTTCTGTGGGCTCACCATAAAAGCAGTCTTTTTCTTTGTGTTAGAGACTGGTGCTGGTCTTTATTTGTTTTGTTCCTGTTCAGCCTGGCTAGGCTCTTCTTTCAGAGGAGGGGGCTGAGGACAAGGGAGCTGGAGGTCACTTTCTTCAGCTGCATTTTTAAAACACCCTTTACAAGAAGTGTGTTGGTAGCAGAAACATGTTGGCTCAGTTTGTGGTCTTAGAGAATTAGAGATGCCTGAAGTTTGCTGTGTGTTTGTTTTTTTAAATTATTATAGATAAAAGGGTAAGAATTTGAAGCCCTCCCTTACCTGTTAGTGAAGCCATCCATATTCTAAGTATATAGCTGAGGCTTTTCACTTGGGAAGATTATGAAGAAAGAGAAGCTTCAAGATTCCTCTGCTTTCCACAACCTGCTTTTGCTCATTTTAATTATTGTGAATCATTTGTAAAGGTCTAGCTTAATACCTTCCCTGGCATTTATGAAAAGCCCCCTTTTCCTCCCTCAGAAATGTGGTCTTGTGTTTGGCAGCTTTTATTTGCAGTTGAATTGGGCTGCCTTTTGAGCCAAGCTCCGTGATAAAGATGTGCCTGTGAAATGGCCATGTTATGAGCCTTCAATTGCTACCTAACTGTGATGTAGATGAATAGAAGACTGAGCCGTGCTATGGTCAGTCTGGGGAAATGCCCACATTGTGAACTCCCTGTATGTGAATTTCCTTCATCATTGCAATTCCAGTATTTACCACTCAGAACCCCTCCCTTCTCTTCGATAAGTCACACAATGTTTCCTGGAAGCTCAAAGACTTACCCAAGATCACGCAGCTTGTAAATGTGAGAGGTAGAAGTTGAGCCAAGTTCTTGCTGACCTCAAAGCCATCACTATCCAACATTTCATGCTGTTATTGTTCTCTTTAGAGATAATATCCAAAAGCCCACAGAATAATAAAATTTAAACTTATTTAAATTAAATTTAAATTTAAAATTATTGCTCTTTATTAATACTTAAGGAAAGAAGACAACAGGCTATACAGAATGTCAGAGCAGAAAGGAACTTTAAGAATCACAGTCTATTCCTTTCATTTTGCAGGCTAGTTTTGTGTTTGTTTCAGTTTCAGTAATATCCACTTTATCATCTCACTTACAGAAGATCTTTCAGCTTGAAAATTCAGATATGGTACCCAAAATGGAGGCAAGCAATCGATCTGCTTGTCTAGGTTGTCTTAACAACTCTTCCATCCAAGTTATTGTTCGTACTTGGTTTTTGCAGTTGGAAGCATATTTCCTCCCCATTCCTAGGGTTAGGTAGGGAAATTTTGTTAAGCCATAAAAATCTGTGCCTTCTGTTAACGTTTCTTCAGATACCATTGTTCTTATAATACAGATATACCATGTTTCATGTATACCATATAGAAAGAATTCATGCATAGGAAATTGATCTAGTAGGGAATGAATCAATTTCACCAAATGTGAAATCTCACATTTAAGAACATTTCCTTCTCTAGTACATTAGAGATGAGTTGATAGCACTTAGTGTTGAAGTGGAACAGTATAGCCCACCTCTTTTACATTGTAAAGTTATAGATTCAAATGGAAAAGAAGGAATATAAGAGGTATAGCCAAAGAGTCCTAGGATCTCCAGATGTGAGGGAAATGTCTCTGGTTTGTGTAGTTGTGTTCGATCATAGTGAAGAGTATATGAGATCGATGTGACAAAATGCTCCCAGCAGATATTACTCTTTGAGATTATTATAACACCTTCCATACCATAATACCCATTTTTCTTGTTGAGAGTTTTGAATTTCATGTGCTAAGGATATCTTCCATGTCAGTGTATCTCTAATTTTGAAGGGATGCTCAAATGAAAACAGAAGTTTATGGACTCTTAGAATTAGAAGGGATTTTAGCTGTTCTACGTCAGCATCACTCTTAGGAATCCCTCCACAGTATCACCGAGGTGACATTTGCTCACATTGTTGCTGCTGAAATGCTTCCAACGGTGTGGAGGATCATTGCCTAATCCATTTTTCAACAGCTCAAATTATTGGAAAGTTCTGCTCCAGATCAAGCCAAAAATCTGTCTCCTTATGACTTCCAGTAATTCTAACATCATATCTATGCCTTTCACTCTCTTTGGATGCTGCCCAGTTTGACATTCACTCCTAAAATATGACTGCCCAAAATGAACATGTTATTCAAGATTTTGTCTCATCTGGATAGAGGACTATTGAACTATCTCTATACTTGATCTGACTCTCTATTTCGATTAATGCAAGTGAAGTTGAGGATAGCTTTTGGGGCTGTTATGCTATAACCTTCATTTGTTTATTCATTGTTCACTTGTTTATTATTGCTGCAGCTGCTATTAACCCATTTTACTCCTCCTTATATTGATGAAGCTCAATGTTTGAACCTATTTGTTGGCCTTACATTTACCCCTATTACATTTCTTGTTGCTCTAAATTTAACTTTCAAAATTGTCTAGATTTGCTTGGGTTCTTCATCATCTAACCTGTTTGCCATCCCTACTAAGTTTGTGTCATATGTAAATTTCATAATCATGTTTTCTTTTTAAAAATATTATTGGTTTTTATATCACCCTTGTTTCCCAATGTGTCCCTCTCTCCTCTCCCTCCTAGAATAATCCCTTATAACAAAGACTAAAAAAGGACGGGGGGGGGGAATAGTCCAGCAAAATTAAACAGCATATCAAAAATTCCTGCTATTATATCCCCTGTTCCGACCTCATAGTCCTCCACCCTTGCAAAGGAGGCAAGGGAAGTGTTTTCTCTTATCTTTCCTTTAGAGCCAAACTTGGTCATCATAATTTCAGAGCATAAAGTTTCAATTGTTATGGTGGTGTTCTTTTTATACACATTGTTGAAATCATAATGTGTATTGTTTTACTGCTTCTGTTGGCTTCACTTTGCATCAGTTCATATAAGCTTTTTCATGCCTCACTGTATTCTTCATGTCTATTGTTTCCTACAGTGAACGGCTATTCCATTGTTTTCATGCACAATTTGTTTTGACATTCCTCAATCGGTGGGCATCTGCTTTTTTCCCCAGTTCTTTGGTACTACAAAATGTGCTGCTATAAATGTTTCATGTGCATGAAACCTTTCTTTTTATCATTGACCTTTTCTGGACTATATGCCTAGCCCTGGCATCTTTGGATCAAAGGAGAATAATTTTCTCCACATAAATTCAGATTGCTTTCCAGAATGGTTGGGCCAAGTCACTGCTATGCCAAAAGGTCATTAGTATGCCTGTCATTCCACAACTATTTCAGTGTTGAATATTCCCATCTTTCACCATCTTTGTTAATTTTCTGTATGTGAAGTAAAAGTTCAGGGTTATTTTTATTTGAATTTCTTTTGGTGATTTGGAGAGTTTTTCATATGGTTGTTTATAGTTTGCATTTATTTTTCCTTTTTATGAGACTTTTTTGTTTTTATGCTGTAATAGATTATTGACTGAGGAATGGCTATTTCCCACATATGTATGTGTATATATATTCATGTTAGTTCCCTGTGCATCTTGCGTATCAAACACTTAACAGAGATATTTAATACATTTTACTAGTCAATAGCTCCCCTTTTAATCCATTTCATTAATTTTGTTCATTCAAAAGCTTTTGAATTTCATGTAATTAAAATGATTTCTTTTGTATGTTGCTACTGCAGTTATCCTTTATCCGTTGTCTGTTTATGAATTCTTCTCGTGGCCACAGCCGTGAAAAGTGGCTGATCAGATTCCCTTATAATTTTAATGCAATCTTTAATATTCAAGTCACATAAATGTCTTGAGTTTTGTGGTATATAGTAAGAGGTTGGTCTAAACATAATTTCTGCCAGATTGCTTTTCAATTTTCCCAGCAATTATTGTCAAACCAGGAGTCCTCTAGGTATTTTATATTTAGGGCTTTATTGAACACTAGGTTGCTGAGTTCAATTACTTAGTTGTCTAATCTGTTTCACTGATCTGTTTTCTATTTTTCACAAGTACTGGGCTAACGTAACATCTAACCAGGTATAAGAATTTGATGCCCACATTCAAGTCAGTGACAAAATCTTACACAAGAAGGATCAAGTGTTGAGACCTATGGTACACTGCTAGTGACCCCTTTTTTGGTTGAAATGGATCTATGACTGCATTTATATGGGTAGTCTTTTTAACAATGCAAATCATAGTCTATGCATCCCTGCCTCACCGCATGCAATTCTTGTCCATGTCCTGCCATATATTCAGCACAGTTGTTGTGTTGACACCATTCTCCACTGTCACTTGACGTTGAGAAGATAAAGATAAAGCTCATGAGCTTCCAGTTGGTGGTTATCCCACACATTTGACAGTCATCTAATTTGCCTATATAAGGAGGGGCACATCAACCTTGTTCTGGTCCCTTAGTAATGAATTCTGTGTCAACCTGTGAGATAAAGTTTGAGTTCCTACCATCATAGATTTAGAGCTTTTGGTGACCACTGAGTCACAGAAGGAAACTGAGGCTTATGAGGCAGGATTTGAATACAGATCTTCTGGACTCCTAATCTTTTCCTAAAAGGGGCAACTTTATTACAACATATCCAATGCCTATATAACGAATAGATCATGAAATCATTACACCGTGCCAGAAAAGGATAACTTTAGAATTCATCTAACGTTAATTAGGTGGCCTATTTTTGGTGCAGTTCTAAATGCTACAATATGTTTTATCATCAAGAAAACAGTTTTAGTGTTGTGGAGCAGAGATTGAATTGACTTCTAGGGACCATTCTAGGGCATGTGCACCCAAAGCTTCCCTGGAAGATTCTAGGGACTTCACGGACTTGGTGATTCATTGCTTGAGGCTTTTGGTGATTAGGGGACTTCTTGGGTGCTTTTGGTCATATCATGTCTTAGAGCTGAAAAAACTTACTGGTTTGCTATAATGCAAATCAAAAACAAAAACCTATGTAGTTCCTCAGTCCTCTCTGACTGCTGTAGGGCTAGGGTGACAAATCAGTTAAGAGAGAGCTTCCAACATTGTGTTTAGTAGAAGGCTTCCCAGGAGTTGTTTGGACAGGGAAGGAATGTGGTGAATTCTGGTCATACCTGTTTAACATTGCTCTACATCCTTCTGAAGTTTACCTTTTAGCCTCCTGAGAGAATATAAGAGAAATTATAAATTAAGTCATTGAATCCTGTTTCAAGTTATTTTCTCAGTGTGCATTGTGAGTCTTTTTTGTATGTTAGCATGTCTTATGTCTAGAACAGGAATGCTCTCTACATATCTGACATACATTGTCTAGATCTTTTTTTACTGGATGTTGTCTATATTGTATACATTTACTCTCCTTTTTTTGTGAAGTTCCTAGATAGGATCCTGAATCTAATCTCTAAATAGCTTGTTCCCAGGGCACTGGGAGTGTGAATACAGGGATAGATGTCAGGTTCCCCTGGGCTGAACCTGCTATGGAAAACATGCTTAGGTCTACACTAGAAAGGGCTATTTAGGAAGAGGAAGTCGACCCAGTGCCCCATCCCCTTGGATCCAGTGGTAGCTCCTCACTGTTAGATATATGTGTGTGTGTGTGTGTGTGTGTATGTGTATATGTATGTATGTATATATTTATATTTATATATATATATATATATATATATATGTATATATATAAACTAGTAGCCTGAATATCCCAAGAGGTTTTAACCTATTTTCATTTATTTGTAGGTTATCATTATCAGGGGTTTCGTTCATACTTTCTTACCTTTCTGTAATGAATCTTCAGACTTGGAAAATGCATCTTGTCATAAAGTTATACTTTAGGAATTCAGGTTATGAGAGAGAAATAGGTACAATTTATTTACAGGATGCCATGTTCTTCATCGACTGAGAAGCATATGTTACTTTGTTTCATCTTCAAAGTTGTGGCCCTACTGAAGCATTGAAAACCACCAGCCATATTGTTGCAGTGGGAAAATTCAATTATTTCATAATCTTTACATTCAGCAGTCAAATAATGGTCCTGAAATGGTATAGATATATCCCCAAGGAGACCTTCTAAATGGCCAGGTCAGGAATTTATCATTAACTTGAGCTGACTCTTTGAACTCCTTAGGGCTCTGAATGATCTTGGAAGGAGGACTAAGTTATTTCTTCTTTTCGGGGGAAAGTAATTGTATGTGCACTGCAGAAGCTAATTGACCAGTCACTGTTCTGGATTCTGAGTTTAATAGCAGAGTATTATAACTTCACTTAAGTCAGTCCTCTGGACGTTCAGGGGACATCTCTTTCACTTCCATGAAAAGAGATGCCTGACTTCCAGAAATTTCTCCCACCTCTGCCACCTGCTACCCCTGGGATCCTGGACAAGTGACTTTTCTCATCTTGGTCTCAAGTTTCCCTTTGTGTAGAATGAGCCAGTGGTACTCAATTACCTCTAAGACCTTCTCATTCTAAATCTCTGAGCCTATGACTTCCAAAGAGGTAATTCACTTCACCTCCCCTGAACCTTCTCCTCCTGCACTTCTTTCCTCTACATTGTTTAGACTATATTTTCAAAAAGCCAACCTGATCAGAGAGGCCACTGTGTCATCTCTGACAAGACATAAACACCAAGACTGGCCTGCGCTGGTTCCGATTGCTGGGAATGATAGCTACTAAGGAGAATTCAGCTTAGTTCTACCACCTCAGTGCTTACTCTTCTGCCCAAAGCTTATACTCTCATATGTCCTCAGGCTCTCTGCAGCCAGCAGCCAGAGCCAATGGTTGTGATGTGGCCTTGAGAGGGTTTCACCATCTCTTCATATCCCTGACAGTAGCTATAGAAGGGAACTCAGAGCCACACCCAGGCTGCATCTCCTTTGGAATATTCTTCATGGTGACACCTCTCTCTCTTTTGAGCATGGATTTAATTTTTAAATAAAGAAGTCATTCAGAGCAAAAGTCAGAAATAAGATAAGCGATTTAGTTGGTTAATATTTTTTTTAGCAAAATCAATGTTCTGGGGATAGTATGGAAAAGGGGACTCTGGAGTAGGAGAAAGAAATCCTAGAAGTGAAGAAGGCTTCTTTATATTGGAACAGATTTATTTGCTTTGAGATTCTGCACATGAAGTAAATGTATGTATTTGTTTCTATGCATGGATCTGGGTTGCCAATGGCTCCCCAAGCACCTAACAATAATGTTTTCTGTCTCACTTTATAGTGTTCTAATAACTCAGCCAAATCTGGTGGTTTGCTTATTTAATCAATGTGGTATTCCCATCTGTTCTCTGCTATTTATACATTCGAAGAATCTTTAAGAAAATAAACATTCTAAATTAAAGGAGAGACCAGTAGCTGAAGGGCTTCAATGAATTCCCACCTTTGTGCATCATTTCTCTCTCTCAGTGTTTATTATTTCTGAGGTTTTTGTTTGTCCCTCTTTTAATTTTCCACATAGGAGTTTCATGAGACATTTTATCTAATATCTTAGTTGATTCAAAGTTCTATTCATTTCCCATTTTGTAATTCCCTCATAAAAGGTAACCACATGCTTTGAAGGGTATTTCTTTTTTTAATTTTTTGCATGATGCCACTATTTGGTTGTAGTAGTTCTGTTGTTTTCAGGCACATTTATGTATTTTTTTCTTCCACTTATTTTTATTATAATTTTAATGTATGTATAGGAGACATCTGATTGGGGGAGAGGGGTGTGAATACTTTTAAGATGAGGGTTTTTTGAACTGATTCAAATCGTTTTGGGGGGTCAACAAACAATAAGTATGTAGATTTCATTCTTTACATACCTGAGTCAGTTGGGTGATGGTGATCATAAAGTGAAATCCATAGTAGACTAACATACGTGAAAGCTCATCTATTCCTTTCTAATCTCCACATCAAGGATGTCCTTGGTGTTTGTAGATAATTTTAACAAATATATGAGGCTGAGACTGGAGTGGAGGGAAAGAGGAAGAGAAGGGGAGGGAGGAAAGAAGCATGTAGTTCAGTTGTTCCTGATGTTTTCTCAGTAACCTTTGTTGATAAGCTGTGAATTATTTTCCATGTGTAGAATACCCTCTTGGCTACTCCCTCAGCTTACACTAGACCTGGCCAATTGGGACCCCAGAAGATAGCTGTATAACACTACCAAATAATACTATGTGGGGTAACCCCTCAGAGCATAGATTGCTAGTCCTAGCACTCATGGATCCCCACTAGTGTGCTTCCCACTAACAGTTTGCTAGCTAGATTTAATTAGCTTTCATTAAGGTATTCACTAAGGTGATAGAATAAGAAGGGCTGGTGTAAAATGTCCTTCCCAAAACTGTGTTCATTCTCCCACAAATCTGCACAGAGTGGCTCCCTTTCCACTTCAGGATCACATACAAAATGCTGTTTGGCATTCAAAGCCTTTCATAACCTAGGCCCATCCTACCTTTCTAGGACTTTTGTACCTTACTCTCCATCCCACACTCTTCAATCCAGTGGCACTGGCCTTCTGGCTGTGCCACAAATAAGACCCTCCCATCTTTTGGCTCTGGGCATTTTCTCTGGCTGTCACCCATGCCTGGAATGCCCTCTCTCCTCTATTCCACCTACTCACTTCTCTAACTTCCTTTAAGTCCCAACTAAAACCCCATCTTTTACTGGAAGCTTTACCCAATGCTTCTTAATTCTAGTGTTTTCCCTCTGTTATTTCCTATTTATCCTGTATATATCTTGCTTTGTAAATTTGATTGCATGTTGTCTTCTTTACTAGATTGTAAACTGCTTGAGGACAGAATATCTTTTGCCTCTTTTTGTATTCCCTGTGCTTAACATAGTACCTGGTGCAAAGTGGGAGCTTAATGAACATTTGTTGATAGATTGAGGCCAGAGGAAGAGTTGGCTTAAACTTGGAATATGAAAGTAGTAAGGCATAGATGTTGAGAGCACCTGTGAAGAAGCAGACAACAGTCCTTTCTTGAGTCCATAGCCAACATTCTTCTCTGATTCAAGGGGTGATGGTCCTTGAAGTTACTTCCTCCCTGGGGTGGCTATCTTTCTGTGTTTGTGTTTGTTCCTGTTTCTCCTTGATGTGTGTCTCTCTCTATCCTTGGATGGATGCATTGTTTCCTACTGTTCCAGTATCTCCAATGACAGAGCTGATAGTGGGTGGGAGGGAGGGAATGTAAAACTCTCTTTAGGCTCACTTCCTCACTGTCTTGCTGCCTTTTACTATAGGTTCAAGGGTGCTCCCAAAGTTAGAGTCCTCCATTACTTAACTAACCCCCTGCTTAACTGATGGTTCTGCTACATAAGACCAATAGATATGCCACGTTGTTTTCTTTCTTGACCCTGTCAAGTAAATTTCCACCTGCTGAAGAGATCACAAGGCATAAGCTATCATATTTACATGTTTAAAATGGTATGTTTTGATGAAGTTGGTTTAGTGATTGATTAATTGAGATGGAGTGGAAGCCAGCCCTTACACATGCATTTGATATCTCCCCTCCTTCTGATACCTTGAGAACTAATCTTTGACTGTCCTCAGATTTGTGCTATCCCTAACATAAACCACCCCACCCCCACCTATAGCTGACCGAATCAATATATTTTCCACATCTTTGTTCTCATCACTGCTATTTTCATCTCTTTTATTTGTACATCCAGATTGTGATGTTCAAGTCCAGATGTAACCAGCTTCCTTATTTGTGATAGTGAAGAGAGTTTATTATAACAGTCTTTACATATCTTTTCCATATTACAGAATATTTCACATATTTCATACAACTTTCAACCAAGTGTGCAGCCAAATTAAAAATGAAGGATAGAATCTGAGAGGTGTCCGTCAAAAGGCATATCAAGTTATGCAGGCTAACTTCCCATGCCATATAAGAATCTTAAAAAGATTTCCTATGTCCATGCACTACCATAACAATCAGTGGACTCAGGTAATGTCAAATGGATAGCTTCAATAGAAGAAAAAATAAGTAATTTGGATAATCATGGGGTGAAATTCCTCAGACAGTTCGTGTAGAACAGTTGATCTAATAAACCTGGGTGGAAATTTAACCCAAATCTTCTGTACCTGAATGAAATACATCTGTCAATATACAAAATAATCTTGACAGCCAAACTCGTTCTTGCTTTTTGGGTTGCTTGCATTATTTGTTGAATGAGTTAGATTAGAATAATTTTGGCAAGGTGTTGACCAGATAGAAAATTTCATGAAAAATTGAGGGAATTGTGTGGTTAATTTGGGCAAAAATGAATTTCTCCCCCAAATCCTACCTCTTCTCAAAAATGAAGAGCATTTTTGTTTGATTTGAATTGTATCTGTGCTAGTCGGGGTGTGTGTTGCACAAGTAAGCATCTAATCAGATTGATTCAACCAATGTAATTTTACAGTAATTTCAGGGCTACATTACAATCAAGCTATACCATACAGTTATGAAAAACCCCCATAACTTCATTTGTCTCATGAGTTATTTATACCATATCTGTCCCGTAACATCATTTTGCCTGACAACATGATTTTGTGGAGCAAATGAATGATGATAGATGAGGTGTGGTAATATGTGATCACATTTATTGAATACTCAGTCATCTGCTGTCTGTATATGATGATTTTCAAATAGTTAAAGCCAATAGTTTAAAAGGATAATATTTAAAGTGTCAAACTTTATTTTGATATGGCAGCAATATGTTGGGTGACAAAGCGAACTTAGAGATAGAATGCTATTCCTGAAAGATTGTAATAGAAATACAATGACATAAAAATATTAGCTGTCAATAATGGTAGGAATAATTCAGTACTTCAAAGATCCATGATTCTATTGGTATAGGTGCCCCCTCCTCTGATGCATGCCATAATGCCTGAGTTGCTGGGGCTGACAATTTCATTGCTATAGAGAGTGAGAGCCAACCTTTCAGGGAAGAGCCCTTTTATATTTGGCTAGTCCCCAGATGGCAGAAAAATAGTCCACTGTAGGGCCTATTCCCAATGCTATTCTGGGTTTAATTAATCTGCTGCCATAGCCTGTAAGAATTCAAGGTCACCTTCATGTTACAATGAGATAGTGTAGTATCTTTTTTTTTTCATCCAAATCTGATTTTATGAATGTAGGGAGCTCTTTTTTATTAAATTGTCCATTCTCTAAACCAGATGTCAGCAAACTAAGGCCCGAGGCCCAAATCCAACCCTGCCTTTTTTTAATTTCTTTGGGATGGACCAAGAGCTAAGAATGGTTTTTTGGGAGGGGCGGAGCCAAGATGGCGGCTGGTAAGCACGGACTAGAGTGAGCTCCGTACCCAAGTCCCTCCAAAAACCTATAAAAATGGCTCTGAACCAATTCTAGAACGGCAGAACCCACAGAACAGCAGAGGGAAGCAGGGCTCCAGCCCAGGACAGCCCGGATGGTCTCTGGGTGAGCTCTATTCCACACGGAGCTGGGAGCTGGGAGCTGGGAACGGAGTGGAGCAGAGCCCAGCCTGAGCGGCGTGGACGATCCAGACCGGAAGCCGGGCGGAGGGGGCCCTAGCGCCCTGAATATGTGAGCTGCGGCAGTTACCAGACCCCTCGACCCACAAACACCAAAGACTGCGGAGAAGGTTAGTGGGAAAAGCTGCGGGAGTGGAAGGAGTTCGCGGTTCGGCTTCCAGCCCCGGGGGCAGCGGAGGTGGGGCAGCTACAGCTGTTGTTACTTCCGGCTCCAGGCCCACCTGGTGGGAGGAATTAAGTGGCGGATCGCAGCAGGGGTGCACAGCCTGCCGAAGATCTGAGCCCAGTCTGGACTGGGAGTCCTTGGGGAAGGAGGAGTGCGGCTCTGACAGAGCTGGCACCTCCCCCCCAAACGTAGAACATAGAACTCTGTAATCTACAAGCAGTCATACCCCACTGAAAAACTCAAGGGTCAAGTTAGTTAGTTGGGAATATGGCCAGGACGCGAAAACGCACCCAGATTCAGTCTCAGACTTTGGATTCTTTCTTTGGTGACAAAGAAGACCAAAACATACAGCCTAAAGAAGACAACAAAGTCATAGAGCCTACAACCAAAGCCTCCAAGAAAAACATGAACTGGCCCCAGACCATAGAAGAACTCAAAAAGGATTTGGAAAAGCAAGTTAGAGAAGTAGAGGAAAAATTGGGAAGAGAAATAAGAAGGATGCGAGAAAACCATGAAAAACAAGTCAATGACTTGCTAAAGGAGACCCCCAAAAATACTGAAAAATACACTGAAGAAAACAACACCTTAAAAAATAGACTAACTCAAATGGCAAAAGAGCTCCAAAAAGCCAATGAGGAGAAGAATTCCTTGAAAGGCAGAATTAGCCAAATGGAAAAGGAGGTCCAAAAGACCACTGAAGAAAATACTACTTTAAAAATTAGATTGGAGCAAGTGGAAGCTAGTGAATTTATGAGAAATCAGGATATTATAAAACAGAACCAGAGGAATGAAAAAATGGAAGACAATGTGAAATATCTCCTTGGAAAAACCACTGACCTGGAAAATAGATCCAGGAGAGATAATTTAAAAATTATTGGTCTACCTGAAAGCCATGATCAAAAAAAGAGCCTAGATACCATCTTACAGGAAATTATCAAGGAGAACTGCCCTGATATTCTAGAGCCACAGGGCAAAATAGAAATTGAAAGAATCCATCGATCGCCTCTGCAAATAGATCCCAAAAAGAAATCTCCTAGGAATATTGTTGCCAAATTCCAGAGCTCCCAGATCAAGGAGAAAATACTGCAAGCAGCCAGAAAGAAACAATTTGAGTATTGTGGAAACCCAATCAGAATAATCCAAGATCTGGCAGCTTCTACATTAAGAGATCGAAGGGCTTGGAATGCGATATTCCGGAGGTCAATGGAGCTAGGATTAAAACCTAGAATCACCTACCCAGCAAAACTGAGGATCATGTTCCAAGGCAAAATATGGATTTTCAATAAAATAGAGGACTTTCAAGCTTTCTCAGTGACAAGACCAGAACTGAATAGAAAATTTGACTTTCAAACACAAGAATCAAGAGAAGCATGAAAAGGTAATCAAGAAACGGAAATTGCAAGGGACTTACTAAAGTTGAACTGTTTTGTTTACATTCCTACATGGAAAGATGATGAGTATGATTCATGAGACCTCAGTATTAGGGTAGTTGAAGGGAAAATGCATATATATATATATATATGCATATATATATATATGTTTAAGTATATATATAAGTGAATGTGTATGTATGTATGTATCTATGTGTATATGTATGTATGTGTATGTATGTGTATATATATATATGTAAAAGAGAGAGAGCAGACACAGGGTGAGTTGAGGATGAAGGGAAGATATCTAAAAGAAATAAAATGAAATTAAGGGATGAGAGAGTAACATACTGAGAGAGGGAGATAGGGAGAGATAGAATGGGGTGGATTATCTCGCATAAAGGTGGCAAGAGGAAGCAGTTCTATGGGAGGAGGGGAGAGGGCAGGTGAGGGGGGAATGAGTGAACCTTGCTCTCATCAGATTTGGCCTGAGGGGGAATACCATACATACTCAGTTGGGTATCTTACCCCACAGGAAAGAAGAGGGAGGAAGATAAAAAAAAATACAAGGTGGGGGGATGATGGAGTGGAGGACAGATGGGGGTGGAGGTAATCAAAACAAACACTTTGGAAAGGGGACAGGGTCAAGGGAGAAAATTCAATAAAGCGGGATGGTTGGGAAGGAGCAAAATGTAGTTAGCCTTTCACAACATGAGTATTGTGGAAGGGTTATACATAATAATACATGTGTGGCCTAGGTTGAATTGCTCAACTTCTTAGGGAGGGTGGGTGGGAAGGGAAGAGGGAAGGGAATTTGGAACTCAAAGTTTTAAAATCAGATGTTCAAAAACAAAAAAACTTTTTGTATGCAACTAAAAAATAAGATACACAGGCAATGGGGCGTAGAAATTTATCTTGCCCTACAAGAAAGGAAGGGAAAAGGGGATGAGAGGGGAGGGGGGTGATAGAGGGGAGGGCTGACTGGGGAACAGGGCAACCAGAATATACGCCATCTTGGAGTGGGAGGGGAGGGCAGAAATGGGGAGAAAATTTGTAATTCAAACTGTTGTGAAAATCAATGCTGAAAACCAAATATGTTAAAGAAATAAATTGCATTTAAAAAAAAAAAAGAAAAAAAAAAAAAAAAAGAATGGTTTTTTGGCCTATGAGCCATGATATGCCAAGCCATACTCTAAACCATTGCACACTAACTCATCTATAAATTATAGCCTTTGAGAATTGGTTGAGTCACTGAGAGAAAGTAAACAACATGTCTTTGGTCACATACTTAGTATAGATCAGTGGCAGAACTTGAACCCAGATCTTCCTGACTGCAAAGCTGGTCCCCTTTATACCATACTGCCTCTTAGTAAGATTTTAGTGGAAGAGTGATAGTTGCACTTCATGTTTATAGTGTTGCCTAAAGGTTTACAAAGCACTATCCTTGCATGAACACAGTGAAGTGGTTTTAAAGACTCAACAGTTAACTTGATTTTCCCCAACTTCTTATCCAATAATTCAAATTGCTATACTGAGGGGATGTTTGGAATTTTGTTAAGCAATCACCAAGCATTTCATAAGTACTTCTTGTGAGCCAAGCACTGTGCTAATCATGGAGGATACAAAGAAAGGCAGAGGAGCTCATATTCGAACAATGGAGTCATAAAAAGATCCATGTAAGGGGATGTGTGTCTGTCTGCCCGTCTGCCTGGGGGGTGGGGAAAGGTGACAATGTAAATTGAAAGCAATCTCAGGTGGAAAGAATTGAAATCACCCCAACTGCAGTGAATTTTGTGGAACCAACTTGCTAAAATCCTATTCATTCGTATCCCACACCTACAGTGGAATCCTTGCATTCTGCCTGGGCTCTGCTTTTTAAGTCTTACAATGTCTGCTGACAGTGGCTGCTCTACTCACCCTTATTTCATGACATGGATGACTGCTTTTATCAGTTCCCTTGCTTAAATAGGAAATATTTATTGAGCACCGAACCTGTTCTGATTAGGATCAGCTCCACATCTTCTGTCCTGTCACAAATTGGATAGAATTAGATGGGAAGAGAGGCTTGAGCTTCCATTGATGAATTCAAGTCACCTGTTCCAGGTGCATTATATGCTGTGGTACTGAAAGAACTGGCTGGTGTGATTACTGAGCCACTGTCATTGTTATTCAAAAGATCATAGGAGAGGTACTGCAGGACCTAAGAAGGCCACATGCGGTCCTGACTTTTTTGTTTTTTTTTAAGGAAGAGAATAGAGCCTACAAACTAGGCTAGTGAGTTTGACCGGTTTTTTTTTAACATGAATTTTTTTTTTTGCTATGACAAAGACATCATACAATTTTTATGATCTTGGTCTTTCCTTCTTGTCTTTTTACAAGGCCAGAAGAGAAACATTTGCAACTTTTACAACCTTGGATCGGACTCCAGGAGTATCACCAACAGCAAGACTTTTTGTCCAAATCCAGCAAGCAAAACTTCATCATTTGGCTCAATAAAGTTCAAGCAGCCATCACTGGGAACAAAGGCGGTGATTTTTCTGCTATGCTTGGTCAGCCGGACTCACACACTTCCTGATGGCAGAATTGGGTTGCTTGGCTTCCACACCAACTTTTTCCAAGACAATCCCTTTGGCATGAGATGTTCCTCCAAAAGGGTTGGCCTTCAAGGCAGTGCCCAAATGAGCTTTCTTGTGTTGTTTGTCATGCCACTTTTGGTCTCTCCTGTGGCTTCAGAGTTTTCGAGCAGTACAAAGACCACAGCACTTACCCATGCTGCCGCTGTCCGGGCCAAGAGAAAAGAGAGAATTGAGTTTGACTGTTTTTGATTCCTGGCATGATTCTGGAAAGGATCATTAAATAGAGGGTTAGTAAATATCTCAAAAAGGAAGCTTCAATTATAATGGGACAGCATGACTTCATCTGGGTTATACCAGACTAACCTTATTTTCTTCTTCTTTATTTTTAGACGGTTACTGAAGCGATGGATGGAGGGACTAAGGAACATATCATTTTCCTAGATTTTAGCATAAGATTTGATAAAATATCTCATTCAGAAAAGATGGAGAGATGTTGGCTAAAAACTGTAAAATTAGATTGATTGAAAACTGATTAAATGACCAGAATCCACGAATAATGATTAATGGTTCAGTGTAATTTTGGAAGTTCCAACTGGAATTTCCAGGAAGTTGTGCTTGGCCCTTGGTTGCGTAATATATTAATGACTTTGATAAGGGTATCATTAAATAATAATGATAATATCTAGCCTTTACATAGAACTTTAATGTTTGCAAAATGCTTTACAAATATTATTTCAATGTTTTCTCCCCATTGGCATGCGTATGACATTTTCAGATGGCACAAATCTGGGATGCATATCTAATATATTAGGTAATAGAGTTGGGATATAAGTCTTATACTTGAGTTCAAGAAATTAACCTTACAACTATAAGGTAGGAGAGGCATGGTTAGACAGTAGTTTCTTTAAAAAAAAGACCTGGGTTATTTTAGTGGATTTTGAGCTCAATACAACTTAGTGTGACATAGCAACTCTAAAAAAATGTAATTTGGTCTTAGAGTCCCTTGACTGACATAGCTTCTAGAAACAAAGAGATAGTGATCCCTCCGTACTCTATCCTGGTCAGAGCACTCAAGGAGTCCTGCGTTCAGTTTTCCAAGTGCCAGTTTAGGAATGATAATACTAGCTGGAGGGTGCCCCTATGAGAGGCACCAGCATGTTGAAAGTCTGTGTTGTCATTGAGTTGTTTCGGTTGTTTCTGACTCTTTGTGATCCCTTTTTGGTGTTTTCTTGGCAAAGATACTGGAGGGTTTGCTATTTCCTTCCCCGTGTCATTTTGCAGATGAGTATACTGAGGCAAACAGGGTGAAGTGACATGCCCAGGGTCACATAGCTAGTAAGTATCTGAGGCCAGATTTGAACTCAGGAAGATGAGTCTTCCTGATTCCAAGCCCACTGCACCATCCAACTGCCCCATGGCAGCTTTGATTCCATGTCATATAAAGAGTAGTTAAAGAAAGCAGATATATTTAACTTGGAGAAAACATGAGGGATAAGGTGTTTTTGAGTGTCTGAATGGCTGTCATGTAGAAGAGGGATCACATTGATTCTGTTTGGCTGTGGAGGACAGAAGCAGGTACAAGGGGTGGAAGTTCCAAAAAGACACATGTAGGTTTGATAGCAGACACAATTTCCGACCAGTTACAGGCATTGCAAAGTGGAATAGCCTGCCTAGGGAGATGGTGGCTTTCCCAATATTTGTGGTCCCCAGAGTCGTGACATCCATTTACTATATATGTCATAGGGGGTAGGCATGCCTTTGGGGGTGTAGGCTGAAATATATGGCCTCTAAGATCCCTTCTACTTCTAAAATTGAGTAGTTCTGTAATTGTTTAAAGACACTCTTAGGATTCAAAGGACAACTGAGATGGAATTGATAGCTAAAAGCAACTGTGAGATTATTGACAAGTGAAGCCCCTCATTCTCTTCCCTCAAGAAGTAATGACCTAATGATGACAAAACCCTCAAATACATGATATTCCCAAAAGGCATGTCACATTAATTTCTCTCATGAAGGACATGACTAAGTGCATATATGATTATTTACTATATCCAATTACATTTATTGCATATAGGCTATTGTCTATACATTGCTTCTCCCTTAATAATCAAGTGCCTACCATTTATGAGCATAGGAAATTATGCATCATGATGGCAATATTTCTCCTTGGCCTTTGGAAGTTCTCCATAATGATGAAACGAAATAATATCCCTCTATTCTATGCTAACATGTTTCTTATCCTCACTAAATTATTGTTTTGTTCTCATAGTTTACTATATTTGAGAGGCAGCATAATGTAGACAGAAGATTAGCACTCATAGAGTTAGGGACCCTGCCTCATAATTAGGGTTATAATCGCTCATCTGTTTTGGTGAGGATATCAATACTAGGGCTTCCCTCTTGGGTGAAGGCATGTATTCATACACCAAATCCAAATGTTCATAGGTTCTAAGTTCCTTGAGTTAAGGGACAATATCTTCCCAATTTCATTCTTTCCACAACACTTAACACATGATGCTTTGTATGCAGTAGACATTCATTATGTGTTGAATTTATGAAGCCAATTATTGAAGCATATGACCCTTCTTAATGCCACTTTCTACTGCATTCTACATATCTTTACAATATGATTTCCTTATTTTCTGCTTTCTCAGTATGTTTCTTGTTTTATATTTCCTTTACATAGCCCTCTGAAATGATCTTTATGATCTTGTATGACTCTTATTTTACACTGATGCTTTTATGGCAACTTAAATGGTTGTGTTTATAACATCTTTCTCGAATGTGATCCTAGGATTTTCCGCATCTATCATTTTTCATTTATCATGTAAATTCAGCATATGTGATTGGCATTTAGGGGGAGGGCATGATGCTTTTAGGATTGTACTTATCATGTGGAAGTTTTGTACCATAGCTGTCTTGTCAGTGCATCATTAAATTATATGGATACATGATGAGAGCTGTTAACTATTCTCTTCTTGGTGACATATGAAACATAGATTATAAGCTCCTTGAGGGCAGTGTTCATCTTTTGCCTCTTTTGTATCCCCAGTACTTAGCACTGTCCCTGGTACCTGATAGGTGCTAAATAAAATTTTATCGATTGATTGATAGGAGCAAGCAGAATGAAGATGACACATTTCCTGTCCTTACGGAACAAATCCTCTAAATTGATCTGGTCCCTGCACTTGTGACTTTTGCCGTTTCCTGAAACAGCAGATTTGCCCATGCGACAAAGATCACTGTGTCAAATATGCCAGGAAAATGCAAGCAGATCTTTATGTAGCTTAACCATCCATTTGAATAGACATAACCATAGTGGGAGTTATTCTTGTGATGATAAATATTGATTTTTGGTTTTTACATGTCATCAGAAATTTAATCTTTATTGTAAATTCTCCAGACTAACTGGCATCTTTCCTAGTTTCTGTTTGAATACTTGTTACTACCAAGATATGTACCTGTGAGCTCTGGTTCCTTCTGCATCGTAGCCCTAGTCTTGAAGACGCACGTCTTCCTAGTTTCTTCTGCTGATGATTTAACCCCTAGGGAGCATTGCCCCTTATAACTCAGAGTCTGCTCAGTGCTGACACTCCAGCAACATCTCTTTTCCTGTTGTTTATAAATTAAATTCAAATTCCCCATAGAACAGTTATTTGGAATTGTGAGTGACCTCCAAATACCATAACTTGAACTAGCTTTTGGTCATCATTTTGTCTTTCTGACTTCATTCAGTTCACTTCAGCAAGAATTTGATAAGCCTGTTCCATGTCCAAGGTACAAGTTGTCTTCAAGCCTGCCTAGTATAAGTAAGTTTCCATATTATCTCAGAGTCCTCATCTTTAGATGAGGCTTGGAGACCAAATCAAAAGAAATCCAACAGGGTATTGCAAAAGTACAGTCGTGTCCTCTCTATTGGTGAATAATTTGCCCAAAACTAGTAGGCACAATTGCCATCTTTAGAATGTTCCTCGTTTTAAAATATTATAGATGAGCTGAGGTAGAAGGAACTGGAATTAGCCTCCATGCAGCGAAAGGTAAAGAAAGGATGGAAATTAGCGCTTTCTGTTGTGGTTGTTGTTATTGTTTTGTTGACCTGATGGCCATTGGTTGCTGTAATTATATTGTTCTAAAGTGGATTACAGAGGGAGCCTGATGTAGTTGGAAAGTAGAACCTCTAAGACTCTGGAGAAAAAGCATTTAAAAGCCAGCATTTTGTTCAATTTTGGGGATTATTTAAAGGATGCTGACTCTCAGAGATTCTGTTTCCATTGGCTACACTTGATGCTTCTGTTGTAAATAACGGATGTTTGTGTCGGTGTATAAGTGGCAAAAATACGAAATAAAAAGGGGCTGATAAAATCCGTAGGGTAATGGAAATTGAAAACAAGGTTACAGGCACTGTTCAAGCTGGGCGGCCTCCTTCGAAAATCGTCGATAATCTTGTTCTATTTTTTCCCCAGCCCAAAGAAAGACTCCTGACTCAAATGCCACCTCCCACCTTGTTTTCTATTTTCAACATGCATTTTATTATCCCTTCTTTTCTTGCTGTTGGATCAGCAATTTTCACCCTGATTTATACAATGATAGCAAGCACTTTCCCCAGGGAATTGGAGTAGCACCAGGATAAATAAATTCAGTAGATGCATCATCTATGTCGAGCTGAAGTTGGAAGTTGTAGTGAAATATGAGTGATCTCTTAAACCCACGTGCTCAGTGAAATTTAATGCCTTAATCTGATAGGTTTCAAATGTATAGATCTGTTAGAGATTACTAAAAAAATGAAAAGTAAAATATGGACAAAGTCGAGGAGGAAATATGATTCTACTTAAAAATAACAACAGCACCATAATACTCCTCTGGAGCTATCCCATTGACTGCCTTTGGAGCCTGCAACAAAGTTTATAATAGAATATTAGTATTCTTATTATTTTATTTATATTTTTATTTTATTTTATTTTTATTTATTTATATTTATATTTATTTTAGCTAATTCAGAAAAGACAAGGATATAAAATCAAACATAATTCTGGACCAACAAGCCAGGATCAAGCAGACTGAGAAGTCAGAGCATCTTGTGTTTGTAAGGAATATTGCTGGGGGAAAAATAAATAAGAATATTTTAAGCAATGTCAGATATAAGGGTGCCCATTTCCTGAGGACAGACCTGTAACTAGAATGGTACATTGCCCCTAGATGCCAATTTAGAGAGCAAATCAGAACAATAGAACCTAACAACTTAGAACAAAATAGCTAACATTTATATGATGCCTACTATGTGCCAGAACTGTGCTAAGTGCTTTACAGATATCATTTCATTGATCCCCAAAACAATCCTGTGACGTTTTTGTTCTCATTCAGTCATTTCAGTCGTGTCCAAATTTTTGTGTCCTCATTTGTGGTTTTCTTGGCAAAAATACTGGAGAGGATTGCCATTTCCTTCTCCATCAAGCTCATTTTTCAGATAAGGAAACTGAGGCAAACAAGAGTTAAGTGACTTGCTCAGGGGTGCAAAGATAGGAAGTATCTGAGGCCGGATTTGAACTTAGCTCTTCCTGACTCTGAGCCTGATGTTATATCCACTGTGCCACCTTGCTGCCCAGTTATTAGCCTGTGGTGAGCCTTTCCTTCTTTACTCTTTCAGTGGAGAATGAGCACAATCCAATGTTACTTGTCCCAGGTGACATTTGCAATCTTTGCACACTTGTTTATGGCTGTGCCTGAGGACCAATAGTGATTCTGGTGTTAAAAGAAGTATATTACCATGTTGGAAAAGTGACAGTTAAAATAGATGAGAAATTTTCCTACATATGAAGGCACATTATTCAATGTACTTCCAAACTCTTTATCAATTGACCCACTGAGAGAGTTGTTTTATTAACTTAGAAATATTTGCAGAAATTCAATGAATAAATGAAATTCATCCTCAAATATAGTACAAGAAAGCCTCAACACCGTACGTTTCTTTGTTCTGCACGTGTTGTCTCCTGTGGATTTCTGTGCTGCTGTGGTTACAGAATATTCGTATTTCTTTTGAACTGTCATTAATGTTAAGCAGCCCCTTTTATAACAGACAAATTCAATGTT
Organism: Trichosurus vulpecula; assembly: GCF_011100635.1. Taxonomy (NCBI): domain Eukaryota; kingdom Metazoa; phylum Chordata; class Mammalia; order Diprotodontia; family Phalangeridae; genus Trichosurus; species Trichosurus vulpecula. The sequence goes on from NC_050582.1 coordinate 16,996,194, forward strand.
AAATTATCAGCAATATATAATTAGGAAAAGTTTCCTTTTCACATTCTCTGAACTAGAGAAACAGTGTAGCAGAACAATGGGCAAAGAAGTCAAAAGACTTGGATTTGGTTCTCATTCTTGATCTGCCACTTACTATCTGTGGGGCCTTGAATGAGTCTCATTAACCTCTCTGAGCCCAAGTGACCTCATCTGGACATTAAAGTGGCTGACCTCTAGTCAGGTTATCTAATGTGCCTTGGCTGCACTCCTAGATCCTTGGCCTTGTGGGATATCATATTCTAAACCCTCTTCTGTGATCCTAACTGTGTGTCTGCAGTACCTGAATTCTTTCTTTCTTGCTGCTCGCAGTATCCCTTCCTTGATATGAGAGCTCTAGATTTTATCTATAGGATTTCTGGGAGTTTTCATTTTGTGATTACTTTCATCAGGTGTCAGGTGGATTTTTTCAGTTTCTACTTTGGCCTCAGGTTCTTAGATATCTGGGAAGTTTTCCTTTATAATTTCATGAAATAAGATGTCTTAGTTCTCTTATGGTCGTGGCTTTCAGATAGTCCAGTGATTCTTAAATTTATTCCCTTCCATGTACTTCCTGATCACTTGTTTTTCTTATGAATTATTTCACATTTTCTTCTGTTTTTTTTCAATCTTTACTTTGTTTTATTATTTTTGTTGTCTAATTGAGTCATTAGCTTCCATTTGGCTAATTCCAATTCTTAAGGAGTTATTTTCTGCAATACTGTGTCATACCTCTTTTATAAAACTGTTAATTCTCTTTTCATAACTTTCTTGCATAATCTTCATTTATTTTCCCATTTTTTTCCTTTACTGCTCTTGGTTTTCAAAATCATTTTTTCTTGCTAATTTTTTTTAAGAATTCTTGTTCAGCTTATTTCTAATCTGCATTTTTCTTTGAGGCTTAGCTTTTACATGTGCTTTCTTTTGAACCTCCTTCTGTGCATTTAAAAATAATTATGTTGTAATGACCCTCTTTTCCCCCTCACATCACTGTTGCTGACCTTCTTAAACTATGTCCTCAGAAATTGAGAGAGAAAACACCCTTGTAACAAACATAGTCAACCAAAACAAATCCACACAGTGGCGATGCATGAAAACATACTTTTTTCCGCAGTGTGTTTTATCTCCTCTCTGTCAGGAGGTGGCTAACATGCTTTATATCACACGTTCTCTCTGGAGACATGGTTGGCCTTTGCATTGATCAGTTCTTAAGTCTTTCAAAGCTGTTTTTTTACAAGACCGTTTTTCTGTATAAATTATTCCCCAGGTCTACTTATTTCTTTCTGCACCAGAATTCTCTGAAATTATTTTTCTTCATTTCTTAAGGTGTAGGTAGCCTTATTGGTTGGAAGTTAATTCATTGTTTCTGATAATACAGTAATGTTCTATTACATTTATATGCCACAATTTGTGTGATCATTCCCCCAGTCAACAGACACCACCTTTACTTTCACTTATTTGCTACTACACAAAGCCCTGATATGAATATTTTGGTAAATTTGGACTTTTCTGCTTGTTTTCACCTTGGAGTATATGTCCAGCAGCTGGCTTTCTCTGGGTCAGAGAGTGTGAGCAGTTGAATGATTTGTTTCTCCTAATTCCAAATCAAAACCCCTTTTAATTTAATTTGAGTTGTAGCCAAAGTAGGCTATATCAGAAGTGCAAATTCTCAGAGTTGGATGGAATCACAGAGGTCATATGACCACAGGATTTAGAGCTGGATTTGGATGTTAGAAGTCATCTCATCCAACTCCCTAATTCTGCACATGGGGAAATGGAAGGTTGCGAGGTGAAGACTGTTGCCTAGAGTCACCAAGGTAGTATATAAGAAGACCTGATGTTTGAGTGTGGATCAGCACTCTGCAGATTTTGTGCAAAGTAACTCCTCAGTAGTTTCAGTGAGACAACACTAATAACTGGAGTTTCCAGTTAGTGTGGTAGGAGGGAGATCGAGAAAGGCCTTGTGTAACAAATGATCCTTGGGCTGAACTCTGAAAGGAGGAACAAATGCTAAGAGACAGAGATAAGAGCTATTGTAGGTAATTTAGGTGATCATTGCCAGAAAGTTGGCTGTCTAGGGGGGACATTTTTAAAGTCATACTGATTCACAAATACCACCTACTGATTGTAGAGGTATGATTTGCATTAGTAAAGGGAATGCCCACAGCAGTGGAATCAAAGGTCTCAGAAGTATTAGCATATCAGTTATTTATAAGAATAGCCATGACAACATCCCGAATTTTCAGACTTGAGCATATATCCTAGGTCTGAAGAGGAAGAGGAAATGGGAAAATATTAAAGTGTTAAAGATATGATCCCTCATGTCATGTGCACAATCTGGTTTTACTTTCTCCTCATAATGCCGTGTCCTATTAGCTAAGCTTTGTTCTTGCTATCGATTCCTTAATCATATCAAGGTTAGTCTTCTCTTGAGAGATGGTGAAATCAGCTTCATTTTGTGAGTATCAGCCAGAGCTTGTTGCTGAAATGTGATGGAGTGTTTAGGGAACACCTCAAATTTGATTAGCCCAAACTCGAATGCCATGAAAACATTCTGTGACTCAAATTAATTAGTTAATTAAGTGATTAACTATGCTAAGGATGAGTTATTTAGACGTTACACACCGCTCAGCAGGAGGTAAGCCTGTCAACAGAAGAGTTAGGGTTGTTTCTGGAAATCTTTTAAAATGTTTCATCCTTTGCACAGCATAATTTATTATTCACTTTTGCTACAGCTAAGGGAAAGCAGATAATCCTCAAGTAGATTAAAAATGTAAACATAATTTGCATCAAATATCAATATTTCCCCGATTTTTTTAACTTTTCAGAGGTCAGATGTATAGGTTAAAGCCTTTGGTCAAATCTGTTAATTTGGAGTGATATAATGTTGGGACAGTTATAGTCTTTTTGCTGCTTCTGTAACTAGACCATTGATAAAATACATTTGGATCTTACACTGTGGTTTTGGCATCCTTTAAGATGCCATAGGATTTTTTGCTTTTAATTGCACCATCTGTAATTGTGTTCCTTAAAATTTTCAACAATTTTTATACAAATTAATCAGATTAGGTCAGCACCTTGGTGTGTTTAAATAGTGCGTTAACAAATTTCACTCTCTGAAATACAAATAAAACATAATTAATAGACAACAGGAAAATCAGCAGGTGAAAAAGTCAACAAAAATGTGAATAGATGGCATTTCAATGGATTCATTAGCCTTTGAAGGGGAAAGACTGAATGCAATACCTTAAAAAGTTTAAGATGCTTTCTTAGTAATATTTAGAGTAATGTAGCTAAAGGGAAGAATTAAGGTGGAATGGGAAAACTATCCTATAGCTTCTCTAGAAGGAGAGTTCTTAAATCTTGTTGTGTACATGTCATAGGTCCCTTTGGTAGTCTGGTGAAGACTACAGACTCCTCAGAATAATACTATTAAATATATATAACAAAATGCATAGGCTGGAAGCCGTTTCTTTAAAACAAAGTTTAAGATGGCACGGACCTCCTGACATCTAGCCACGAAATAAATCCGTGGATATCAAGTTCGAAAGCATTGGTTTAGGAATTACTACAAGTGGAAATTGAGTGTTGGATTTTAGTCAGAAATGAAGCTGTGGGCACAACTCTCAAGCTGCAAATGAATAGTTAGATGCATGCCATAATGGTATTTCCACTCCATCTATTCACATGAAATGCCTGGAGAAGGAGCTATAAGAAAAGTTAGGTAGAGCCCAATGATCTGAGAATCTTATCCAGCAGTACTCCAAGGTCAATCAGATTGCAGTGGAAAGCTTGGAGAGGGAAATGTGTATGAAGCCAGACACTAGAGTGCTTGGCAGCTAGAAGAACAAGTAGATGGTGCTATGTTGAGTACTGAGAGTGCCATTATAGAAGGTGCTAAGAAGAATACCTAGTGGGGAACCAATCTCTTCTCAGTTCCAAAACTGGTAACTTGGTTTGTCCTTCACTCTTAGGAAAGATGGGTATTTGCTGACGGCTTGTCTTAAAGAGCCTAACCCATAAGGAAAGATTATGGACAAGCCCTTGTGCCATGTGGATGGTTTATTTTTGTTTCAAAATTCTGTGAGTGAATATTGCAGAAATATATTATTCTGAGAAGACTAGAGGGAGGCTGAAATATATCAGTAGTATTGTTGTAGATGATGGCACAAAAGAACCATCTTTTATCATTTTTAAATAATACTTGTGAAATGGAATTAAATCCTGCATACTATGCAGAGGATACCGGTTCTGAAGAGTACATCAAAATAGTCCTAAAGCTCAAATGAAATACAAAAATGTATACATGTAACCATAGCAACGTGAAATGTGATTTGTAGAAACTCTAAGACGACTAGGTTGCAATGTGGGGGGTATATTATCCACAGAATGCATAAGAAATTAGAGAGGTTCCTATTTCAACTAATGGGAAGCATAGGCTTGGTTCCTCAATAGCATTATAAAAAGGCAGCTCCAAAATTTAACATTCAATCAAATACAGAAGGAAAGGCAAAGTTGTGGCTTTAAAATGGTCTGATTTTATTTCCTGTTAAATTATCTAAAGCTAGAGCTGGAAAAGACCTTAGAGGTCATCTTATCCAATTCCCTTCATTGTACTTTTGAGGAACTAAGGCCCAGAGAAGGGCACTAATTTGCCCAAGGTCCTCATTCTCCAACTGTGTACAATATGCAAGCCAAAATATCCAGAGAGAGAATCCCGATTGCTCCTCAGTAGTAACTGGGCTGTTGTCTAGTTGTGAATAGACAAATCAGATGACACTGAAAGGTCTGATCCAGGCACTTGCTTTTGCTATCATCAACAGGAACTTGGAATTACTAGCCCAGTTGCTAATGAGTTAGGGCAAGGCAGTCTAAGTTTTAAAATGATCATTTCCCCTACTAAATAGAACTATGTAATATGTAGAACTATCTAATATGTAGAACTTGTTCCCTAAAAGGAACTTAGATGCTAGGAGAACTGGAGTGATTAAAAGTCCTCACCATGAGGGTTAGCATCCATTGTCCTTTGTTCCTATGTTTGTCATTCTGATCCTTTCTAAATTTTTAAAACTTTATCAGCATTTCAGCCCCACGTTCTTCTTCTGAAACCATGGTTGTGGTAGTGGTGGTGTTTCTCGTGTCTTCCTTTCCAAAGCAGATGACTGGTCACTCTTATAAATAGTCTACCCTGCTGGAATTGCTAGGTTTTAAGACTTACATAGCTTGGAAAGATATTTTCTGCTGGATTAAGCCTGGGGTTCTTTAGCACCACATTCAGGGGTAAAACATTTCTGTGAACGAAAGCACAGATGGCTTGAAATAATGCCACTGGGAATCTCCAGGGCCTCATCAGAGTGCCAAGATTTCTTGCAGGTACCCCCCCCAAAATAGGATACCAAATAGGAGAGGGAAATGAAGCAACCTCAAACAGACTTGGACATAGACATGTTTATTTAGCCATCTTTTCTCTGAAGAATACTACTTCTTAGAAACATAGCTTATCTAGTGCCCAGAATTCAAACTTACTACTTACTAAATAAAATGTTAATGAATGAAAACCATAGGTATTTTAGAAGCCAATTAAAAATTTAAACTACATATCACTGTAATTGCATAACTTAGCATAATGTTTAACTAATATGGCTTATCAACTAATATATTTGGCATATGATATTTCTTTACAACTGTCCATTTATGTTGATAAACCATGTGAAAGATCCACTGAATTTTTCTTTCTAGTTATTAGGTTCTTCCATGGTGTAGTGACTCCTAATGTCTGTATTCCTCTTGAGATCTCACCAGTCTTCCACTCACTCATTTTCACAAGTTGGGAGTCATCCTCAACTTTTTGCTCACCACCTCTCCCATATCCATATTACTGTTTGTGTGCTGCCAATCTGCCAACTTATTAAAAGGAAGATAAAAATCAATGCATAACTAGAAGAATACAAATGGAATGGCATGTCATTCAATTGAGGCTAATTAGATATACTTAAATAAGCTGTTGGCATAAAGTGATGGGAAATGGGTAAAAGAACAAATAGTGACACCAACTATCCTGATTGCCTAGGGAACTTTAATTTAAATTGATTAATTTTGACAACTAGGTGACCAACAGTGATCAGAAAGTGCCTTAAAAACATTCAATCTCCTTGTCAAACAGGAGAATATGGAAAGCAGATACTATACATTTTGGAAGATGGTAGAACAGTGGAAGAATATTCAATCTCAAACTATCTATTAAAGAATTAGAATTATAGAAAACTTTGTATCAGTATTTCCTCATAAAGCAATAAAAAGAAATAGAGGGAAGAAAAAGCTTATAGGAAGCTTGGGGAGAGACTCAATTGAGCCAGACCATGCCAAGAGCATTTAACGATGAAACTGGAAGTAGAACGACAGACAGATAAGAAAACAGAAAGATTTGAGGTTTTCTTTTTAAAATATTTTCCCCATAATTGGCTCTGAACCCACCACGTTTAGACTCCAATATCATAGTCTGTCATTAACTGTATAATATTTCATCTCCTACCATTGTGAATTTGTTCAAGCTGCCCCCTCGTGTCTGGAATGCTCTCCTTCATCTCCATCCATTGGAATCTCTAATTCTGTTAAAGCATCATCTCAAGTAGTGTCTTCCCTAAGAGACTTTTCCTGCCACTCCCAATGATTCTCTTCTACCTTCTTCCCCAACCTCCTCCTCCTAAAAAACTGTGCATTTAGTTTCATTTGCATGTTAAAGAAACACGTTCAGTCTTATCCACATAAGAAAAAGAATGACATGTGCTCAGATATGAAGTTAGATGAACCAGCGTTGGAATTTATCCAACAGGCCATAAGACATATATTTTTGATAGGATAGACAAATAATGAACTAGGACCAGAATTAAAAAGAAAAAAGGAATCAGGATAGATTGCCTTTGGGAAATTGTAAAAAAAACATCTCCTGAAGAAACAGTCTTCTCATTCATCCAAGTCAATACTACCATCCCTGCCGTGATGGTCATGGTAATCAACTGCCCTATGATTACATTCAACATTTTTATGACTTCTCAGTCTAAAACACTCTTCCCTAGCCACCTCCAATCAATCAATCTATAATCACTTGTTAAGTGCTTATCTGCCAGGTACTGTGCTAGCTGCTAGGGAAATAAATACAAAGAAAGAAGCATTCCCCACTCTCAAGGAACTTCCATTCCATTGGGGAGACAATACATGTTAATAATTATACATAGAATAACTGTATATAGAATAGTAATTTTATATATAATAAATTATATGTACATGTATATGTTAGTTAAATACAAAATTGTTGTGGGGGCATAACAGTTGGGAACATCAGGAAAGGCTTAAGGTAGATGGTGGTGATTGGTTATTTTAAAGAAAGAGAGGTATTCTGTGAGGCAAATATTAAGAGTGAGTCAGTCCCACAAACAAAAAGACATAAAATAGTACCAAAAACAGAGGGCTCATCACCCTAAAGACCAGTACAGAAAGATGAACACATCTTCATTAAAATCAAAGATGAAGACCGATGGATGTTTTTGAGTCCAAAATATATGGGTTCAAATTTATAGAAATAGTTTTGTGACACACCAGCCTTACTTTAGAATACAGTAAGAAAGTCTGACAATACAAATACTCCTGGATTTGTTGATGTAATAAAGGATGGTTTGCGTCTGGAAGGAACTTATGAATCATCTAAGATGAGAGTCATAGTCATAGGGGCTTCCATGTGCAAACAACAAAATGCCAAGAATGAAGCATCGACTGTGTGAGTCATACAGGTCTGTTTTTGAAGCGTGATGGTTTATGGCAGCAATTCCAAATGAGAACAAATACTAACTCCCAAGTATCATTAAGAATGAAGGAAATAAGCTATATTGGAATCACAAAATCATTCGTCAGAACTCTTCCTCTCAATTATCCATCTATCATATTAAACACTTAAGGGTGATATTTTTATAGGATGTCACCACACTGAATACTAGTAATCCCCAAACTACATGGAGGGTAAAGTTTTGAAAATATAGAGACTTAGTAAAAAGAAATTAAAACTGTGTAGGAACAAGACAAAGTCCATGACATCGTTATTGTCCTGCCTGCTACTAGAGATCAGCTTTCATTCCATTGCTGTTGTTCAACAAAAAGCAATCATTTAATCAACCTGTCCAGTAGTCTCCAAAACATCAAATGTAAAAGAATATTAGTTGTATAGCAACTTGTCTTTGAGCCATTTTTATGCGAAATCAGAATGAATTCGCTGACATTTATATAGTGTTATAAGGCTTTGAAAATGAATCATGTACTTTATTTCATTTAAGTCTCACAAAACCTCTGATTGGCAGGTTACCTATATATATTAATTACTCTCCCCATTTTACCTGTGTGTTTAACTGAGGCTCAGAGGACTTAAGTGACTAGCCTATGGCCACACAGACAGGATTTGAAGCCAGATCTTATTCACTTCAAGCCTAATAGTATACAGTACACTACAATCATAATCAGTCGATTTTGAGGCATGTGGCTTGGATTTAGTCGACATGGATTAATCCTTGTTATCCTTTACAGCTAGATTTTTTGGAGTAGATAAAATTAACCATATATGGATAGAAGGAGAACCAGGAACCGTTATTAGGATACTGTTGTGCATAATAGACCATTTAGTTACTGCTAAGATTTTCACTTGAAACTACTTATATTGTTTTCATTAGAATTTTATATTCAATATTTATTTGCAGTAAAAGCCTCATTATCTTCCCATGGATTATTTATGCACCTCCTACTTACCTCTGCCTAGCCAATCTAGCAACCCTCAGCCTAATGGCAAAGTACATGGAATTCATTTTCAGCCACTCTCCAGCCTGCCTTTTGCCCTTTCACAGAGGTCTTAGTAGTCTTGATGCCTTGCAGTTTAGCACCCCAATGATCTGGATCGTGCCTCCTGCTCTTTTGTCTATTTTTCTGTACCCTTTTGCCCCCTTTTGTATTCCAGAAACAAAAGACCTGCTGTATGCTAGCCATTCAGATCCCAGCCAGGTGAGAAGGGCTATACAGGAGCTTCCATTTTTAAGAATTAAAAGCATACAGAGGAGGGGCAAGCAGGATATAGGACTGTGAGTCCTTGTCAAGTGAGTATCAATTGAAGAAACTGAGATATTTAGTCTGGAGAAGAGATGACTTAGGGTGGTTGGGTTGGGCATGGTAGTTGTCTTCAACTATCTGAAGAGCCGTCATATAGAAAAAGGATTAGGCACAGAGGGCAGACTCAGGGGCACTGGGGGAAGTCACAGAAAGACAGATTTAGGCTTGATATTAAGACACATTTTCTCACAACTAGAGTGTCCTAAAGTGTATTGGGTTTCAGGTCCCCACCCCCAGACAGGTTTGATGACCTCAAGCAGATGTGGTCTAGTGGTGATTCATTTTCAGTACTGTTGGACCACTAGATAGCCGGTGCTTTATCTTCCAATGTCTGTGAGTCTATGATTCTTCAATTAGAAGCAGTGGTATCCTGTCAGACCAGAAAGCAGTTTCCATGTCTGTAAGAACCATAGCATTTCTAAATGTCTCTGAGCACCCTATAGCCCAAACTTGTTCCTCTCTTCAGTCTGTTTTTCTCCTTATATATTCCTTTTTTGTATTTTATCGTTTAGAACCCTTTCCTCTTCTCTTGAAAGGCAACATAGCATAATGGATTGAAAGCTGGCCTCAAAACCTGGATGACATACTGGCTGGGCAATCCTGGGTATACTATTTGACCCCTCAGTCTTCTAGGAAAATTTGTAAGACTTTTAATTGCAGTTGCAAACCTGCATTGGTAAAGGGATTTTCTTCATCTGGAAGTTCTCTAAACCGATTGAACCACAAATCCAAGTCTTAACTCTCATCCTTTCCCTTGTTTGGCCTCTCAGTTCTTAGAATTACTGCTTTGCCCATTTTTCCCTGGCCACTTGGGACTATGAGCCCACTGCAAGGTCTTCCTTACCTTCATAAATAAACACTGCAAGAGTGGAATGGACTCATGTTATCTGTCTTCTCTCCTAAGGAAAAACAAACCAATAAAAGAGAGAAGGAGGAAGGGAGGAAGAGCGGTAGGAAAAAAGGAAAAAAAATATTTTAGCAGATTGTAAACTCCTCAATAAAAGGGGCTGTTTCATTTATTTTTGTGTGTCCCCCAGCTCTCCACTCTATCACAGTACCCTGTTGTTAGTAGGTGTTTAATAAATGTTTGTTGAATTGCATTAAATTTCTGCTTTCACTCAGTGCACAAAGTCTCCTGAAAATTGACAAAGAGAGCAGGAAAGACTCATTGTGATAAGCCCCATAGGTCAGCCTGAGCTTGCTCCTGTGTTCTGTGTCTGTCTCTCTCCCTCCTGCCTCTCCCTCCCCCTCCATCTCTTTCTCCTTCTCCCCTCCCTCTGTTTCTATATCTTATGTTTTATCTTTCACATTTTATTGCGTGGTGTTTCTTCTCCCAAAATGATAGACCCCTGACATCTACTCAGAATTTTCCATTAGTGGCAACCTGGTATATGACATCGTCTGAGGTGTCTTTTTCTCTTTTCTATACGTCACATTTTCCTAATGAAATAAGGCTAACATAAAAACATCATTAGAATGGACTTTTCAAGAACTAATGAAATAATTTAACAAGATTCCCCTTGAATATCTAAGCAGAAAAACAATTTCTACCACTTTCAAGATAGCTAATTTTGACTTCCTGTCAATTAAATTTACAGATGTGCTCAGCTGAGGAAATAATAGTATCATAATCATTAGCTGGATAGTTTTAGTAATCTGCAATACCCATTGGGTTAATTAAAAGCTGATTGCTTCAAAATGAAAAATGTCCTTGAAATAAAGACCTTAGTAACGTCTTCGAAAAAATACGTTAGAGAATACTCAGGAGAGACTTCCAGCAAAATGGCTAAGTTATTGGTCGTGCCTAAGTCCGTCTCCATTTCATCACCTTAAAGCAGAAAGAAATATACCTAGTAAACAGAGAGAGAAAAAGAGAGAGAAAGAGAGAGAGGGAGAGAGAGAGGGAAGGAAGGAGAGGGAGAGAGGGAGGGAGGGGGGGAGAAGGAGGGAGATTATGACACTGAAGGAAAAGAAAGCAAGGAAATCTTCACAATTACATCTCAAAGAAAAAATCAACTGAGAAAGAAATGAACAAAGGAAATGAAAGTTCTTAATATTATTAATAAATGCTGAAGGGTAAAATAAAGCAAGGAGCCATGTCCAGGAGAAAGGAGTAATCCTGAAATGACTCTAATCCCCCAAATGAAAATGGAACTGTTTTAAGAGCTTTCCCCATCCCCTCCTGAAGCTTAATATAAGAATTGAGGGAAGATGTAAGGAGGAAAATTAAAGTTCTTAAAGAATTTTAAAAGATAAAACAAGACAATCACTGATTTAAAACAGATTTTGATAAGTCAAGAAAAAGCAGAGTACAATCTTAAAAAATAGCAGAAATAGACTAGAAAAGAGAGAGAAATGGAACAACAAATACAATCCAATCAAAAGAAAGTAAAGTTGAGGGGAGGGAACCTTATGGTTTCTACATACCAAAACTAATAAACTTGAAGACATGTCTGGGAGACAGTCTGAGAGCCAAGAGCCATTGACCTCCCAGGATGGAGAAGAGGGGAAAACAAAGAGCCTGAATAACACATTTATAAATAGTATAAAATTAAATTTCCTGGAATTATGAGGGGAAACAGAGCAAAATGAAGATTGCTAAAAAACATCTATAGGATTCTATCAGAAGGGAATCCAAAGTTTGCCTCTCCTAGAAAGTTAGTCAAGTAACACAGGTTCATTGCCAAAGAGTATTTGAAGTAACATATTTCATATGTCAGAGTTTGTCAGTTCAAGTTGTACAGAACTACTGAAAATGAGAACCATTTTCTCAAATTGAGAAAGCAATGGACTGTGATATACTGAAAAGCAAACAGAAAAGGACTTATATTTCAGCATAATATATTTTGCAATTATGAGCATACTACTACATGGAAAAGATATATGCCTCTTGAATGGGAGTACAGACATTAAATCATTCCTTCCTAGTAACTTAGAGATAATCTGAACCTTTGAAATTCAAATGTAGGTAACAAAAGAAAAGTAATAGAGATGCAAAGGCTATTGACCATGAAAAGGCTATTATTGTGTAAGGGCACAACCTTGAGTGGGGTTCATTCAGGGAGAAAACAGAAATACCTATTTGGCAATCCTCTAAGTGGTGATCAGATAGAAATGCATGAGTTCATGAAAAGAGTAGTTAGGCAGCTAGGTGGTACACTGCATAGAGTGCCAGGCCTGGAGTCAGGAAGACTTACTCATCTTTCTAAGTTCAAATCTGGCCTCAGACACTTACTAGCTGTATGACTCAGGGCAAGTTACTTAACTCTGTTTGCCTTCATTTCCTCATCTGTAAAAAAAAAAAAACTGGAGGAGGAAATGGCAAACCACTTCAGTATCTTTGCAAAGAAAACCCCAAGTGGGATCACGAAGAATTAGACACAACTGAACTACCACTTAGTGATTTTTGAAATTAGGCAGCATAGTTGAAGGGACATTCAAAAGTGAAGCCAACAAGCATTTATTAAGTGCCTGCCTTTACTAAGTCATAAGAATTCAAATGATAGACCATCCTTAACTTTACAGAGATTACATTCTAGTGCAGGAAGACAGTACATAAAAGGAAGCTACAAAGGGAAAGAATCTCTCATGCAGGAACATAGTAAAGAAAGTCTGGAGTATCAAGAGTCCAACCCGAAGAGGAATGAAGACTTGGCTAGCCTGGGCATCCTCCTTAAAATGGAAAATGGGAAAAACTGGGCTGTCAAAGGAAGAGACTCCTGGGGCAGAGGATACTGACATTAGGAAAAGTCCAGAGGTATAGTGAACTTCCCGGGTGAAGATCCTTCTGTGGCATGTATAGAGTACATAAAGCCCAGCGAAGTACAAGTGCAGCCTGGAGTAAATGGGCCAAGATGGCGGCTGGAAAGCAGGGACTAGTGTGACCTCCCTGCCGAGTCCCTCCAAAAACCTATAAAAAATGGCTCTGAACCAATTCTAGAACGACAGAACCCACAAAACAGCAGAGGGAAGCAGGGCTCCAGCCCAGGACAGCCTGGATGGTCTCTGGGTGAGGTCTATCCCACACAGAGCTGGGAGCAGAGGGGAGCCGTGGGGAGCCGAGCCCAGCGTGAGCTGCGCAGACCAACCAGACCAGAAGCTGGGCGAAAAGTGCCCTAGCGCCCTGAATCAGTGAGCTGTGGCAGTTACCAGACTTCTCAACCCACAAACACCAAAGACAGCAGAGAAGGTTAGTGGGAAAAGCTTCGGGAGTGGAAGGAATTTGCAGTTCGGCCACCACCCCCGGGGCAGCGGAGGTGGGGCAGCTACAGCTGTTGTTGCTTCCGGCCCCAGGCCCACCTGGTGGGAGGAATTAAGTGGCGGATCAGAGCAGGAGTTCACAGCCTGCTGAAGATCTAAGCCCAGTCCGGGTTGGGGGTTCTTGGGGAAGGAGCAGTGCTGGTGTGGCAGAGCTGGCACATCCCCCCCAAACATGGAACATAGAACTCTTTAGTCTACAAGCAGTCATACCCTGCTGAAAAACTCAAGGGTCAAGTTGGTTGGGAATATGGCCAGGCAGCAAAAACACACCCAGATTCAGTCTCAGACTTTGGATTCTTTCTTTGGTGACAAAGAAGACCAAAATATACAGCCTAAAGAAGTCAACAAAGTGCAAGAGCCTACACCAAAAGCCTCCAAGAAAAACATGAACTGGTCCCAGGCCATGGAAGAGCTCAAAAAGGATTTGGAAAAGCAAGTTAGAGAAGTAGAGGAAAAATTGGGAAGAGAAATGAGAAGGATGCGAGAAAACCATGAAAAACAAGTCAATGACTTGCTAAAGGAGACCCCCAAAAATACTGAAAAATACACTGAAGAAAACAACACCTTAAAAAATAGACTAAGTCAAATGTCAAAAGAGCTCCAAAAAGCCAATGAGGAGAAGAATGCCTTGAAAGGCAGAATTAGCGAAATGGAAAAGGAGGTCCAAAAGACCACTCAAGAAAATACTACTTTAAAAATTAGATTGGAGCAAGTGGAAGCTAGTGAGGAGGGGGGAGAATTTGGAACTCAAAGTTTTTAAAAACAGATGTTCAAAAACAAAAAAAAAAGTTTTTTGCCTGCAACTAGAAAATAAGATACACAGGCAATGGGGAGTAGAAATTTAGCTTGCCCTACAAAAAAGGAAGGGAAAAGGGGATGAGAGGGGAGGGGGGTGATAGAGGGGAGGGCTGACTGGGGAACAGGGCAACCAGAATATATGCCATCTTGGAGTGTGGGGGAGGGTAGAAATGGGGAGAAAATTTGTAATTCAAACTCTTGTGAAAACCAATGCTGAAAACTAAATATGTTAAATAAATTAAATTAATTAAATTAAAAAAAATTAGTAAATGGATAGAGCTTCACACCAATGTGGATCTTCTAATGCTCAGTAAAATGTGTTTTGTGATTGAATTCCTTCTCACATCAATTGTATTCATTGCATTGAGGGGGCTCCTATGGAATGTTAATCCTCTGATGTTGAATAATATGTGCTGTAATTAACAGCTTTCCTAAAATAAAAAAAAAGAAGTGCAGCCTGAAGAGAATTGAAGGGGGAAAAGAAGATATAAAGAACTATGGTGGAAGCTGGAGATTCCTGAATTATTTGTGCTAGGCAAACAAACTTAGAATCAGAGGAGTCTGGTGCAGGATAGGGGCAAATGTACATATGTGTGTGTGAGAGAAAACTATTTCTTATCTGAATTAAAAAAAACAGGATTAACGATCATGATTTTCTATATGGAAACAGTAGAACAAGAAATAAAAAGGCAGCCCATATCAGGTTTAAAGTCAACATAGATACTAAAGTAATGGTAAATACCCATGCTTTAGACGCTCTAACGGTGAGTACTAAAAGGAAAAGGTAACTACAATGTAGAAGACCTAGCTAGAAAGGGAATAATTGTAGATGATTTTAATTTGCCACTTTCAAAAGTTGACACATATCAAAAAGATGAATGGGAAGGAGATGATGGACCTCCCCAGAATGTTGGGGTGGGTCGGGGAGGGCCGATACACTGTTAATAATGACTGAATGGCAGTCTAAATTGGCGGTTACCTTTTAGCATCACGTGGCACATTTATCAGAACTGAGCAAGTGCTAGGGCTTTCAGAACTCCAACCCATCCATAAAAGTAGACCTGTTCAACCCAGCCTTTAGAGACCAAAATAGCAAAACATGTAATAAAGCATGGAAATATGAATAAGGATGCATTGGATCAAAAAGCAAATCAAAGAAAGAAGGCATATTTGTATAAAGAATACCAGCAGAAATAACAGAGCAAGATTTGCGGGACTTTCCTAGGGTCACAGAGCTAGGAAGTGTCTGATGCCAGATTTGAACTCAGGAAGATGAATCTTCTTGATTTGAGGCCCAGCATTCCATCCACTGTGTCACCTAGCTGCCCTTTCCTTAATATGAACAAACTTTTATTTACTAAATCAATGTTCATTTTGTATAGTAGGGAAACATTTTCCCAATAAACTCAAAGCTAAGTCACAGATATTAGTGCATCCAAAGATACTTTAGCTATAGCTACAAGGCAAGAAAGATAAATTAAATAAGTATTAGAAAAGAGGGTCCAAAATTATCTCCATCTTCAAACTACATAATGATTTAGTTAGAATATCCTAAAAAATCATCAAGGTTAACAACAAAACGAATTGACATAATAGAACTAGAAGAGTAGCAGGGTGCAGAATAAATCTACAGAAACAGTTTTCCCAACACTTACTAATAAAAATCTGGAAGACATATCATTTAATTTTTAAAAAATGATTACGTGTCTTTTAATTAACCTGACTTGACATTACTATGGAACATAAATACATACATATATATATACATATATATACACATATATATGTATATATATATATATATATACACACAGATACATACATATGTGCACATAAATGTAAAACTACCTCAAAAATGAAATAAGACCTAAATAATTGGAGTAGATGTACAATTCTGGCCTGTACCATTATAATAAAAATAATAGTACTTTACAAATTAATCAACAGCTCTATTATTCTGCCAGTCACATTAATAAGATGTAACATTACAGAATTATTTTTTTAAAAAATGAGACGGAAGAACAAAATATCAAGATTATCAAGGGAAATATTACAGGTTTCAAATGCTATTATGAAGTGGTAAATATCACTGTTATATGGAATTGGATAAAATATTGAAGAATATTTTCATATAATCAGTTTCATAAGCAAGACCGAGAAGCAAATGTGCGCAGGAGCCTGATATTTGAAAAAGTTAAAAATATAAACTACTGGGGAAAGAAACCTTTACTTGGCAAGAACTGACAAGAATATAAAAAAAATTTAATTTAAAAATGATTTATACCAGTATTCTACACCATCTGGCAGAAGAAATCTCAAATATATAAATGATTGAAAGATAAAATATTACAACATAAAAAATAAAGTGAGAGGTTATATCTTAGAAATCTGTGGATGGGGAAATACTTCAAAACCAGATACAAGGTAATTATAAAATACAAAAGACAATTTCAATTATGTAAAATTGGAAAGGTGTTACATAAACAAAATCGTCGCAACTCAGATCAAAAGAAAAGTTGGATTGAAAGAAATTATATGACTTAAATATGTCTGACCAGAACCTTATATGCAAAAGTCTTAGGGAATTATTATAAATCTACAACCTTTTGTACTCAGTAGCTTGGTCATGAACAGTTTTTAGAAGACAAAAATGCAATCAATGGCTACCCTAAATATCAAATTCAAATCTTGGCATT
This sequence comes from Trichosurus vulpecula, assembly GCF_011100635.1. Taxonomy (NCBI): domain Eukaryota; kingdom Metazoa; phylum Chordata; class Mammalia; order Diprotodontia; family Phalangeridae; genus Trichosurus; species Trichosurus vulpecula. The sequence goes on from NC_050582.1 coordinate 17,013,107, forward strand.
ACATGTTTTGAAAAATACTGATAAGCTGGACAATGTCTGTAGGATGCCAAAGGGTCTTGAGTTTATGCTGTTTGAAGATTAATTGAAGGAACTGGTAATGTTTAGCCTGAGAAAGGGAAATGATGGTAGTATCTTCAAGTATCTGAAGGGTTATCATAAAGAAGCCTTTTTCAAGTTGGTTCCAGAAGGCAGAACTACGAATAGTGGTAGAAATTGGAAAGAGAGAGGTGTCAACTTGTTTAAATGGGGGAAATTATTTACAAAATTCCTATGCAACAGTAGAATGCACTAGGTCAGTAGGTGATGCATGACCCTCATTGGAAGTCTTTGAGAAAAGATTAAATTATCATTTCTAGACCATGTTATAGAAGGAATTCTCTTTTCAGGTATGAGTTGTACCAGATGGCCATTAAAGCCCCTTTCTTCTCTGAAATTCTCTGACGCTAATTTATTGCTATTAGATCTGTGAATTGGTCCAACTATTGTGGAAAACAGTTTGGAACTGTTGGCAGAAAGCTACTAGATTATTCATACAATGTGATCCAGTGGTATCACTACTTGGTTTCTGCCCCTGAGAAGGTTAATGACAGCAAGAAAAGACCTATTTCATTAAGAATTAGTATTAATACAAAAATATTAATAACAGCAACATTTGTGATGAGAAAAAGCTGGAAATGACACATACACACACAAATTGGGGCACAGCTGAGCAGCATGTGGTACATGAATGTATTTTAATACTATTGCACTGTGATAGGAATGATGAATCTGAAAAACACAGAGAAACTTTGGAAGACGTATGATATGATGCAAAGGGAAGAAAGAAAAACAAATGACTATTACAATTAAGGCACCATTAAAAAGCAATAGAACTATGATCAAATTCAGTGAACAGTGTTGGTACAAAGCCCTTGTTGGTACATGCCCTTGTTTTCTGCTGATGATCAGAGAATCACAAAGGTAAAAAGTGGCATATTGGAATCACTCCATTACACTGATTACTTTAACTATTTTAAGGCAGTGTAGTTTGTGTGTATCTGTGTCTTGGAAGAGGGGAGAAGAGCTTTGTGTTGGAGAAATTTCTGTTGGCAAAAAAAATGTATCCTTGTTAAAGGCTATCCAACATGCTTCTGCACACAATTTATAAATTATTTTTGAAAGATAATTATTTGTTACCAACTATTTTAGTAGAACAAATATTTGGCTTTCTTTTGCTTTCTTTGACACAGTGTGTATTTTCTCAGGCAAATAGACAAAAATAAGGTATAATGTGTCTTTACATTGTTTTCAGTGAAAGAATATATAAAGTGAGATGGACATATTTCATAAAATGGCCGAACATATTTTTTTAAAATTAGTAAGCGAGCAATCCATTTTCACATTGTTTTTTTTATCTGATAGCTCAATAGAGTGGCTAGTGTCATAGGTAAAATGATGAACATGTTGGATGTTGAGTAACTTGCCATTTACCCCTTCCACAATCCATCCTCATTCTTCCTCGCTCTTTGTCTAGATTTTAAAGGAAAAACCCCTACTAAGTATCTCTCATCATGCTTTTACTTCCTTGATTTTTGTTTGCGAGGAGAGTATGGAAACTGGCAACAACTGTTATTCTACGCTGTCCTTACCTGATTCCTTCTGTCTAATATCATCAATGTTTCTTTTCTCCTTTCTCCCTTTACTTCTTTTTCCCTGCTTGGCCTTTCTCTCTTTGCAGAGTCATAGAACTGGAAGGGTTGAAGACCTCCATCTAGTAAATGTGGCCTTACTACTGCTTTAGACAGCCTCTTCCACTTTGACATAGCTCTTATTATTGGGAAGGTGTGTTCTTTTTTCCTTTTCATCAAGCCTCAATGCGCTTCTTTTGAACATCCATACATTGCTTCCACTTCTGTCCAATAGGGACAGAAAAACCTAGTCCAGTTCTCTCCTGATAACCCTTCAGATATTTGAAGACAGCTATGGTGTCACCTCTAAGACTTTTCTTCTCCTCTCCTCCCCTGTGCAGCCCCCCTGCTCTCCTCTTGTCCCTGCCAGGTGTTCTGATGCCCCATTCACAAGTAATCAGTAGAACATCTAGGTCCTAAAGGACATGGCCAGAGCTATAGATCAGCTCCATCAAGGCCAGTGAGATGGTGGCCTTGGGATCCCCCCATCATGTTATAGCAGAGGAGAAAGCATAGAAGAACTATTATTCCACACTGTGAATTATAAATTTTACAATCTCAGCAGCAACAGCTTTGTCTTCCAAGGGTAGTGCTTCTCCCATTTTCCATGTAGCATGGAGTGAAGCAGGCTTCTTGCCAGAGACTAGCTGTTGATTTTCAGGAAGATCACTTCCATATTAGATAGCCACCCAATTCAGAAGTAAGCTTTTAGATATGTAGTTTTTAGTTTCCTTGTTCAGGGACATGAAATATCCTTCAGAGTGGACTGCATAGGCAACACTTTGACAAAGTTAGTTATCACATTAGGGAGCTCTCTGAAGGCTTTGTATGGGAGGCCATGGCCTTCAAAAGTGACCTAAAAGTTGGATAATCTGGTCACCATCCTTGAAGTTACCTGGCTGGGCCAGAGTGACCCTACCCTGCTTCAACAATAAATGGAAATGTACCAAAGATGTCGTGAATATTTTGAGAGGAACAAAATTGTAGTGAACAGACAATAGAGGAGCTGTGCTATACCTTTGTCCAAGCCAATCATCAGGCAATGGCTATCATTATAAAGCTATTCAAGGGCAGAGGAATCCCGGAAATAGAAGATAAGGAATCTTGGCATGGAAATACTGTTTCCAAAAACATAGCAAAGGATATCATCTAGGAAATTTATAGCCAAATCCAAAGCAGTAAGAATATTCTGAAAGACTTCCCCAGAAAGGATTCCCTTGTTCCATCTCTGCCGAATTACAAACCTAAAGAAAATACATACACCCACAAAACCTACAGCTTTGAACTTGCCAGATTGGGGCATTACTTTGAGGAGAGGGATGGAAAGACTTTTATCTTTTCGGAACACTCCTTAAAGGGTACCTCAACCACTTGGAGTGCTATATGGCAGAAGAGAAAGTTCTGGGCATCAGTATGGAGACACTCAAATGGAACAGGAGCATATCTGTTTCTAGCATGTTTGCTAGCTTATATTCATGGGCCTTTGGCCAGATCTTCATTGTAGAAAGATCTGTGAGAAACATCATCTTCTTCTGCTCACGTTGGGAGTGTCCATTAGTGAGGATGGGTGTATTCAGATTGTGCCTGGAAGTGAGGTTCCAGACTCTTCCCAGTGGAACAGTCTTTTACTCAAGTGATGCAGTGACTACTGAGAAAGCTGTGGAGGTAGATACCAGTGCAAAGGCATCTCTTTCATCAGGGAAAGCTGTCCAGAGAATCTGGCATTTACAACAGCATTGAGGATTTCCAGGTTGGCTAAGCTAAGTTTGTTCTGAAAAGTAAAAATAAGCATTGACTGTGATTGGAACTGGTGTGACTTTTCATTAAGCCCTTACAGCCAGAGAGCAACTGAAGAAAATCAAGTAAATAAAGATTAATTAAGCACCTACTATATGTTGGGCTCTCTTTAAGCATGGGTATACAAAAGAAAAAGCCTAAACAGTCCTTGTCGTCAAGAGGAGCTCACAGTGGAGACAACTGTATACAAATGAGATAGATAAAGGACAGATTGGAGATAATTTCAGAGGGAACATACATTAAGGAGGACAAGGAAAGGTTTAGAGAACACAGTGGCTTCATGGGGGAGAAGGGAAGAAAAGAATTCTTAGTGGACACATCATAGCTATCTTCAGATGGTGGTATTTGAGCTCACATCTGAAGGAATCCTGGGTAGAAATGAGGAGATAGAGAATTCCTAGAAGGGGGTGAGGGAGAAGAATCAGTGAAAACTCATGGAGATGACGGATGGAGTGTATTATGTGAGAAAGAGCAAGGAGCCTATTGTCCTGGATGATAAACTACATGGAGGGGAATAAGATTGAAAAAACTGAAAAACTAAGAAGGCACTGGGTTATTGAGACATTGAAAAGCTAGCGGATTTGATTTAGAGGTACTGGGGAGGCACGGGAGTTTATTTATATGGAAGTGACATAGTTAGATCTTTGCTTTTTGAAGAGCACATTGGCAGCTGAGTGGAGAATGGACTGGGGAAATCTGAAAAGACATGGGAAAAGAAAATGGGAGACTGACGGACAGGGTAGGCATTAGATGGTGAGAGCCTGCCCCTGGGCAGTGGCAATGCCAGAAAGGTAAAGAGAGGCGCATGTATGGCAGATGTAAGAAAGAATAAAACTTGGCACATTATTGGATATGAGGAAGCAAAAAGGAGAGAATTTGAGTGAGATACCTTGATTGAGAGCCTTGATGACAAGGATAGTGGGGCCCCAGAATATAACAGGGAAGTTAGGAAGAGGTTATGAAGATTGAGGAGATAGAGGAGTTCACTTTAAGACATTGTGAGTTTAACATGTCATCCAGTTGGAGATGTGTTGTCCAGCTGTTTCAGTCATCTCTGATTCTTCATGGCAAAGATATCGATGTGATTTGCCATTTCCTTCTCCAGCTCATTTTGATCGAAGAGGAACTGAGGCAAACAGGGCTAAGAGACCTCCCCAGGGTCACACAGTTAGTGTCTAAGGATGGATTTGAACTCAGGAAAATGAGTCTTCCTGACTGCAGGCACAGCTCTCTATGCACTGCAGTGCCATCTAACTGCAACCAGGAGAGGGATTAGGGCTGGGTGAATAGATGGGTGAGTAATCTGGGTAACAGCAAGCTCACAAGGGGAATAATACATAGAGAAGATAAGTGTGCCCAGGATAGAACCTTGGGAGGCACCTACAGTGACTAAATGTGAACTAGATGAAGATAAAGCAAAGGCCTGAGCAGGAGTAGTCGGCCAAACAGGAGATCCAGGAGAAAGAAATGTCATGTAAACCTAGAGAGCAGAGAATGTCAGGAACAGGGTGATTGATCAGTGGTGTCACAGGCTGCAGAATGGTCAAGAAGGATGAGTGCAGTGAAAAGATTGCTAATTGTGGCCATTCAGAGCTCATCGGTAACTTTGGAGAGTGCTGTTTTGGCTGGCTTACAAGGTCGAAAGTCAGATGGCAGAGAGTTCAGAAGAGAATGTGGAGACAATGATTGTAGATAGGCTTCTCACAGGCCATAGCCAAGGAAGGGAGAAGAGTTATACAGGTTGATAGCTAGTGGTATTGGGCAGATCAACTGAAGTTTTTTCTTAGGCTGGTGGAGGCATAGGTATCTTTGTAGGCAGCAGGGAAACAACCATTATATAGGAATATTAAAGATTAGTGGGAGTATGGCATTAATGGTGATCTGCTGAAGAAAATGGATTAGAATTAATTGGATTAAAAGGGGGAGAAAGAAAACAAAACCAGAGTGATTGTGCCCCTCACAATCAGACTTCTGAATAAGAAACTCTTCTTCCACAATGCCCAGTGTGAGAATCAATAGCCTGATTCTCACTGTCAAAAATTATTACTATGAGAGTGGTACAGGAGAAGCCATGGTTTCTGCTGGGGTAAGTGAATATAGCATCACTGTCATTTGCTTGGCTGTTGGCCACATACTGCAGATCAGGAAGCCAGGGGAGTTTCTAAAGATGTTTAGGATTGACAAGAATGCCATTATGCAAGTTGGCAAAGGAACTCTATCCCTGGCCTAAAGTGTCTGCCATCATGTTAGACTAAAGCAGGTGGTTGAGGGGAGAGAGTAACATTCGTATAACTTCAGATACCTGTGCAACAGAGAGGGTTGATTTAAAGCAATATTTTGAGAAAAAAAATTAAAATACTTTTCTTCCCCACACTTATACATCCCCCATCCCTCCGCTGATCCTGTTATAGCTTTATCTTGAGTCTTCTTCCCCTCTTCCTTGCCTGCCTTTGGCCGTTTTCCAGTTTGTCAGCATACCACCACTAATGGAAAAATAGCTTCCTGATAAGACAATTATCTTTTATGAAAATAAGTCTACAATTTTTTAAGGACTGGAATGTGGTATAATCTAGGATAAGCCCCAAAGCCTGGAGATCATATTTTATGAGGCTTGGGACATAATGAGGGGGAGGGGACTGATAGCTTTTTCTAATTTCTGAAAGTTGTCATATGGAAGATGGTTTGTGTTTTTCTGCTCAGTTTCAGAAGGTACAACTAGACACAGTTGAGAGCAAACTCAAGGAGGCTAACTTGATGTAATGGGAAACAAACAAATGATTAGCAATATCCAGAAGTATAGCAAGGTTCTTTGGAAGTCATCAAAGGCTAAATTGTTGAAATTCTTTGTGAATTATAGGTTAGAGAATCCATGCTTTCACATTGTGGTGCTGGAGAAGACCTTGGGGAGTCCCTTGGACAGCAAGGAAATCAAATCAGTCAGTACTTAAAAATTGATTCAGGCCATTCACTGAAAGGTCAAGTACTGAAGCCAAAGCTTAAATACTTTGGCCCCGTAATGAGAAGACAGGACTTATTGCAAAAGACCCTGATTTTGAGAAAGATTGAAGGCAAAAGGAGAAGAAGATGGCTGACAATGGAATGGGGAGATAGTGTCATGGAAACAGAGAACCTGAGCTTGGACAGACTTCAAGAGACAGTGAAGAATGGGAGGCCTGACGTGCTATAGTCCATGGAGGTCACAAAGAGTCAGACACAACTGAACAACAACACAGCTTGGATTAAACAGCTACTGCAGCCTATTTTAATTCTGAGATTTTCTTTGTCTAGAATGACAGTTAACTTTGTGGTATAGTTAGTGAAGGTGTACTTACAAATGAGTGTGTCATAAGGTGAATTGTCTTTTCATTTGATAGACCACCGTAACTTTCCCTTTGAACCTCATTTTCAGACTAGGATCTAGAAGTGGGATCCTGTCCTCCTATGATTCAGTGCTTTTGGCTGATTAAGCAAATGATAAGAGCCACCCAAACCAGGTGAAAAAATGTACCTGGCCCAGGATAAGCTCATCACCTGAAATCTTATCATGGTAGAGATTTATTCAGCTTTGATACTCAGCATTTCTCCTACACTCTCAGTTGTCACTACCCTTTGATTGGAGGGCTGGAAGGTGAAGCAATGAACTCCTTCCAATGCTTCCCTTTATAGAAGGCTTAGTCTTTTTCAACAAATTTCATTTCCCATCAGTTGCTCTGCTTAGCTTTGACTAGTATCCTCTGGTGACTCACCCTTTCTTTTCACCTTCCTTTGGTGTAATTTCTTCCTCTATTAGATTGTAAGCTCCTTTAAGGCAGGGGCTGTCTTTTTCTCATTTGTATCCCCAGCACATAGTACAGTGCCTGGCACATAGTAGCTGCTTAATAAACTTTAGTGACTATTATTGAGTCTAATGGATACAAAAACTTAGCTTCATATTCATAAGATCTCCATGTTGAAAGAGTCCTCGGAGTCTGTCTAGTCCAGTCTGTATTCGAACAAGAATGAGCTCTCCAAGGTCCTATACTAATGGGCATCCCACCTTTGCTCAAAGACCAGCAGTGAAAGCAAAACTGTCACCTCCTTAGGCAGCCCCTTCCAAATCAGCCTAGCTCAAGCAGCTAGGAACCTTTTCCTTACATCAAGTTTAAATCTGCCGCTTTGAAACTTCCCCCTGTCAATCCTCCTGCCCACAGGGGCCAAGAAGAACAAACCTCATCTCATTCCACCATGATAGTCCTTCAGATACTAAAAGAAAGTCAGCATGGGCCTCACTTTAGCATGTCCCAGCAAATACAGGGCAAGATCTCAAGGCTCTTCTTCTCATAAATATTCCATATTATAATGCATGCCAGTCCCCAGAAGAATTTTATAAATTTATTTTGATAAAAATAATTGTTTCATAATAGTGTGACCCTCTTCATTTGGATGAAGAGCATATATGATTATGCTAATTATTTTGCAATGATAAGTTAATAGAATAGCTCTTAGAAGCCACTACAGTTGTATGGAGTAAATGTTATATTCATTTTCTAAAGAAAATAATGAACTTTCTAATGACCTCTTGTTCCAGCCCCCAGCTTTACCTCTTCTCTCTCTCTCTTAAAATTTGAAATAAGATTAATCTCATCTACATTATTAATCAATTATCAACATGATATTCACTGCTGCTCCAAGCATAATTGTAATAGAGACTTTTTGAAGAGTTGTTTTTCTTCTCCATTTTCCTAGTCTTTAACCTTTTTTCTGCTCTGACTTCTCATGGGTCCTCTCCATTTTATTGTTTCACAACAAATGACAATTGATGTCATTTTATATCCCACTCTTGAAATTACAATTGAGAAATGTCATTGAATGATCCTGTATGGACAAAGATAGACACATCTGTGCCTGGAAAAGAGTCTCTTTACTCTTGTAAGTTAGATAATTGGTGCTATGGGTTCCCAAAGGTCTCAACTATAGTCACCCATCGATTCATGAGTGTGGACGTTCCAAGCTCTTCAACTCATGGCCTGCCCTATTGAGGGAGTTTTCAACAATTGTAAAATTTCTAAGTTAATAAGATTGTTAAAAGTTTGCATAGTATATTTCACTTTCCAATTTTCAAAGAGCCTTCACATGCTTCCCTATTTAGATTCTCAATGACACTGGTAGGCAGCTTCAAGTTTTCAGCCTAGCTCTGCAGAGTAGCTTTTGAACAAGTCACTGACCTCTCTGAGCCTCAATTTCCTCTTCCATAAACATGGGAGTAATGATTCATAGCATTGTGGAATACTAGAGTTGGTAGGTACCTGAAAGACCCTCCCATTTTAGAGAAGAGAAAACGAGGCCCCAGAGGAACAAGTGATTTGGTCAACAACACAGGCAGGGAGTAATGACGTAAACCCCAGCTTTCTTATACCCCATTTCAGTGCAATTTAGTTCCACTCTACAATCAGTACTTGACTACCTGCTCTATGAAAAGTTCTGGTAGTATGGGAGATACACAGATGACTAGGACATAATCCCTGCATCCATGAAGCTTAAAGTCTAATGAGGAAAATTATTATACTTGTATTGTAAACCACACAGGGCTGTTGTGAGGAGTAAAAGGGACAATGTACATGAAAGTGGAGTTGTGAACTGGTCCAGCCATTCTGGAGAGCAATTTGGAACTATGCCCAAAGGGCTATACAAATGTGCATACCCTTTGAACCAGCAATACCACTCCTAGGGCTGTATCCCAATGAGATCACACAAGTGGGAAAGGGACCCATATGTACAAAAATATTTATAGCAGCTCTTTTTGTGGTGGCAAAGAATTGGAAATCAAAGGGATGCCCATCAACTGGGGAATGGCTAAACAAGATGTGGTATATGAAGGTAATGGAATACTATTGTGCTATAAGAAATGAGGAGTAGACACACTTCATTGTAACCTGAAAAGACTTATAGATAAGATTACAGACACACGGTATCTGTAAAGAATAACTTTGATAGACTTGGCTCTTGTCATCAATGCAAGGTTCAAAGACAGCTCCAAAAGACTCATGATGAAAAAAGCTATACACATCCAGAGAAAGTATTATGAAGTCTGAATGCAGATTGAAGGAAACTATTTGCTCTCTTTTTTCCTTCTTTTTTGGTTTTGTTTCTCCTTTCTCATGATTCATTCCATTGGTTATAATTCTTCTTTACAACTGGACTATTATGTAAATAAGTGCATTGTGAAGGTATATGTAGAACCTACATTGGATTACATGCCGTCTTGGGGGAGGAGGTGGGAGAAGAGGGAGGGAGAGAAAATTTGGAACCCAAAAACTTGTGGAACTGAGTGCTGTAAACTAAAAATAAAAATAAATCTATTTCTTAAAAAGTTCCTTCCATCTCTCTGCCATCAGTAGTATTGTTTGTTACAAACAAATCCTAGTTCTATATTCTAAGAGTGGGGCAGGGAGGAAGGCATGAAGTCTAGGATTGAGTGACGGCCTCGGTAAAGGTGCTCAGCTATGAGAGGGAGTGCTGCCTTTGGGGAGAGCAAGAAGCTCACTTTGGTTATAGCATTGTGAAGGGAAGCAGTGTTCAGTGATCATGGAACGCAGGCTTGTCCCAGATGAGGAAGGGCTTTAAATGCCTTCTGGCAAAGAGCTTGTCCAGGGGTATCAAACTCAGATAGAAAAGGGGAGTAAAACTAAACTCTATGGAATGGAGCCCAGCAGCCCACATATTGACCTAGAAAACCACATGCATTTATATATTTCTTATTTTATTAACACAGAAATATATTAAAAATAAGACAGGTGCTCCATTTAAATCTGACTTGGGCCACACTTAAGGGTGTTATGGTGGCTTACAGCTCATGGGCCCCATGTTTGATACCTGTGCCCTGATCCATGCCGTAGGGAGCCATTAAAGGGTATTGGCTAAGAAGGTGACAAGGTCAGGCTTGTGCTTTAGGAGAAGGGTTTTTTGCAGCTTTGTAGATCATAGATTGAAGAGGTTTCAGAACAGAAGATGCTAGTCCAACGAAGAGTGTCAAATTCAATTCGTTTTGAAGAAGACTGTAAGGCAAAGTTCCTACCTTCAAGGAGATTATGCAGTCTTCTTGAATATAGATATCTCCTGTACCCCATATCTCAAAGCTCTAGCAGGCATGTTGGGACCCCTTAACCCTTTTGGCAACCACCATCTCTGCCCCTGTGGTGGTATGGGATGGAACCACATCTCATTGCCTCCCCGAAGTTTCTTACTGCTGGAGTTCCTCCCCCACCCCATCCCTTATGCAATTGAGAGCCAGGGGTCTCTGGGGCCACACTTTCCTTACATGACGAAACCAATGGAGACTGTCCTGTGAAGCCCTTCCTCTCTTTCGAATTTGCCACTCTCCCCCCACCCCCGATGCAGTTACATCTGGGTAGACATTGTTTTAATGAACAAAGAATTCAGTCACAAAGCAAAGCATCTTAAGTGCAGAAGGGAGGTAGAAACCAAGCTCTCCACAAAAGTACCAAAAGATCATGTTTTTAGGGGAGGTGGAGGTGTTGAAAGTCTCTCGGAGGAAGTGACATTTGGGATGGGTGGATATAGGACTGCTTTACCTTACCAGCATAGGACGTGCAAAGGGCTTCTAGATGGCACAGTGGTTACAGCTCTACACCAGGGGTCAGCAAGACTTGAGTTCAAATCTGATTTCAGACACTTACTAGCTGTGTGACCTTGAGTAAGTCATTAAACCTTTGTTCGCTTGAGTTTTCTCATTGTAAAATGGAGGTAATAATAGGTGGAACTAATGGGGATAATGCCTCCTAAGGTCGTTGTGAGAATCAAGTGAAGTAATGGTAAAGCACTTCACCCAGTGCCTGACACATAGGAGATGCTGTCTAAATGCTATTACTGTCATCATCCTCATTGATCTTATTATCATCATTATAATTCCCTCAGTAGTTCTCCTCACAAGGAACTGAATTAAGGACTGCCAGAGGGCAACACTCTTCCATTCCAAGGCCTCCCATGCTCCCTCATAGGGTATCAGAGAGAGTTGGAAGTGGCCTCAGTGGCTTTCTAGTCCAGCCCCTACACAAAAAGAATGCCAAGTGTAACATATCTTACAAGTGGCCATCCAGCCAGCCTCTGCTTGAGGCTCTTCTGAGAGGGAGAGCTCATTGCCTCGAGGCAGCTACTTCCCTTTTGGACAGCTCCGGTTGGTAGGAAGAGTTTTGCTTTGCCCCAACGTTAAGCCTAGCTTGGGCTCTTTGCACCTTCTACCCACTGCTCCTAATTCTGTCTTCTGGGGCCAAATAGAACACTCAAATCCTTCTTGCCCATTCCAGCTCATCAAATACTTAGACAAGTATGGTCCCCCCTCACTCCCGTCATGTCATCTGTTCTTTAGGATAAAAATAAGTCCATTTACTTCAGTGGATCTTTGTATTACATGGACAGAAGGACCCCCACCTTCATGATTGCTTTCTCTGGACATTCTCCAGTTTATCAGTCTCCTTTTTAAAGTTTTTATTGTTCATTCTTCATTTTCTTTTTTTGTTTGTTTGTAAATAATATTTTATTTTTCCCAATTACATGTAAAGATAGCTTTAAACATTTTTATAAGATTTTGCATTCCAGATTTTTCTCCCTCCCTCTCTTCCCTCTCCCCAAGACAGCAAGCAATCTGATGTAGGTTATATAGCGATCAATCTCTTTCTTAAACCATAGCGCTCAGAACTGCACTCAAGCCTCCAAGTGAAGTTTGATTAGATTTGATGAGAGCAGAATACAAGGGACTCTATGCCTGGAAGGCATAATGCTCTTAAGGGATCCCAAGATCACATGAGCTTTTTTTTTGTTCTGCCATGCCACACTGCAGACTCATGTCGAATTCACTGTCTACCAAAATCCCTTACATCTTTGTTCAAAACCATATTAGTTTTTTATACTACTATGTGACACTGGAAGGACTAGGCAAATCAATTAGTGTAAAAAATTATAATTTTACTTTATAATAAAATTTTCATCATACTGTCTAGATTCTTTGTTTTATGGACTTTAAAAAATGCACTGCACCAATTGATGCAGCTTGGTCCTCTGAGGTATCCTTATGTTCTTGTCCTTTAACTGTATCTTCTTGTCTTCTACCCCGAAGGTGATTTATTTTGTGCCCAAGTGTAAGACTTTGCATTTATTCTTATTGAATTTTGTCCAATTCATTTCAGCCCAGTGCCCTAGCTTGTCAAGATTCTTTTAGATCTTGAGTCAGTCACCCCGTATGTTACCTGTCCTTCCCAGCTTTGTGTCAGTTGTGAATCTGAGAAGTGTGTAATGTAGACAGGTCCTCCCTGGCTTGCTGTGTCCCTGAGATTTGGATTCTCCCCAGAAGACTAACATGCTTTGGAGTTGCTAGATGGAACCTATCTTTACCATTAGAAAAGTACATTCTGAAGAATCCACTGTAGTATCAGCAGGTAACAAAGTTCAGCTTTCCTGCCCAACATATTGTGCTTCTTGTGAGGAGGTGATGTTTAGATTAAGTAATTATTTTTATGTTTCAATTTATTAATTTTTAGCATTCTTTTCTTTTCAAAATCCAAATTCACTTCCTCTCTCCAGCCTCTACCCACAACCACTGAGAAGGCAAATAATATGATATCAATTATACAAGTGAAATCATGCAAAAAATATTTCATTGTTTGCCATGATTTAAAAAATAAACAAGAAAAATAAAGTGAGAAAATTATACTTCACTCTGCACTCAGAATTCATCCCTTCTCCCTCTGGAGGTGGATAGCATTTTTTACCATGAATCCTTTGGAATTGTCTAAAATCATTGTATCAATCAGAGTAGCCAAGTCTTTCATAGTTGCTCATTGTTGCATAACTGATAAATCATTACTATACACAGTTTCTCCTGGTTCTACTCACTTCACTTTGCATCAGTTCATCCCATCTTTTTTTTTCTGAAACCATCTCCCTCATCATTTCTTATGGCACAGTAGTCCTACACACAGTTCATCACAGTCATATGCCACAACTTGTTCGTCTGCTCCCCAATTGATGAGCATCCCCTAGATTTCCAGTTCTTTGCCACCACAAAAAGAATTGTTATAAATATTTTGTGTATATAGGCTTTTTTTCCTTTTTCTTTTATCTCTTTGAGCTAAAAATCCAGTATTAGTATTGTTGGGTTAAAGGGGATGCACAGTTTGTTTTTTAGCCTTTGGGCATGGTTCCAAATTGTTCTCCAGAATAGTTGGACTAGTTCACAACTGCACCAACAATGCATTAGTGTCCCAATTTTTCCACCTCCCCTCCAGCATTTATCATTTTCCTTTTCTGTCATTCTAGCCAATCTGATAGATGTGGGGTGTTAACCTCAGAGTTGTTTTAACTTGAATTTCCCTAATCAACAGTAATTTACAGCATTTTTTATGTGACTATTAAAACTTTGATTTTTTTTTCTTCTGAAAATTGTTCATATCCATTGACCATTTGCCAGCTGAGGAAGGGTTCTTATTTTTATAAATTTGACTCAATTCTATACTCAGAATATATTTGAGAAACAAAGCCTTTATCAGAGTAACTTGATATAACATTTTTATATTTTTAAATATTTTTCCAATTACATGTAAAAATAATTTTTAACATCCATTTTAAAAAATTTGAGTTCCCAAATTCTCTCCTTCCCTCTCTGCCCCTGAGAAAGCAAGCAATTTGATATAGGTTATACATGTGCAATCATGCAAAATGTATTTCCATATTGGCCACATTGTGAAAGAAAAAAGAATAAAAAACACTTAAAAATAAAGTAAAAACTAGTGTGCTTCAATCTGCATTCAGATGCCATTAGTTCTTTCTCTGGAGGTGAAAAGCATTTTTCATCATGAGTTTTTTTTAAATTATCTTAGATCATTTTATTGCTGAAAACAGCTAAGTTACTCACAGGTGATCATTGTACAATATTGTTATCATTGTGTGCAATGTTCTATTGGTTCTGCTTACTTCACTTTGTATCAGTTCATGTAAGTCTTGCCAGGTGTTTTGGGAAAGCATCCTGCTCAACATTTCTCTTTTTTGTATTTCTTTTATTCTCAATTTTATTTTTTATCCAATAACATTTAAAACAATTTTAACATTCATTTTTCTTATAATTTTGAGTTCCAAATTCCCTCCCTTTCTTCCCTCCCCCCTCACTGAGAAGGCGTTAATTTAATATAGGTTATACATGTTCAGTAATTCAGATTCCATCAATTCTTCCTCTGAAAATGAATAGCATTTTGGATCATAAGTCATTCACAATTGTCTTGGATCATTATATTGCTGTAAATAGCTAAGTCATGCCATTGTTAATCATTGTACAGTATTGCTGTTGCTGTGTACAGTGTTCTCCTGGTTCTGTTTGCATCACTTTGCATCTGTTCATGTAAGTCCAGGTTTTTATGAGCATTCTGCTGATTGTTTCTTATAGTACAATAGTATTCTATCACAATCATATACTACAACCTACTCAGCCTTTCCACAGTTGTTGGGCATCCTCTCAATGTCTAATTATTTGCCACCAGAAAAAAAGCTGCTATAAATATTTTGGTACGTGTATGTCCTTTTCCATTTTTTATCTCTTTGGTATACAGACCTACAAGTGGTATTTCTGGGTCAGTTTTATACCTTTTTGGGCATAATTCCAAATTGGTTTCATCAGTTTACAACTCCACCAATGTTTGTGTCCTAATTTTCCCACATTCCCTCCAACGTTTATCATTTTCCTTTTCTGTCATATTAGCCAATATGGTAGATGTGCAGTAGTACCTCAAAGTTGTTTTAATTTGCATTTCTCTAATCAGTGGTGATTTACAGCATTATTTTCATATAACTATAGATAACTTTGATTTATTCATGTGAAAAATTCCTGTTCATATCATTTGACCAGATGCAATTTTTTAAAATTTAATTTAATTTAATTTATTTAATATATTTAGTTTTCAGCCTTGATTTTCCCAAGAGTTTGAATTAAAAATTTTCTCCCCATTTCTGCCCTCCCCCCACTCCAAGATGGCGTATATTCTGGTTGCCCTGTTCCCCAGTCAGCCCTCCTTTCTGTCACCCAACTCCCCCCCCATCCCCTTTTCCCTTCCTTTCTTGTAGGGCAAGATAAATTTCTATGCCCCATTGCCTGTGTATCTTATTTTCTAGTTGCATGCAAAAACTTTTTTTTTTGTTTTTGAACATCTGTTTTTAAAACTTTGAGTTCCAAATTCTCTCTCCTCTTCCCTACCCACCCACCCTCCCTAAGAAGTCAAGCAATTCAACATAGGCCACATGTGTATCATTATGTATAACCCTTCCACAATACTCATGTTGTGAAAGACTAACTATATTTTGCTCCTTCCTAACCTATCCCCCTTTATTGAATTTTCTCCCTTGACCCTGTCCCCTTTCCAAAGTGTTTGTTTTTGATTACCTCCACCCGCATCTGCCCTCCCTTCTGTCATCCCCCCTTTTTTTATCTTCTTCCTTCTTCTTTCCTGTGGGGTGAGATACCCAATTGAGTATGTATGGTATTCCTTCCTCAGGTCAAATCTGATGAAAGCAAGATTAACTCATTCCCCCCTCACCTGCCTTCTCTTCTCTTCCTACAGAACTGCTTTTTCTTGCCACTTTTATGCGAGATAGTTTACCCCATTCTATCTCTCCCTGTCTCCCTCTCTCAATATATTCCTCTCTCATCCCTTAATCTGATTTTATTTCTTTTAGATATCTTCCCTTCATCTTCAACTTACCCTGTGCCTGCTTGTGCTCTCTCTCTCTCTCGCTCTCTCTCTCTCTCTCGATATATATATATATATATATATATATATATATATATATATATATATACACATACATACTCACATATACATATATATATGCATATTCCCTTCAGCTACCCTAATACTGATGTCTCATGAATCATACATTTCATCTTTCCATGTAGGAATGTAAACAAAACAGTTCAACTTTAGTAAGTCCCTTGCAATTTCTTTTTCTTGTTCTTTATCTTTATCTTGATTACCTTTTAATGCTTCTCTTGATTCCTGTGTTTGAAAGTCAAATTTTCTATTCAGCTCTGGTCTTTTCACTGAGAAAGCTTGAAAGTCCTCTATTTTATTGAAAATCCATATTTTGCCTTGGAGCATGATACTCAGTTTTGCTGGGTAGGTGATTCTAGGTTTTAATCCTAGCTCCATTGACCTCCGGAATATCGTATTCCAAGCCCTTCAATCTCTTAATGTAGAAGCTGCTAGATCTTGGATTATTCTGATTATGTTTCCACAATACTTTCATTGTTTCTTTCTGGCTGCTTGCAGTATTTTCTCCTTGATCTGGGAGCTCTGGAATTTGGTGACAATATTGCTAGGAGATTTCTTTTTGGGATCTATTTAAAGAGGCGATCGGTAGATTCTTTCAGTTTCTATTTTGCCCTGTGGCTCTAGAATGTCAGCAGCTTTTCCCACTAACCTTCTCTGTTGTCTTTGGTGTTTGTGGGTTGATAAGAATGGCAACTGTCGCAGCTCACTGATTCAGGGCGCTAGGTCCCGCTCCCCCCAGCTCCTGGTCTGGTTGGTCCCTGCGGCCCATGCTGGGCTCTGTTCCGCTCTGCTCTGCTCCCAGCTCCATGCGGGGAAGACCTCACCCAGCAGCCATCCAGGCTGTCCTGGGCTGGAGCCCTGCTTCCCTCTGCTATTTTGTGGGTTCTGCAGTTCTAGAAGTGGTTCAGAGCCATTTTTATAGGTTTTTGGAGGGACTTGGCAGGGAGCTCATGCTAGTCCCTGCTTTCCAGCTGCCATCTTGGCTCCACCCCCCAGATGCAATTTTTTAAAATATTAATTCAATATCTATGGTATCCTTTAGCACAACGTAGTTTCCGTGATTATCTCTTTCAATTAGGTGTGTATTTTTGCTCTTGCTTTGTCTGATGTCATGTTGCTACCCCCCCCCTTTTTTACTTTAGCTGAAACATATGAGATTCTGCTTCAGCCCTGTATTTTAACTCCGTGTGCATTTTTATTTCAAGTGTGTCTCTTGCAAACAATATTGGATTTTGGTTTCTAATCCATTCTGCTATCTGCTTCCAGGTGAACTCCTCCTGTTCATACACACAGTTATGATTACTGTGCATTTCCCTTCATCCCATTTTCTTCTGTTTCTTCATATCTCTTTTTATCCTGTCCCTAATCAAAAGTCTATTTTACTTTTTACTACTCCCTTTATCAGCCCTCCCTTTTATCATCCCACCCCTTTTTTTCGTATTTTCTTCTCCTATTTGCGTATTAAGTTACATTTCTATGCACAACTGAGTGTATGTATATATATTATATATATATATATGTGTGTGTGTGTGTGTGTGTGTGTGTGTGTGTGTGTACATATGTGTGTGTGTATATATACATATTCTTCCCTCTTTGAACCAGTTCAGTGGAAATTGAGATTCAAGCATTGCACTCCACTACCACCCCTTTTTCCCCCTGTATTGTAAAAATTCTTCCTCACATGCCTCTTTTATGTGGGAAAATTTTCTCCAGTCTACCTCTCCCTTCCCCTTTCTCCCAATACATCCCTCTTTCTCACCCCTTCATTGTTTTTGGAGAGCATTCCAGCATAATTGACTCACACCCATGCCCTCAGTTCCTGTAAACTCCTTTTAACTGCCTTAATAATGATAAGGTTTAGGGGCATCTAGGTGGCACAGTGAGTAGTGCACTGGCCCAGAAGTCAGGAGTTCAAATCCAGCCTCAGACACTTGACACACTTACTAGTTGTGTGACCTTGGGCAAGTCACTTAATCCCAATTGCCCTGCCTTCCCACCCCCCCCCCACAGAAAATAATGATAAGGTTCTTACGGATTCATGTATCATCGTCAAATATAGTAATATAAACAGTTTAACTTCATTGAGTCCCTTATGCTTACCCTTTCATACTTACCTTTTTATGCTTCTTTAGAGTCTTTTGTTTGAATGTCAGATTTTCTATTCAGCTCTGGTATTTTCATCAAAAATGCTTGAAAGTCCTCAATTTCATTAAATATCCATTTCCCCCAATAGACTATACTCAGTTTTGCTGGGTAAATTATTCTGGGTTATAATCCTAGTTCCTTTGCCTTCTGGAATATCATATTCCAAGCCCTCTGCTCATTTAACATGGAAGCTACTAAATCTCATGTTATTCTGACTGCGGCTCCATGAATGGTTTCTTTCTGGCTACTTGTAATATTTTTCCTTGACCTGGAAGCTCTGGGATTTAGCTATAACATTTGGGAGAGTTTTTGTTTTGGAATCTCTTTAGGAGGAGATTGTTGGATTCTTTCGATTTCTATTTTGCCCTCTAGTTCTAGAATATCAAGGTACTTTTCCTTGATAATTTCTTGAAGCATGATTCTTTCTTTGATGATGGCTTTCAAGTAGTCTAATAATTTTTAAATTATCTCTCTTGGTCGGTTTTCCAGGTCACTTGATTTTATGATGAGATATTTCACATTTTCTTCTATTTTTTTTCCATTTTTACCTTGTTTTTATTGTTTCTTGGTGTCCTGTGGAGTCATTAGTTTCCACTTGCCCAATTCTAATTTTTCAGGTATTTTTAGTGAGATTTTGTAACTTTTTTATACTTGGCCAACTCTGGTTTTTAAGGAGTTCTTCTTTTCAGTGGATTTGTGCCTCTTTTAACATTTGGCCAATTTTGTTTTTAAGGTGTTATTTTCTGCAGTATTTTTGCACCTCTGACCAAGATATAAAATTCATTTTCATGATTTTATTGCATCACTCTCATTTCTTTTCTTAATTTTTCCTCTACTACTACTCTCTTTTTTAACTCTTCCAGGAATTATTCTTGGGTTTGGGTCCAATTAGTATTTTTATTTGATTCTCAAAGACATTGTTCTCTTCTTCTCAGCATGTGTCTTAATCTTCCCTGCTACTGTCTTTATGGCCAAATTCTTTTTGTTGTTGTTTGCTCATTTTTCAAGTCTATGTCTTCACTTTGAACATTATATGGAACTTGAGTTGGGCTCTTCTCACCTTGGGGTGGGAAGCACTGTCCCAAGAATCAGGCTTTTTCATGCCGCTGTTTTCAGAGGTAGTTCTTGGGGTCTGCAAGTTTTGAGTGCTCCCAAGGTGGTGTGATCCTGGGAGAGGTATAGTTACTGTTCTCCTCCTCTCCACTCTGGTCTTTACCCAAAAAGGACTTCTTGTCCCCCATAGCCACAAGCGCTAGTGCTTCTCTTTGCTTTGGCACTGTGACCAGGGCCCCTACTCCTTTATGACTGACCACTAGTTCTCCTCTCCACTCTGGAGCTGCAAACCAGAACTGTGTATGGGCAGTAAAGTTGTCAATCAGTGCCACCTGTACCAAGTGCCATCAAAGGGTCTCCTGTAATATCTCTCTGACCAGTTGTCCAAATCCTTTAATGTTTCTGAGCTGAGACCCCTAAAATTGCTGCTGCTGTTTTCATCACCACTGTTTAGACTCTGGGCAGGCCTTCACTCTAGTGTCACAGACTTCTTGTGCTAACCTTTAACATTTTTTAATCCAGAAAAATGTGTCACCTTGACCTTTGGTTGCCTTTACAACTCCAAAATTTGATTTGAGGCATCATTTTAAAGTTGTTTGAAGGGAATGTTGGGAGAGTTGAGCTACATTGTTACCCCTAATCTTCCATCTTGATTCCCTTAACTAAGTCTTAAAATTTCATTTGGATATCAAGGCCTGGCCTTGATAATTTCTCCTGTATAGCAGTTTCACCTATAGAAGATATAGGACAAAATATCACACACTAAAATCCAGACTTGACTATCTTATATTCTCTAGCTACTACTCCACAGCTTTTCATCTAAGGAAAATTACTCTGCTCTTTAGTCATACAATTGATACTTGTCCCAGCAACCTGTGGACTCCTAAAAGGGAAAATAATTCCCCATCTACACCTTTGACATTTCTCTAGTACAATTAATTTTACAGCTACACAGTTTCTTATGGTTCATCTTGATGTCCATGTTGAGATGTTGAATTTGCATGTTCTGAAATATAATGTAGCACTAACATGACATTCTGAACTAATTTATGGTTTAGAATACATTGATGTTCTCCTGGATATTTCCTCTCCTTTAGTGTGGTCTTGATGAATTCAAATGCTAATGCATAAATGCAACTTTCCTAGGCAATGTCTCTAAGGTGGCCTTAATAACAGCACCCTTGCATTGGTCTGTGCCTTTTTAATTTGGAGGGAATTAGAAAAAAAAACTAAAACCTAAATGATGAATTGATATACCTTAATATTACTTTGGAATGTTAGAGTGTGCAAATATGTAGTCTTCAGTGATTCAGGAATTGAGATTATGAGTGTGGATGGATAGATAGATAGATATAGCTCTATGTACACATATATTCAGTAAGAGCTGCTGTTAGAGGACATTATGGAAGTGTCAAAATGCTATCAGCTCTACATTATGGATGGCTGATATCAAAGATAAAAATGTAAAAGTAACCTTGATCAGTGAGATAAATCATGCTGCTTTTGAGCAGAAAAATAGACTTAATACTGACACTGTCCCAAGGAATTAATGAAGGAGAAATAGGAACCCATTTTTTTCCTTGTATGCACATAAAAATATTTGTGCTAAGCTGCTAAACTAGGATGTATTGTGTCAGGTTTTTTTCATTTAATTGCAAGTGAATCATTAACTTCCTTCTTCCTCTTATTTCATACTCATCTCTCCCATGTCCTAACTATGCAGCAATGGCAAATTTAATTTGTTTCATATAAATGCATTCAAATACTTTTTCTATAAGGCCCATTTGAAACTGGTCATTTCCCAGAATTTCAAGCATCCAAATAAACTAATTTTTGGAGACATTTCCCTTGTTGCTAACCTTTACCTAATAGAAGCCCCAGCTCCCTTCATAGAAGGAAATTGAGTCCTTTATCAATTCCTCCCTCCAATGGGAGGAATTTGCCCTATGTCCTCCCCACCTATCCCCTATTACTGTCACTCACTTGCCATAGAAATTAATTTGTATTAAACTTGGCTCTAAAGAAGCAGTATGAGAAGATATCCCTCCCCATTCCATTGCAGAGGTGTGCTGGGGTTGGGGCAGGTAGAATCCAAAGTTGTGTAATATTTCATATTTTGCACATAATGCTAAATATGTTTGATGTATTGGTTGGTTTTGCTGTCTTGTCTTTTCTTTAAAAAATATAAAGGATGCTTCTATGAAAGGGAATGAGATATATGGCGAATTTTATTTTAATTTATACAATTGTGTATGGATACATATGTGTGCATGTATACATGTTTGTGTTTACCTCTATGCATATATATGTGTATATATATGCAACGTAGCCTAAATTTTTTAAAAAATTTTATCATAAGCTTAAATGGTTTAAAACTGTGCTCAGATTTTTGGGACTCTCAGCATAATTAATAGTTACAATGCCTAGGCTAGTGCATTGCACATAATATATGCTCAATAAATGTTTGTTGACTTGAGTGCTTATATTAAAATGACCTGAAGGGGTGGGCCAAGAGAGAATAGTTCATGGATTATTATCAGTTCACAAAGGCACGACTAATACTCTTTCCCTAGGCCAGATCCTGGGCCCAGTGTACACTTCCAGGGATCACCTAAATAATGAAATAGCAAATGGTCTCATTTAATTTTTGGCTGATCGCAAACATGGGGGAGGCCAGAAATATTCATCCTAAATAAAGAAAAGCTGTTAGAGGATGTATTGATGGCCTTCTAGCACACTTACTATCCATACAGAGGATTTGGTGAATCCTTGGTCCTTCTATGCCTTGTGGAATTTAATTTAAATTGACTCAAGCTGCTTTTTCTCATAGACTTTTTTCATGAGAGCTTATTTTTGGAGCCTAGCATTTGGAGGGGAAGAATGAGGGCAAATGGGATAGGACAGAATTGTTCTGAGACCTTTTGGGCCTGAAGTCAGAGGAATCAAGGAAGGAATGGCAATTGATAGTTTCCTGATAGCCAGTTATTAAAATTTTGAAATCTGCTTAAAGGAAATTGCAAGAACTTTCTCTGAGTACTTTAGAAAAGGTTATGTTCTCATCTTTCAGAAATGTTAGGGCTATGTTAATTAGAGGCTAAACATGAGATGAAAAGCTGCAGCGTTCCGATGCTGTATATAGACACAGCCCAAGTGTGCTCTTCTCTGACAAGGGGACTGGTACGAAATGACTTCCAAACCTCCCTCTTGCCTTCAGGCCCTGTGATGTGCCCTTTAAAAATCTCCTCAGCCTTACTCCAAATGAGCTCCTTCTTCTGTTCCTTGGTTGTCTTGTATATTATAGAGAAAACATGTTCCCTTTTAACATGCTTCCTGCAATAGCACTTTGGGCTTTCTCTTGCTGATTTTTATTGATGATCTAAACTGATGACAATGTCCTGAAATGCTGGTCTACTCCACTCCCTGCCCTGAATTGATCGAGTTAGGGAAGACATGGTTGACTAGTGTCATTGTATAAATTAAGGCAAAGCTTGTGTTCCTGAGGCTTACTGGTACAACCCTTTCAAATGTCTGAGAAGGAAGGGCATAAAGCAGTCCTAGAGATTGTCAGAGTGCTTAAGAAATAAGAATCAACATGAAATCTCCTGAAGAGGGGCTATGTACACATGAGATGGAGGTAGCTGGGTACCGTGGGTAAGGGCACTCAGTTTGGAGTCACAGGACCTGACTTCAGATCTTTCTTCTAGCATTTCATAGCTGAGCAACTTAGGCAAAACACATGACCTTTCTAGACCACTTTCCTCATCTGTAAAATGGGAGGGCTGGACTCAGCTGCCTTAAGAATAAGATCATAATATTTAGACTTAGAAGACCTCTTCAAGGTTACCAAGTGGCCCAGTGGATAAAGTGCTGGATTTATTAAATCAGAAACACTGGAGTTCATATCCAGCCTCAGACACATTCCAGCTGTCTGCCCCTGGGCAACTCAACCTACCTTCTGTCTTCCTCATTTTCTTCATTTGTAAAATGGCGGTGCAATTATTGTATATATCTCCTGGGGTTATTCTGAAGATAAAATGATATCATATTTGTAAAAGCACTGTGCAAAACTTAAAGAATTATAGAAATATTATTGCTATTATCACTTTTCCATAATGAACTGTATTTTATTTTTCCTATTTTTATTACATGTATAATTTGTTCATTTGGTTCAATGTAACTTAGGAATGGTTATAAAATGCTACTACTATAGGAAAATGGCTAGAATAATTGGCACAATGACAGGGGATTGGCTTTGCACAAATGGGTGACCTTTTCAGAGACTGAAAAAAAAGAAGAGACGATGGAGTTAATACAGAGAAGCTTTTAAGGTATGGGCTACAGAAGAATAAATTTAGGAGTGATAGATAGACCAGAGATTATGATCAGGAAGGACAATTGCAGCATTAAAAATTGAGGATGTGGCACAAATATCAGTGATTGTAAGATCTAAAGTATGACCATCCCTTTAGGTGGCTAAGCTAGAGTGAAGTTGGAGGTCAGGAGAATCAAAAAGCTTGTGGAAGTCTCATAAAAATTGATCATGTTACAAGGTTACTACATAAATTCAAAAAGGCATAAATGATGCATCTGCATTTTCAGATAATAATGGAATAAAATTAAAAGTAACATCATGAGCAAGAGTTAGAAAGCTTCATGGAAACTGACAAATTTGTAACTTGTATACTCTAACACTTTCTCCCAGAGCCAAGCTGCCCCATCACCCCTTGGGTTCCAGGACCAATAATGCTGAGGAGTGTTGTGACTGTCTCTTCTTTTTTTGCCATTGGCTCAAACCCACACTGGCTTGGCACCCCAATTGATAGAGAGCTAGTGATTCCCACTCCATTCTCATTTAACTACTTAGCATTGATTAATTTTCACAAGGGGATATTTACTTCAAAAATATAGTGAGAACAAAGGTACCAAAAAATCCTCCCTCCCTCCAGTCCCTGGAGATGATATTCTTTACCCCGCATCACCTTGGTCTCTTATGACTAGATTCAACATTTAGCTTAGCTTAGTTCCTACATAAAATTGATCTTACCAAATTCATGTCTACATATAATAATCTCTACTCTGATGAAAAAGTGATAGAATGGATTAAGCCCCATTATCTTTTGGATGCAAGACACACTCTTACAAAACAAAGACAATGAAATGAGAGGCTTGAGGGGAAATGACTATGTATCATATGAATCCAAAAAAAGCAGGTCTTAGCACCATGCTAACAAAGAAAAAACAATCATTTACAACATAAAAAGGGATAGACAAGCCAACTGTAATATTCTGAAAGTTATTATAGTCAACAATTCAATATCAGTATTAAAGTTATATGCTCCAAATGCCTTAGCTGATATATTCATAAAAAAATTAATAATAGAACTACAAGAAGACATACAGGCTAATAAGTAGCATAAGATTTCATTGTCCTCTTTTCAGTTTTGGGTGAATCTAATAGAAAGATAAATTGGAAGGAAAATATAAAAATTAACAAATTGATAGAGAAATTACCCTTAAGAATTAAGGAAGCTTTTAAATGGGACTGCTAGAGAATATGTGTGTTTCTTAGTACCTGTTAGAACTTACACAAAAATCGGTGATTACATTACAGCACAGAGATATTGCAAACTATTGTAAAAACATTCAGAAATAGTAAACATTCTGTATAAATAATAACTTAATAAAAAATCAAACAATTCAGGAAGCACAGAGAAAAGACATAGATACTAACAGAGACTTAGGAATGAAATCCCAAATAATGAGTGACTCAAAGACCAAATCATATGAACAATTATGTGAAAGAAAAGAATATGATATAAGAACATGCCATAATTTCTGGGATGCAGTTAAAGCAGTCCTCAAATGAAATATTATATTATTCAGAGAAAAATTCATAAAATAAAAAGGAGAGGTTTAGTGAACTGATAATCAATTTCTAAAACCTTAGTCAACAAATAAAAATAAGCACAAAGGAAGAAATATTAAAATAGAGGAGAGATCACCTGGAAATAAAAACAGTAAATAAAATTAAAAGGTAATCTTAGAAAAGACTAA
Organism: Trichosurus vulpecula; assembly: GCF_011100635.1. Classification (NCBI taxonomy): domain Eukaryota; kingdom Metazoa; phylum Chordata; class Mammalia; order Diprotodontia; family Phalangeridae; genus Trichosurus; species Trichosurus vulpecula. The sequence goes on from NC_050582.1 coordinate 17,038,632, forward strand.
TAAAGTAGGTAATGTTTTATCCAATATAATTAAAAAGGACATAAAAGACAAAATTCTCAAAATAGCATATAATCACAACAATGTAAATGAAATATAAAGAATTATCAGAACACACTATGTGCAGTCCTATGCTAACAAAATTTAGCACATAAAAGAAATAGAGCAAAACCTTCAAAATTTTAAAATACCCAAACTAGTGGAAGACCAAAATGAAATATAAAATAATGTATTTTCAGAAAAAAAATAAAACTAGCAGTTATGGATACATTAAACAAGCAAACATAAATAACAAGAAGAAACTCCCAGTCCTGATACATTCATAGGAGAATTCTATAAAACTTGTTAGGAACAATTCATACCAGTACTGCACAATTTATTCTCAAAAATTGAAAACAGACAGCACCTGAGCAGAATACTTTTATGAGGCAAATATAGCCCTAATATCTAAAGCAGGGAAGCATAAAGCATGAGAGGAGAACTGTTGACTAATATCATTAATGAATATCGATTCAAAAAATTTGAATTAAATGCTGTCAAGTAGAAACAGTGTTTATTCCAAGAAATCATTCATCATGACTAATTTGGATTTATATCAGGGATACAAGTATGGTCAAACCTCTGAAGAGAACCAGCATAATTCATTGTATTGAAAGCAGAAACATCCAAAACCGCATAATTATCTCAAGCATTATGGAGAAGGTCTTTGGCAAAGCACAGTGCTCATTTATGATAAAAAATTTAAAAAGTAGAAAGTATAGGTGTGGAGGACCTCTTCTAATATCATAAAATGTATCTATCTAAAAATGAAAACAAGCATAATATGCAATGAGAAACACTACAACTTTTCCCAGTACATATAGGAGTAAAGCAAAGATGCATACTCTCCCCACTCTTACTTAATATATTTCTGGGAATTCTAGCAGTAGCATTAAGACAACAGAAAATATTAAAGGCATAGATAGCTAAAGAGAATATAAGAATAATCCAATTTGCTGAGGACTTGAATGTTTTCTTTGGAAGATCTATTGAATCAGCAAAGATACTGAGATAGCTTCAGTCAAGTTGCAGGCTAAAAAAACAAACCCTTGGGAAAATAGTTGAAGAAGGAGTCCTACCAAAGTCTTTTATGACACAAATGTGGTACTAATACCCAAACCAGGAAGAGTCAAAACAGAGAAAGAAAATTATAGACCAATTTTCCTAATGAATATTGATGCAAAAATTTTAAATAAAATATTAGCAAAAAGATTGCAGCAACTTATCATGAGAATAATACACTATGACCAGGTAGGATTTATTCCAGGAATGCAAGGCTGGTTCAATATTAGGAAAACTATTAGCATAATTGACCATATCAACAACAAAACTAGCAGAAACCATATGATCATCTCAATAGATGCAGAAAAAGCCTTTGACAAAATACAACACCCATTCCTATTAAAAACACTAGAAAACATAGGAATAAATGGAGCCTTCCTTAAAATTATAAATACCATCTACCTAAAACCATCAACAAGCGTTATTTGTAATGAGGATAAGCTAGATGCATTCCCAGTAAGATCAGGGGTGAAACAAGGATGTCCATTATCACCCCTACTATTCAATATGATACTAGAAACATTAGCTGTAGCAACAAGAGAAGAAAAAGAAATTGAAGGAGTTAGAATAGGCAAAGAAGAAACTAAATAATCACTTTTTGCTGATGATATGATGATTTATCTAGAGAATCCTAGAGGATCAAGTAAAAAACTACTTGAAATAATAAACAACTTCAGCAAAGTTGCAGGATATAAAATAAACCCACATAAATCCTCAGCATTCCTATACATTATTAACAAAGCCCAACAGCAAGAGATAGAAAGAGAAATTCCATACAGAGTTACTGTAGACACTATAAAATATTTGGGAGTCTATCTGCCAAGACAAACCCAGGGACTACATGAACATAATTATGAAACAGTATTCACGCAAATAAAGTCAGATCTAAATAGATGGGAAAAATATCAGTTGCTCATGGTTAGGCCAAGCTAATATAATAAAAATGACAATTTTACCTAAATTTATCTATTCAGTGCCATACCTATTGAACTACCAAAAATTTAGATAAAATAATAACAAAATTCATCTGGAAGAACAAGAGGCTAGAATATCTAGGGAATTAACAAAAAGAAATGCTAGGGAAGGTGACCTAGCCATACCAGATATTAAACTGTACTATAAAGCAGCAGTCATCAAAACTACCTGGTACTGGCTAAGAAACAGAGTTGTGGATCAGTGAAATAGGATAGGTACACAAGATGGAAAAGTCAACCACTATAGCATTCTACACTTTGATAAACCCAAAGAATCCAGCTTCTGGGCTAAGAATTCACTATTTCACAAAAACTGTTGGGAAAATTGGAAAATGGTAGGGCAGAAACTGGGCATAGACCAATATCTTATACCATATACCAAAATAAAGTCAAAATGGGTTCATGATTTAGGAATAAAGGCTGATACCATAAGCAATTTGGGAGAGCAAGGAATAGTTTACCTATCAGATTTATGGAAAAGAAAAGAATTCCTGACCCAACAAGAGATAGAGAGCATTACAAAATGCAAAATGGATAATTTTGATTACACTAAATTGAAATGTTTTTGTATAAAAAAGACAATGCAACAAAGATTAGGAGTGAAGCAGAAAATTCAGAGAAAATCTTTACAACTAGTATCTCTGATAAAGGCCTCATTTCTAAAATATACAGGGAACTGAGCAAATATATAGGAATACAAGTCATTCCCCAATTGAGAAATGGTCAAAGGATGTGAACAGGCAGTTTTCAGAGGAAGAAATTAAAGATATCTATAGGCATATGAAAAAATGATCAAAATCACTACTGATTAGATAAATGCAAATCAAAACAACTCTTAGGTACCACATCTCTCCTGTTGGATTGGCTAAAATGACAAAACAGGAAAATGATAAATGCTGGAGAGGATGTGGGAAAATTGGGACATTGTTACATTGCTGGTAGAGTTGTGAACTGATCCAGCCATTATGGAGAGCAATTTGGAACTATGGCCAAAGGGCGATAAAAATGTTCATACCCTTTGACCCAGCAATACCACTTCTAGGGTTGTATCCCAAAGAGATCACACTAGTGGGAAAAGGACCCACAAAAAATATAGCAGCTCTTTTTGTAGTAGCAAAGAATTGGAAATGCAGGGAATGCCCATCAATTGGGGAATGGCTGAACAAGTTGTGGTATATGAAGGTAAAGGAATACTATTGTGCTATAAGAAATGGGGATGATACGGACTTCGTAACAACCTGGAAAAACCTACACGACATAATGCTGAGTGAGCAGAGCAGAGCCAGGAGAACATTGTACACAACTACAGATATACAGATTCTGTGAAGACTAACCCTGATAGACTTTGCTCTTCTCTGCAACACAAGGTGCAAAGACAACGCCAAAGGACTCAAAATGGAGAATGCTATCTACATCCAGAGAAAGAACTATGAAGTATGAATGCAGACTGAGGCACACTTCATGCTTGCCTTTTTTTCCCTTTTTTTTCTCTCTTTTGTTTTCATTTTGGGGTTTTTTTTTGTTGTTTCTTCTTTCTCATGATTCATTCCATTGGTCATAATTCTTCTTCACAACTTGACTAGTGTGTAAGTAATTTCAATGCGAAGGTATACGAAGAAGATATATCATATTCCATACCGTCTTGGGGAGGGAGGGGGAGGAAAGAGGGGAAAAATTTCCAGAACTCAAAATTATGTAGAACCGAGTAAGCTAAAAATAAAAAAAAGATCTCTGGCTCTGAAAAAAAGGAAACATAAACAAAAAATTCAAGAAAAGTAAAGAAATAAAAAAGTATGCTTCAATCTAAAAAAATAATAAAATCCAGGAGGTAATAATAGAGAAAACACATATCAAATAATTATAAAATACATAAAATATCTGAGGATCACACTACTAAAACACAAAAATTCCCTTATACAGATTGAGCTATAAATTATTCCTTAATATGTAACCATAACATATAGCTGAAGGAATATTCATTGTCTATGACTGGGCCATGCCAATGTAATAAAAATACTGCTGAAATCAATTTACAGTTTTAATACTACACCAATCAAATTATCAAATGGATGCTTTAAAAAACTTGAAAAAGTAATAAAATTTATTTGGAAAAATAAATGATGCAGAATATTAAGGGAAATGATGAAAATAGGGAGAAAATGGAAACTAGCATTTCCAGACCTCAAAACTATATTATATATGAACAGGGGTGAACAAGGATGTCCATTATCAGCACTGTTATTCAGTATTTTCCTAGAAATGCTAGCTATAGTAAGAAGAGAAGCAAAAGGAATTTAAGGAATTAGAATACATAATGAGGAAACAAAACTTGCAGATAATCCAATAGTATACTTGGAGGATCCTAGAGAACGAATTTTTAAAAAAAAAACTACTTGAAATAATTAACAACTTTAGCAAAGTTGCAGGATATAAAATAAACCCACATAAATAATCAATATTTCTTAAATTGCCAACAAAGTCCAGGAATAGAGAGAAAGAGAAATTCCTTTTAAAATATGTGTAGACAATATAAAATACTTGCTAGTCTAGCTGCTAGTCCAAACCCAGGAACTTTATGAACACAATTACAAAACACTTTTCATACAAATAAAGTCAGATCTGAACAATTGGAAAAATAGTAATTGCTTATGGGTGAACTGAGCCAATATAATCAAAATTACAATTCTACCTAAATTAATTTACTTATTCAGTGACATGCCAAACTATCAAAAATTATTTTATAGAGCTGGAAAAAATAATAACAAAATTTATTGGGAAGAAAAAAAGGTTAAGAATATCAAGGGAATTAATGGGAAAAAACCTAAAGGAAGGTGGCCTAGCAGTATCAGATTTCCAACTATATTATAAAGCAGTAATCATCAAAATAATCTGGTACTGGCTAAGAGATAGAGTGGTGGATCACTGGAAGAAATTGGCCACAGTAAGTAATGACCATAGTAATCTAATGTTTTATAAATTCAAAGATCTAAGCTTTGGGGACAGGAACTCACTTTTTGACAAAAAACTGCTGGGAAAACTAGAAAGCAGTTTGGCATAGACTAGGTATAGACCAACATCTCACACTATATACCAAGATAAGGTCAAAATGGGTACATGATTTAAAAATAAAAGGTGATACCATAAGCAAATTAGGAGGGCAAGAGATAGTTTACCTGTTAGACCTATGTAGAAGGGAAAAATTTATGACCAAAGAAGAGAGAGAGAGAGTTTTATGGGGTGTAAAATGGAAAATTTAATTAAATTAAAAAGATTTTGAAGAAACAAAACTAATCTAGCCAAGATTAGAAGGAAAGTAGACTACTCAGAAAACATTTTAACAGCAAGGTTCCCTGAAAGAAACCTCATTTCTCAAATATATAGAGAACTGAGCCAAATTTATAAGAATACAAGTCATTCCTCAACTGATGATTGGTGAAAGGATTATAACAGGCAGTTTTCGGAAGAGAAAATCAAAGCTATCTATAGTCATATAAAAATGCTCTCTATCACTATTGATCAATGAATGCAAATTAAAACAATAATATGTCAGAAAAGGAAAATGACAAATGTTGGAGGGGATGTAGGAAAATTGGTATGCTAATGCATTGGTGGTAGAGTTGTGAACTGATCCTACCATCCTGGAGAAAAATTTGGAACTATGCCCAAAGGGCTATAAAACTGTGCATACGCTTTTACATAGCTATACCACTAGTAGGTATATACCACAAAGAGTTCTTTTTAAAAAAAACCTGGAAAGACTTACATGAACTGATGCAAAATGCAGTGAGTAGAGCCAGGAAAAAACCTTGTATACTTTAAAAGCAATATTGTATCACAATTAACTTTGAATGACTTAGCTATTCTCAGCAATACAAAGATCTAAGACAATTCCAAATGACTTATAATGAAAAATGCTATTCACCTCCAAGGAAAGAACTGATGGAGTCTGAATGCAGATTGAAGTTATATCAAATTTCTTGTGTCTCAGGGAGGTGAGAGGGAGAGAATTTGGAAATCAAAATCTTAAAAAACCCAAATATTAAAATTGTTTTTGCATGAAATTGGAAAAGATAAAATATCTTAAAATAAATAAAAATAAAGACAAAAATTATACTACATAGCAGAAGGTATCAACTATCTGTTATTGGCTAAGAAATAGGTAAATGAATGGACTGAGCAAGGCAAGAAAGAATCAGGAAAAATGGAATTTATTAATCCTTTCTTCCATAAACCAGGAAACCTAAACAACTTGGAAGAGTTTTCTCTTTGATAAAAGTATGGCAAAAATTAGGCTATATTGATACCTTACACCATATCCTACCATATATTATAAATCGATATGCTACCTTCATATTAAAGATCATACTATTAAAAATTATGAGAGAAGCACATCACAGAACTTTCCTAGCTATGTTAGATATATTATTAACTCAACAAGAAATTGAGGCCATTACAAAAATTTAAATTTGATTGCGTAAACTGAAGCTAGGATAAGCTGTGGTCAAAGTGGTTAAAATGGGGGTAAAAATATTCATATCATGGTTCACTGATAAGAGTTTGATGCCCAAGAGATATCTGTATGTATGTGGATATATGTGTATATGTACATATATTTACATGTATATATGTATGTTTTATGTATTATATGTATATGTTTACATATACAGCACTGTATATGTAATTCCATTTTTACTGAATAAAACAAAAATCCATAGCCAACAATAAAAAGAAACCTGAAAAAAATATCAACAGATTTTAAGAATTCAAGACACTGAATCTTGAAGAAAACTGCATGTGTGTACATATGTATGGAAAGCCTATTTGTGCATGGGCTCACATATATGCATGTGTGTATGTATACAGGTATATGCATGTATATGTGTATGTATGTGTATAGCAGAGAAAGAGAGAGAGAGTGAGTGAGAGAGGGGGGAGTGGGGTTTGAGAATCACCAAAGCCATTCCCCAGTACATAATCTTCTATAATAACAGCTTTGACCACATCCTAAAAATTTTGTGATGCTATCTTTTTGTTGTTATTTTCTTTGAAGTTATCTATTTTTTCCCATTATGTATGCTTTGACCCAGATCATTTTTAGGATTGGATTTCTTATTCACTAAAGTTTCTTCATATACCCTTTATCAATTCCAATTTTTGAGTTGTGGTCAGTAAAGGATTTATTTGATATTTTTCTTATCTGTTTTTGCTTATGAGATTTTTATTCTCTAGCAAATGCTCAATTTTATAAAGATGCTTTGCAAATCAGAAATAGATATATATTACATGCAGATATTTATGTATATGAGCTCCTTTATTACTCACCAGCATTCTATCATTTCAAACATTTCTAAAATTCTATTTAAGTCCTTAAATTTTTCCTTATTTTTATATTTTGGTTAGATTTGTCCAAGTTGAGAAGGCAGCATATAGAAGTTTCCAACTATTATATTTTTTCCATTTGTCTCTAGTTTTCCGAACCTTTTGCTTAAGTAATTAGATGCTCTGGTTTTTCAATGCATATATAGTGGGTACTGATGTTATTCATTATCTATGGTGCATTTGAGAATATTGTGGTTTCCCTGCTTCTAGATTTTTTGGTTTGTTTTGCTGTTGCCTTGTTTGAGATCTTGATTGTGACCTCTTCTTTATTGATATTTCCTGGTGCATAATAAACCTGTCTCATTTTAGTTAGATCTCTTGGTCTCCTGCCACTAACTTTAATGCCCCTTGCTATGTTTGCGCTCAGGGTGCTGGCTAGTTTCAGGCCTATCTGGTTCATACGGTTTTAGAGTGTTGTGGCCATCAAGACCCTATGGAACATTTCAGATCAGAGGGTTGTAGACTTCTGGCTTCCTGGGGCAACCTGTTCTAAATGCTACCAGCTGGCATCCAGTATCTGTGGTTAGAGTGTTTGGGAGTTCTAACCTCCCTTAAGTTTCCCCTCTGAGCTGTCTGGTCTTCTCTCCCCTCCCCCACCACTTCCCCCAGGAAATAGAGCACTGAAAGATTCATGACTTTTTTCTACTTTCATAGCCCTTTTCTTCAAGATTCAGTATCCTGAATTCTTTAAAATGTTCCTTTTTTTCAGATCTCTTTTTATGGTTGGCTATAGATTGTTTTTTAGGTTGTTTTATTTAGTAAAAATGGAATTATAAAAAAATTCCTTAAAAGAGGAAAGACACTATCAAAATGTACTTCACTTCAAATAAACTCCTCTGTGTCTATATTTTATTTGATGAAATAGAAAGAAACCATTACAAACAGAATGCATCCTGGTGCATTTAGTACCTCAATCAGCCTCCAGTGCTGTCAGAATATTTCACTCGGAAATGTTGTAAAAAGAATATATTTACTATATGTATGCTTTGCAATGAAGGGAAAATGGGAATTTCTGCGGTTGAGTCTTTTCATTTGAGACCTTAATTGGGGAAATTTGGTTATAATGACACCCAGTGCTAGAAGCATTCATCTAACAAGAAGATCGACATCCTTAACCTGTCCATGCCCACTTACTGCTTTACTCAAGGTTCTCTTAATTCAATGAGGGCATCTAAGCATCAGTCTTACCTTAATTAGGGGAAGGAATCACCTGAAGATCTGGAAGCTTCTTCTGGTGAAGATTAACTACCATGGACCTAGTATTATACTTACTCACCAAGCAGGTGAAATAGAACAAGATGTAGAAAAAAGAACATCTAGCTTGAAATTAATGTACCATCCATGCCCATGACCTGTTCTCGTGCTAACTGTCTGACCTGTTGGATTCTGTACCTGTCTACCTAGGCCTTTGATATTGTCAAAACCTTCATTATTAGCTGCATTCTTGGTCTGAAGTCTAATTGCCACCAGTGCTCTGGTGTGACAAAATAATTAACTGATAAAAGTATTTTTGCACTCCCTTCTTTGGAGGGCTTCAAGCAGATACTACATGATCACCTTTTGGGTATGTTGTAGGAGGAATTCTCTTTTTTTCTGTATGGGTTCCTTCCACCTCTGAGATTTGATGATTCTCTGTGACATAAGTGCAGTGATCTGGAGATGATGAAACTAACTTGGGAGCCACTTGGAGAGTCTTCCAAAATAGTGATCTCTCTTGAGTAAAAAGCCTACTTGTTGCAGAGGTAACATAAAAGTGTTGCCTTAGTGGTAGAAAAAATGGCATGTTATTATAGCAACAGGAAAATGTGATGATTACAGATGATAGGTAATTGTATAAGGTAATTAGTTTGGAAATCTGATTTAGTGTTAAGTGGTAAATTTGGTGTAGTAGCACATGTCTTTTGGACTTTCCTCATTTGGGAGACAGGCAGTAATGTGTTATAGATAAATTGACTTCTCTCTTAATGAGCAAAATGTTGGCTGCATATGCATGATTTATTTCTAATGTGGGGAAACTTTCCTTGCTTTAGCAAAGATCAGTTGTATCTGGATTCTTGGCATGATGAGATGAGCTACACTGGAGAGATGCTCAATCCATCTGAGGCCCTGAAAGAACTGCTGTAACAGCTGTATCCAAAAAATGAAAGGAAGAAAAATGAAGCATCCAGCTCTATCTTCCAAGATGGATGTGAATACAACATATCAACAAATTATTGGCATCAGAAAGTGACCATATCAGTGAACTTACATACCAACCTTATTTTGGGCAACCAGTTTGGAGCAACTCGATAACTGAGACAGATTTGCTCTTCAAACCCATGGTTTAAGGGAATATTGCAAACCTCTCTGAAGAATGATGGAACTATTTAGCTGATGGGAAAAAATCTAAGCTTTTGTCATTGTCATACTAGCATCGTAACAAGGATAATTTTTATAGTTTAAACCGGGAAAGTAAATAAGATTTAGAAAATTAAAGAGGCCTTCAAATGATTGTCTCCAAAAGTGTTCTCCTTCATTTCACCTGTCATCATCCTTCTCCTCTTGACTTATGTTTACACAGTCTTGGAACTGATCATATTAGCTTTACATTTCTTCTTAAGCTATGCTCTCCAGAGTTCTATCATACTTAAGCCTTCTACCATTATTGGAGCTCTTTTCAGGGCACCCGTTCAGAGCTCAGTTATCTGGTGAAATTGATTTTTTAAACCTTAAATCTATCTACAATATTGAGCACACCTTGCTAAATCAGACTAGTGTGGAGGTAGACAGCTGACCATAAAAAAGCCTGAGTTATAGAATATTTGGAGGAATTTTCTTATTTGGATGTATACAGGGGCTGCGCGATCAATAAAGAATTGTGCAGGTGAGGTAGCATAAAGTAAGTCATCAGAAAGATGTATGACCAAAAAGGTATGGCAGTCACATCACTAAGTTGAAGGATATGAACAGTTTGGTGACTTTTCTGACTTAGTTCCAAACTGTTGTTGCTTTTCTAGAATAGTTGGGTCAACTCATATATCTAGCAGCAGTGCATTTGTGTGACTGTTTTCCTATATTCTTTTGAACTCCCAAATTGATTATTTAAAATATTTATCATCTTTGTCAATATGATGAACGTGAAGTGCAACCTCATTGTTGTTCTCATTTATATCTCTTATTATATTATTTATTTGAAGCATTTTATGTGATTGTCAATCATTTGTATTTCTTCTAAAGATAGTTCATTAATATCTTTTTATAAAATACCAATGGAAGAAATGGTACCTATTTTTTCATATTTATGACTATTAGATGTGATCTTTTCTATTTAGACCATGTAACCATCTGGACCTTATTATGATATGTAGTGTAAGATGCTAGTAACATGCTGCTCTATTTTCTGCCCAACTACTTTTAAGTTTTCCTAGCAGTTCTTGATTAATAGAGAGGTCTTACTCCTGTAGTTTTTGTTTTGGGATTTATCAAACACTAACTGGACTATGTGTTGTCAGAATGACCTTTGTTTTCTTTGGGTGGCTCAGTTTATCTCATTGGGCCTTGCTGGATGCTGGGCTTGCTGCTCCTCTTCCGGGGCAGGAAGCCCACAGACCATGCCTGGGAACAGAGAACTTCCTGTGTGATGAGTCATGGGGCTGGCTGAGGGGAGGTGTTGACTCCAGAACCACGCCCTATTGGGTGTTAACCTAGGGGAAGGGGCCAACTCAAGAACCAATCGGCCCTGGTCATTCAGGCGGTGCTTGATGATGTCAAAAACTCTATAAGAGGGGAGAAGACAGCTTGAAGATTCCTGTCTTTCCTTTTCCGGTTGACTCAGGAGCAGTGGCAAGCATGACTCTGGGCCAGCCCTTGCCCTCAGGCTGAGCCCAGATGTTGGTAACTATGAATTGTATTGGGTCTGTCTGTTGATATTTGTAATTTGTTTGTATTTTGGTTTTGAGGTTCATGGTGCTGGTTCTTTCCCCCCGAACTAAATGAATGTTCTGAACCTCAGGGTGCTGACTTTTTCCCCTGAAGTAAGTGAATGAATCTGTATTTGCTCTGTCTCTTGATGCTTGTCTATATGCTCCCCTGAACTAACTGAATGCTAACTGAATGGTGGCATTTTCCCCTGAACTAAATGAATGTTGTCTCTATGCTAACTGAATGCTGGATTAAAGTAAGCTGGTCAACCCCTTTACTGTGCTTTCCTTGTTTAAGCAGATAAAAAGAACCTGTGCTTTCCCGGCAGCCTCCCGGGTGCTGGCTGTGGGGGGATCTTACGCTTCCACAGAAGCTGCTAGCCAGGTTGTTAAAACACTATGTTATGCAAATGTTTCTACATCTTACATAGATAGTCTGTTCCACTGGTCTATGTATCTGTGTTGTAACAAGAGCCAGTTTTGAGGATTATTGCTTTGTAATTTAGTTTAAGATCTCGTGATGCTATGCCATTTTTCCTTCATATGTTTTTGTTATTTTTGTCTTTTTCCCATGAGATTCTATAACTTTGGTTTCTCAAAGTCATTTGGAGTAAGGTAGGGGATAATTATATAAAGCAACATATTTGTTTTTCAATTAGCACAACATTAAATCTACAAATTCATTTAGATAGTATGGTCATCTTTATTACCTTGACGGAGTCTAATTATGATTAGTGAATCTCCAGTTATATAAATTCCTGAGTTCTCCTAACTGTTTTGCAGTTTTATTTATGAAATTCCTAAATCTGACTTGGAATTGTACCTCCCAGTTTTTTTTTTCATTTCTTCATTCCTAAAATATTCAACATACACCAATGTTGGCATTCTTTGACTGTTCCATTAGATTTTCTTCCTGATTTGTTTCTTAAATTCAACATCCTCTCTTCTCCTTTCCACAGACTCTGTTGTCTTAGAGATACTCTCTGTCATGTGTTCTAAACTGCCCACCTTTTCAGTCTTACTGATTTCTTCCCTAAGAGGTCTGATTTCCTACCTAACTTCAGTATTAATTTATACCCTTCTTCCTGGGAAATTCAACAGTCCTCTTTGAGTTGGGGCTTACTCTTGTCATAAGGAAACTCCATAGGGGATACACTTAGCTGGAATTGTACCCCACTTCTCCCCAAAGATTGGCTCTTCACTGTTGGGTTTATTCCCTCACAGAGTTGCCCACTGTTTGTGGTCATAAAGCTAGGTAGAGTTTTTGTTCTCCATCTATCCATTAAGGGGCAGATGTTATGGTCAGAATGGATTGATACTGAAGTTTGAATTACTCCAATTATACCTGCAAATGGAGGCATGAGTGATCTGTAATGAGGGTTGCCAGGCGGGTGCTAGGGTAGGAATATGGGGTCTTTACTTATAACCCTTCTTCATTTTTCAGACTTGACATTATTTGATGGCATGTCCCATCACATCCCCTTCTTGCTGCAATTTTAAGTTACTTATATAGTACATCACTTGTTGATTTGAGGAGGTTGCATCCAGGATGAAATACTTAAAGAATGCTCTCTTTGCTTTATTGATCTGCCATGAAGAGTGGCTTTACTCCTTAGCAAGGCTAAGCCCTCTACCCGAACATGTGATGCCATTTCATCCTATCTCCTCCACCAGATTGTCCCCTCTGCCACCCCAAATATATCACTCCCTACTGGGCTCTTTCCTGCTGCCTGCAAAGATGACCATGTTTTCACATCCCATAAAAGTCTTCACTTGATTCTCACATCTATGCTCATTATCATCCTGTACTCTTCTGCCATTTGTGGCTAAACTCCTTGGGAAAAAAAAAAACTGTATTAAGTAGATGTCTCCACTTTCCTCTCATTGTCTTATTAACTCTTTCCAGTCTGGCTTCTGACCTCCTTATTCCACTGAAACTGCTCTCCCCAAAGTTGCCAGTGATCTCTTAATTGTGAAATTTAATGGTGTTTTCTCAATCTGCAGTCTCCTTGACCTACCTAGAACCTTTGACACTCTTGATCAGTATGTTCTTTGATACCTTGTTCTTGCTAAGTTTTCAGGATACCACTCACTCCTGGTTACCCTCTTACCTATCTAACCACTATTTTTCTGTCTCATTTGCTGAATTTGCATCCAGACCACACTCCCCAAATTTAGGTATCCCACAGGAATCTGTCCTGGGCCCTCTTCTCTTCTCCCTCTATACTACTTTAGCTAGCTATCTCATTGGCTCCCATGGATTTAATGACCATTTCTATGCTAACAGTTCTTTTTTGTCTTTTTAAATAGTATTTATTTTTTAATTACATATAAAGACAGTTTTAAACATTCATTTTTCAAGAAATTTTTAGTTCCAAATTTTCTTCCTCCCTTTCACCTCCCCCCTCCCTAAGACAGTAAGCAAATTGATACAGGTTACATATGTGCAATCATGTAAAACATTTCCATATTAGTCATGCTATGAAAGAAGAAATAGACCAAAAGAGAAAAATGAAAAAATAAAGTGAAAATAGTATGCTCCAATGTGTATTCAGATTCCATCAGTTCTTTCTCTGAATGTGAATAGCATTTTTCCTGATTAGTCCTTTGGAAATGTCTTAGATCATTGTATTGCTGAGAAGAACTAAGTCATTCATAGTTGATCATCACCCAGCATTGCTGTTACTCTGTACAATGCTGTCCTGGTTCTGCTCACTTCACTCAGCTTCAGTTCATGTAAGTCTTTCTAGGTTTTTCCGAAGTCCTCCTTCTCACCATTTCTTATAGTACAATAGTACGCCATTACAGTTATATACTACAACTTGTTCAGCCATTCCCCAGTTGATGGGCATCCCCTCAATTTCCAATTCTTTGCCACCACAAAAAGAGTTTACGCTAGCAATTCTCAAATCTGCCTATCCTGACCTTTCTGCTAGCCTTCACTCTTTCATCTTCTACTGCCTTTCAGTCATCTAGATTGCAGTGGGTCATGAGTGAATAAAGTTTAAGAAGCCCTGATTTAGAACTAGATGTCCAGTAGACATCTTAAATGTGATGTATCCAAAATATTTCCCCCAAAGCCTTCTTTACTCCTAACTAACCTATTATTGTTGAAAGTAACACCATTCTCCCAGTCCACAACCTAGGTTTTGTCCTTGACTCATTATCTCACTTCCAATGTCCAATCTCTTGCTAAGACCTTTCAATTTCTTTCCAACATCTCTCGAATATGCCCCCTTCTCTCCTCTAACATTGTCATCACTCTGGTACAGGGCTTCATGTTCTGATACAATAGCCTGCTGGTGAGTCTGTTTGCTTAAAGTCTTTCTTCATGACCTAGCTGCCATTCAGTCACCAAAGTGATTTTCTTAAAGCTCATGTCTGACCTTTTCAACCCCTGAATCAGTAAACTCAAGTGGCTCCCTCATGTCTCCAGGGTCAAATACAAAGTCATTCAAAGCCCTTAATAACCTGACACCTTCTCACCTTTGCAGTTTCCTTATACCTTACTCCCCATCATGTACTGTTCAGTCTGGTAACACTGGCTTCCTCCTGTTTCATGAACAAGCAACTCCCATGTCTGTGTTCTGGTTGTCTTCTCTGACTGTCCCTCATGTCTGGAGTGTTCTTCCTTCTCACCACCTTCTGGCTTCCCTGGCTTCCTTTAAGTCCTAACTAAAACCCCATCTTCCACAGGAGGCTTTCCCTAAGCCTTCTAAATTCCAGTCCCTTCTTTCCTTTAAGAACTTTCTATCTGCCCTCTATATAGCTTATTTGAACATATTTGTTTGCTTGCTTCCCCATGAGAATGTGAACTCCTTGAAGGCAGGGACTGTTGCTTTTTTGTATCCCCAGCTCTTTGCACAGTCTCCAATTGTTCCACCATGTCCAGCTCTTTGTGACCCCATGATCAAAATGGTATGCATAGTATAGTAATATCATCCATGAGGTTTTCTTGGCCAAGATACTGGAGTGGTTTGCCATTTCTTTTTCCAGTGGATTAAGGCAAACAGAAGTTAAGTGACTTGCCTGGTGTCACATAGCTAGTAAGGGTCTGAGACTGGATTTAAACTCAAGTCTTCCTTACTCCAGGCCCAGTGCCCTGTTCTTTGAGCCACCTAGCTGCCTCCAGGCTCTTAATAAATGTTTGTTGACCAACTGATAGTTGGTCATAGAATTTCATGACTTTAATTTTAGAAATGATGTTTTGATGATTCTGATCAAATTCACCAAGGAAGTAGCTATGGCATCTGAGGTGAGTTCTAGTCTTACATTCTCAGTTTCTTTTCAACATCAAGTTCACTAAATCTTTGGACCTTTGGATTTACCTAGTTGGCAGAGTTTTGTGGCTAATGACTCTGCATCAACCATGAACATTTCTGACTGCTTTAAAGATATCTTTGGTGTGAGCTCATCACCCTTCAGTAGAGAGATGTGAAGATTCTGGAACCTGATGTTCTCTCCTATGATGCTGTATAGATAAAAATATAGATAGACATGTGACTATACAGATATGGGCTTCATCAATAGGAGCTCCCATAGGAGAGATGTGGCTTTGGATATAGAAGGCTGGAGTTCTCGTCATGAATCAGTGTACTTTATTACTGGTTAGCCTTGGGCACATCCACAAGATTAAATTGTGTCAGTACCACCTACCGCCTAGGGCTATAGTGAGGATTGAATGGAAAGATGGATATTGTGGTATGTTTTGTGTACTTTCCCTCTCCATTATAGATAATTGCCCTCCTGACGATGAAGTATTATACAAATCTAAGCTGCTATATTATCTCATGTTACCATGACATAAAAGCACATATGTGTAAATACCTAAGAATATGCATTAAGATAATGAAAAACAAGACTTGGCATTTCTATACCATCTAAAAACTTGCAAAATATGTTATATACACAATCTCATTTAAGTCTTAAACCTGTGAGGAATTTATTGGATCTATCATTGGGCCCATTTTATAGATGAGGGAACTGAGGCTCAATGAGGTGAAATAATTTGTTTATAATCATACAGCTAGAAAGTATAAAGGGCAGGATTTGAACCTAGGTCTTCCTGACTCCAAAGGCAGTACTCACAGTATTTTAGTACTTCTTTTTGGAGGCAGGGAAGGCAAAGCAATTGGGGTTAAGTGACTTGCCCAAGGTCATGCATCTAGTGTCAAGTATCTGAGGCCAGATTTGAACTCAAGTTCTCCTGACTCCAGGGCTGGTGCTCTATTCATTGTGCCACCTAGTTGCCCCCTCCCCTTTTTTTTTACTACTTTCTTTTTCTTCATTGTGTGTAGTATAAATTCCAAATGCATCATAGAGTGTTTAAGAGAGATCACACACAAAGAAAATGAAATGTTCTTTAATGAAGCTCATTTAGGAGGTGGATTGAATTTGTTATTTAAAAGGCCTAAATGCCTCAGAAGAAAAATAGATAGAAAAAACTCCATAAATCCCACTGAGATCAGTATATATGCAGTCACAGTAGAGAAGACCCATGGAGGAAAAGCCAAGGCTGACCAACTCCCTGAATGATCAGAGTGAATTGAAGTAAGCCTATTTCTTATATGTTGAAAAACAGGAGAAATTTTCAGTTCTGAAATTGTTTATTTAGTACTCAAGTGAAACACGTGTCATTCCACATGCTTATAATTGAATAGTCTGTGATCAGTACACATGTCTTTGCTCCCTACGCTCATTGTTAGAGTTCCAATGATTCAATCCATCTTTATTTCTTTAATTTCAAAGAGAAATCTATCTTTAGCTGGATAGTAGGTATGATGATTGTGGTCAGGAGGGCAATTATCCATAATGGAGAGGGAAAAACGTTTGAATAACCAAAACTCAATGAAATATTCAAGCAGCATTAGTACAACGATAGAGAGCCCTTGTGTAAATGCCCCAAGTTCACCAAGCTGTTGGAGATGTCCTTTTCTAGTCTACAGTTAACATAGAATATCCATGACTTACACAAGACTCCCTTGGCAATCTGACTTCTAGATACAGGCATTTGGGGCAGGGGGAGATTCCTCCATGTCTTTGTTTTAGTACCTAGGCATTGATGTGACATTCCCTCTCCTCTTTTAGTCATGTCACTTTGGTTGGGAATATTGCCTTCCTTTTTCATATGGCTGACTTTTACTACTGAGCCGTCACACCGTCTAGTTTTGATAAATATCTTGAGGTTCCCAAGTGTCCACCTTTCTTCCCTCAGCTGACATTTCTATGGCACTGAATGTAAATTCATGCATATTTGGAACATCACTGGAAAAAAAACCCAACAACGAAAATCTATCCTGACTCTTGGCTGGCAGATGGTAGAAGACAGCAGTGTTGATATGCCTGGCACTGCCTTGTTGCTGTTGTGACTGGTAGCATAAATGGATGCTTAGGGAAAATGACACAGCATGAATATTTTCTTGTCAAACAGCTACCCAAAAGTAACATTTGTTTACTTTGGGGGAAATAGCGAGGGCTCATTGGGTTGTGGCAATCTCTTATCTGCTTTATTTTTAGACATTTGCATTTCTATATTAGCTGCTGCTAAATTGGACAAATCTTTGAGTTGCATGGACCACTAGGGTGTATTATCTATTCGAATAGATGCATCAAAATGTCATCACATCTAGGGAAATTAGTCCACACATTTAACTAGTTTGAAAGTCTTTGACAAAGAAATACTTCCTAAGGTATTTGGTTGGTTCACAAATGACTGGGGGAGTGGGGAGGGTGTGTATGAGCATTTTTGCCTGGCATGCTGCTGTGATGGTAAAGACTTGGGAGATTGACATTATACTTTCATTAAAAAGCAAAGTAAAACTAAACTTTCTGCACACACCAATAAGTTATTACGTTCTTTTTTACATATGGCTGATTTTTTACTACACAGCTGTGAATTTCAAATAACTCTTGGTCAGAAAAATGACTTAAATTGAAAAATGTTCATATTTTTCCAGAAGGAGAGGATGCAGCACAAAAAGTTTCTATTTATGTGTTACTGTTATTGAACGTTGAAATAAAAAATTTATTGAGCATATACTATGAGCTAAGCAATATGTTAAGCCCTGGCTATCCCGATGCAAAAGTGAAGAGACAGTCTCCCCTCAAGGAGTTTGCATTCTAATAAGGGAATACAACACATACAAAAGAGAAGGGTTAATGTGCTTCAGTGACATGAAGGTTAAATTTCTTTCAGCAAACATCTATGAAGCACCCATTATATGTCATGAACTGTGATAGGCACTGGGAATGTGAAGATAAAAATTAGGACAATCTCTGTCCCTATGTACCTGATGCTTTCCTAAAACGCTATCTCACTTCTATGAAAAGCATTCCTTACCCAGAAGGAAGAAATAATTTCTATGTGTAATTACAGAGGTCAGTAGAGTCAATCCATTGCCCCCACCCCTCTTTACGTTATTGGCAAGATTCAATGTCCTGATACCTTAACTAGGTAAGAGTACTTCTCAAGTGAATCAGTCACTTGTTGTTGGTCTTTTGGTCTCAAAGAAGACTAGACTTTAGACTAAGTATGGAAAAAGCCCTTGACCAATTTAAATGGCCTTGAAAGGCATTGTATGAAGATGAGTGATGTTGCACAGAAAGTGTCTTTGCATTGGTTGAGGAAACATGCTCATACCCTATAGGTTATCTATAAAATGAGAAGCCAGTTTGGAATCCAGAAATTCAGGCACCTGACAGCTTAGGATAAGGTTCCTAGGAAAGAAACACTTTGGAGGGGAGGAAGAAAGAAAAAGTACTGGGCCCAAGCTCAGCCTTGTGCTTCTCCCTGCTTTTTTGTAAAATGAGTATAAAAATCCTACCTATCTCACAGGGCTGTTATGAAATTCTGATGAGACAACTTACCATTTTTTAAAATTGTATTTATTTGTTTTAGTTTTCAACATTCACTTCTATGAGATTTTGAGTTCTAAATTTTCTCCCCCTCCACTCCCACCTTCCCAAGACAGTGTGCAATCTGCTCTATGCTATACATGTACAGTCATATTAAACATATTTCCACCTTAGTCATGTTGTAAAGAAGAACTAGAACTAAAGGGGAAAACCACAAGAAAGAAGAAACAAAAAAAGAGAGAAAAAATAGTCTTCTTCGATCTGCATTCCAACTCCATAGTTCTGTCTCTAACATTTTGCAACTTGAGTCTTTAGCAATTGTCTTGGCCACCACAAAAAGAGCTGTCATAAATATTTTTGCACATGTGGTTCCTTTTCCCATTTTTTATGGAGATAACCTATCCTTAAAGCACTAAGTTTTAGCTATTACAAGGAACCCATAAAAAATTACACCATACTTAAGGCCTACAGCAAAAGGACTTCAAGTCTGGATCCCTAATTGATAATCTTGGGAAGAAGCATTTAGATTGGAGCACAGGAGCAATGACACTAGAAAGGTACTTCACAACTACTTAGGGCTTGTCCTAGACTCTGAGGAGGATGAGTAGCCCACTAGACTCTAGAACCCCAATCTGCCAGTGCAATTGGAAGGTTGGGAAGGTAAATCCAGAGTATAAGCTGTACATGGCAAATTGCAAACTAATCATTCTATAAGAATAGTTCTGTTGTCAGAGGAATGGGTTTGGATCCCCATGGTGAGCCGTCCAGCATATAAGAGAATATGGTTATGTCAGGATTGACAGATTAAGACTGTCAACCATTAGAGGAATCAGAGGATAAATTTGTATGGTGATTTTAAATGGAGAGAAGAGATCTGGCAAGAAACACACCCATCAAATAAGAAATGGATATCCGAAGCACATCCTAGTAGAATTGAGTGACTAGTCTCAGGAAAGGAACTTAGAAAGGCCCAAATGTCATACACCTGCAAGGTCAGAGTCAGGAAGGATAGGAAAAACATCTCAGATCAGGCTGGTGATGAATTCAGGATGATATGAGGAGGCAAAACAAATTCAAGGACGAGAATGCCTGGAGGACTCCAATGCATGATGGAGTCTCCTGTCACCTGAATTTGGAGCTGGGGCCACCTAGAATTGTGGCTATAGTTTATCTAGCAGCATTTGAAGGCAGACTCAATAGCTTAGAAGGGTTAAGATATTACTTGAGGCTGTTGATTTCAAAAACCACTTGCCCTTGACTCTGTCCAAAAAGATATTCAGTCTTTTTATTGTTGACATGGGGTCCTATTATCTCATTCCAGACCCCTGCCTGACCTAGTCTTTCTCAGATGATGTTTACTGGCCAAGGCAAACCATAAATAAACAAAGAAAGTAAGGTATGCCTCATTATCAGTTAAAAAAGTAGCAAATTGAGAGGATTTTCTTTTTAGAATATGTGTATTCATTGGTCACTGAATTAAACCCTGAAAGAGCTGATTTAGCTGTTAGTTGAATGTATGAATTATTCCATTCTTCTATCGAGTGGGAAGGGGTAAACCCCTCATAAATTCAAAGCCAAGGAAGAATATGTTCTTGAGGCAAAGTGTTGACCACACATGGAAGGTGCAAGACTTTGTTCAGACCACCAAAATCCAAAGGGTTGAAATGGAAGGAAACTGGTTCAAAGAGTATAAATCCACATTGGGTGGTCAGCACCAAATTACAAGATTGCTGATTTAAAGTCAGATATCTTCTAGTCTGATCATATTTTATAGAAGACCTAACAGTGGAGTTAACTTTCTCAAGACCCTATGATTATTAACATCAAACAACATAAAATAAGGAGATTACAATATGCATGATTAAACTATGTTGTGCTGCCAAGGAGCATGTCTGGTACAGAGTTCAGATGCAAGGCAGATTCTTTTTAAATGATGATGTTGTACAGATGTCTACAGAGGATGATCTTATCAGAAACGTAGAGCTGGAAGAGAGAGATCATGTGCTGATCATGGCACTCCCTACTACCTTGCAGAGATTCTGAAATGAAAACTATAATCACTCCAGAATATAGCATTAAGACCAACCCAGGGAGAACCAAATTGATAAAGAACTCATCTTGACCAGACTATGATAGCCTATTCGAAGGACATCCCAGAGGTATAAACAGTGTGCACATATATACATATTTGGCCATATATTTACAGATACACACATATAAGTAATACATGTGTATACGATATATATATATGTACATGTATATGTACATAGATATGACAGATACTGCAAATGGTTAATGAATTAGTCTACAAAATTGAATTGGAAGAGAGTGGGATGGACTGCCTTCAGTCCATTGTGCCAGTACTTTGAATGACCCTAAGTTTCTCTCTGTATCTCAGGCTCAGCTCCTTAACACCAGTTTCTTCCGGTGATACTCTACAATAGAATAATTTTAGAGGTATGGTTTTATATTGTCAGCTACCAAAATGGAGAGATTAGATTGCAGGCTCCTTTGAGGCAGAGTTTTTTTTTTT
Source organism: Trichosurus vulpecula (assembly GCF_011100635.1). Taxonomy (NCBI): domain Eukaryota; kingdom Metazoa; phylum Chordata; class Mammalia; order Diprotodontia; family Phalangeridae; genus Trichosurus; species Trichosurus vulpecula. The sequence continues at coordinate 17,060,369 of NC_050582.1, forward strand.
TTTATTCTTGACTTTTTGTGATCGGCACCTGGCCCGGCACTTTGAATGTAATAAGCACGTTAGTATTCTTTCTTGTCTTGCTTTGAATGATATCCTCATTTATTTCTAGTCCTACCATTCTGTGATTCTATGAAAAGCTAAGAGTTAACAAAACATTTCTGAACTGGCTTTTTAAATAAGAATTTCTAATCAACACATTTCTATAAAAGGGAGTACAAATGCGATATTAGGATTGTTTGAATGCTTTATTTTGTAAAGAAGCCTAAGTATTCCTCTTTCAAACTTCTTTTTACTTACACAATACTGTGGTCAAGCTAAGCCTGCCCCTCTTTCCCATTTCAGAGGGTCTAGGATTGTACCCATTATCTATCCCCTTAATGGGAAAGGAAAGGTTAAGTGATTTACCCATGGCCACCTTGCTACTAAATATCGGAGACAAGATGGGAAACTAGGTCTCCCCAGATTCCAAGCATTCACCACATATGCATATCAAAGATAGTCATTGGATTTCAGTCTTTGCATGGAGTTGTCTAAAATACCTCCATCACATAATGAACTCTCTTCTGTTCAGTGTAGCTGGTTTCTCCAAATTGTGTAGCAGATGGAGATGTTGATAATAGCAGTGAATTGGTCCGGAACCTTCCATGTGAACAAGCTCCGGGATGCTTTCACTTCTGTAATATAACACTGCATACAATAGAACAGTAACCTCCTAAATTAGTCTCTCCAAATTATGAGCATATGTTGCTATACACTTTTAATATTATTCTTCATCTGCTGTTTTTAAATTTTCTCTACGCAAATGAGTTCTCAAATACTCCATTTATTATATATATGTACGTAAATATGTACATGTGTGTTTATAATAGATCCATTTTGTTGGTGAGACAAAACCCGACAGCCTTTCAGGATCAAAGGTGCATGACTAGGATGTGCAAGTCCAGGAGCAGGCAAATCTATAGAAAGCCTCTAACAGTTGGTACTAGCAAAGGTGTGTCTGCTGGTACAAAGCAAGTGGAAAATAAGGCACAAGGGAAGAGAGATAAGGGCAGCTGGTGCAAGTGGGAAGAAAAGGAAGGATGATTGCTGGTAGTTGGCAGGGAGAAGAGAGATTCTTTACAGACAGCTGGTGCAGAGGAGGGGGAACAAGTTCTGGCAGTGGCTGGCTTGGAGAGTGAGTTAGTGACTGGATCTGGGAGAGAACAGCTGCTAACTGTTGGTGGGCGGGGCAGAAGCAGCTGCTGCCAGGAGAATTGGGCAACCACACTAGGGCAGAGGGAGAAATTCTATCGCTGAGCAAGCTAGTAGTTCTGCTGCAACTAGTCCTAGTAACCTGGATTCCCTGAACCTAGTGGGGAAAAATATGGAGGTTTGTATGAATGACATAAAGAATTTTGTATGACTCACCAGTTACTCTATAACTCATCATTCATTGTTAGATTAAACCAATGGGTTCTGGCTAGGCCCACCAAGGAAATGTCAGCACCCCAAACAAAAACAAGCTATCATTTGGGATAACAAGTTATAGGAAAGTGTTTTACTCCATAGGGAAACCTTTACTGCCGGAAGTCACCAGTTTCAAGGCTATTTGGAGACTTCAGGGTTTTTTTTTCTTTTTAAACTTTATTATTATATTTTGAAAGTTGTACTCGTGACTTGTTTTTTTATAAATCACAATGATTTCTGAGTTTCTGAATATAGCCCTGTCTTACTCCCTGCTTGGTGACTTGATGGATAGAGTACTGAGCCTGGAGTCAGAAAGACCTGAGTTCAATTATGGCCTCCGACACTTATTAGATGTGTGTCCCTGGGAAGGTTATTTGACTTCTGTCTGCCTCAGTTTCCTCAACTGTAAAGTGGAGATAATGACAGCCCTATCTCCCAAGGTGGTTGTAAAGATCAAATAATATAATATTGTAAAGCACTTGACAGTGCCTGGCACATAGTAGGCATTTAATAAATTCTTGTTTCCCATTTTCCCTCCCCTCCGCAACTCAGGGGCATCTTAAGAGAAAAGAAAATCACAGCTAGCCAACACTTTGACTACATCTCACAGTGATATCATTTGCATAGAAATACATATACATTCTCACATGAAAATAGGAATGTGATTTTTCTCATCTCCTCTCCAGGGCCAACCCTGGCCATGGTAATTCGAGAGAGTTCACTATTGTTTCATAGATGTATTAGAGGGAGCTTAATACAGTGGTGGGGGTTGGGGGGGGCATTGGCTCTTTTTTCAGAGGACCTAGGTTCAAATCCCTCCTCTAGCTGTATTTTCAAGCCATGTAATCTCTGTGACTTTTGGTTTCTTCATCTGTAAAACGAGAGGGGTTAGAGTAGATGACCTTTGACATTCCTTCTGGCATTAAATCTTGGATCCAAGACCCTTGACCCAAGGGAAAAGATTGAAACTGAAAGAAAGGAAATCATAACCATTGACACAAACAACCACCATTTCCTTAGGAAGTTCAACCAATATGGAGTAATCACCATAGTAGCAAGAACCTGGAAACCAACAGAGCCAGGGAACACTTGATCTCCTTGCTAAAATGAGAGAAATGGTAGCCAAGAGCAATAGTATTTTTAGAATACAAACTGGTTTGGAAAAATCTGAAAGAGAAAGATGGTTGTAGATTATAAGCAGCATAGCCTCAAATGTCAATAAAAAGGAGTAAAGGGAAAAATAAACTTACCAAAAACTTGGTGAATCAGTGAAACCAGATCATCTCCAAAGCTTTAAGGAAGAAGTAGGAAGGAGAACACCAAAGGGAGAAAAAATGGTAAAGATCTTTCAGGATGATTCTAACAGTGTTTTCTCTGTTGGTGATAGCAGGGTTACCATGCTTGGAGGCTTGCTGCTCCAAGCTGATGCCCAGTGTACACAGAGGAGATCTGGGCTGCAGACAAAACAGTATTGAGCGCATTGAGGTAGATGGCACTTTTCTGATCCTTTGATGAATCAGTGACCTCATTAATTTGGGTACACCCTCCATTACTTTGACTTGACCACCCCCATGCTAGATATACAGAAATTCCTCAAGAAGAGTCAAACAGGATGAAAAAGCATGTGGTATGGTTGAAATTTGCATTGATGAAAAGGGTTCCATGTCAGTGAGATGGCTTACAAATCAATTAATGTAGCAAAAAATCAGCAAAGAGGCAACAACATGATTATTAAACTTTTCAACTTTTCCAGGCTGAATTTAGCCCAGGAATGACTCAGCATTATATTAACTATTGATATCATATTAATAAGAAATCAATAAAAGTGTAAGGTGGCATCAGTAGATGTAGGAAAGTACGAAAAATGCAGCTGTCCTTTAAGCTAAAAATGTAATTAAAATTTCTAAAAATAAAATGGCCTTTCCTTCATGTGATCAAAACTATTCCTTTAAAACCTAGAACTATCATTATTTGTAAGGGAGAAATATTAGAAATTTTCCCAGTAACATCAGGAGTGAAACAAGGGTACCCTTTGTCTCCAATGATATTTGACTGGAATCATAACAGTAAGACCAAAATAATTTAGGGAATAAGCATGAACAAAGAAGTAAAATTAGATCTATTTACAGATAGTGTGATGACTTACTCAGAGAATCTTAGATGATTGACTTTTTGTAAAGTAGTAATACAGAAAAACCCACTAAATTGTTAGTGTCTGTGTGTATGTACGCACATACATGAAATGAGGAAGATGTAAGAAGACGAATTCTATTTAAACTAATATCAAAATTCATGAAACGTGTGGGAGTTCACCTACTAAGACATACAGGATTCATAGAAATGTATAACCAACAAACAGTCTTTGTAGAAATAAAGAGACATAATTAGGGAAATGATCACTGTTCATGACCATGTCCTACAAATATAGTGACAATGATCACAGAAGCCCGGTGCATCAGAGTTGGAAGGGGCTTCTGCAGCTATCTAGTTTACCCCAGACTGGCACAAGAATCTACTCTATAATGCATCTGACAAGTGGGCATCTGGCCTTTGCTTGAAGACATCTCAGTCAGGAGGAACTTAATACCTCCTCAGGAAGCACATTCTGCTTCTGTGTGGCTCTAATTGTTGGAAAAGTTTCCAGCCTAAATTCTACTCTCTGCAGCTCTGGCCTCATTCCTCCTCGTTCTGGCCTCACAGGCCAAGCAGAATGAGTCTCCTCCCTGTCCCTTTTGGGAGCCCTTCAAATCCTTAAGGAAATGTTTCATATTACCCCTGAGGCTTATCCTCTCCAGATAAAATGTGCCCAGTCCTTTAAAGACTTGAAATGTAGCATGAACTCAAGGTCCTTCATCATCCTGGTTGCCTTCATGTGCCCATCAATTAAATCATCTCCTACTGACCCCAAGGAAATGAAATAAAATATACCAACCTGGAAGCAATCAACAGGCAACTGGGCTGACCCATGGCAAGAGTGAAATTTCAAAAAATAGACGGATGGCATTATACTGAATACTTGGAAAGGAAATGCAGACACATAGAAAACAAAGGTACACGTTCAGTAACACTGAAATGACCCTATCTGGGTTCAGACTGCCCAAATCTAAAGTTACTGTGCTTTGGTTGTCATTTCTCTTGCATAATACCAAATGCTACATTTCACGCTTGTTGTATTACTAAATATGTAGCCATAGGCTGGTAAAAAGATTGGAATCCAGAGATTACCCTCCAGTACCTGTTGTCTGAACTTAGGTGGCTCACTTTACTTCTGGTGTCCCTGTAGCTCTAACATCATGTGGTCCAATGTGTTCCCAAGAGGGGTATTTTGATAGGCATGAAGAAACTAATGTCTAGACCACCCTAAGGCATCCAAGCAGACAGCGCTCCTGTTTCTACTGCAAATACCACTAGGCAGGCAGTGCTTTGCCTATTTACCTACCTAGATTCCCCAGCAGGGGTGGGACATTTGGGTGATTTGAGCCTATAAGAGGAATTGAATCATGTGTAGTTTGCAGTAAAAGGAAGAGGAAGAGGAGATTGGGGTTTTTTTTTGCAACTTGTGGGATCATTTTCATTACTTTTTCATTGCTTATTGTATTTGCCACCTTGTTAGTCAAATGACCCACTTTCTCAGATTATTTGCCAGCAATCACACCGTCCCAAATCATGGCTGCAGATTCCTACATGAGGGTTCCCCGCCCAAAACCACCAAGTGCTGAGAAAAAGCTGTCTGTCTTAGATGGAGTCTGTGTGAAGGAGACCTGGGGGATAAACCAACGGGGTTGCAGGAATACAAGTTTAATGTCTAACTCAAGCACCCCGGTAGCCTCACTTTCCTTTGACCTAGTCAGACAACATCAACGATAGCTCTAGGAGCCATGTTTGAAGAGGGAGAATGAGAAGTTACAAGAGCCTTCCGAGGTAAGAGATCAGAATGGGGAAGGGGTTGCAAACTGTGCTGTAATAGGAATAGAGATGTTTATTCTTGTAGATGGTGACACCTGAGTTCTCCCTTCTGGGATGGATAATATACTCTCTGGCCATCGAGGGGAGGAGCTACTGTAGTACTTGCTTTCCCGTAGTCTCTGTAGCAAGCGAGGGCCACAGGAAGTGAAGGGAACATTCACAGGGCACAACTTTGAGATTTTGGCCAATAAATCCGCAATCCTGCTGAAAGAATAGCTAGTCCAATAAATTAGAGGGTGGCTATATATCTTTAGCATAGGAGCAGAATTCATGGTATAAAGAAAGAACCACTATAATGATGAAAACAAAGTTTATAGATACTGTCAAATATTGTAGGAGAGACTTACTGTTGGTGATTAGTGGTATTCTTAGTCATATGACTGTCTACCTAGTGTAACTTCAGGGGTTCCTGTGAAGGTCCAGAGAACTCACCCCTAATCCCCTCTTCTGGCTAATAATGCCTAAAATTCTGCCAGCCAAGCTTCATTCCTTTGGACAGATTAAGGGGTTGGGCTCTGTTAAAGCGTAATGATTAGATCCTTCTTGTAAAATATGTCATCTGCCCCTTACTGTAAAGCTTAGATCAGGCACTTAGGAGGGTGAGGGGCAGCTGGTTGGCACAGTGGATAGAGTGGCTAGAGTCAGGAAGACTCATCTTCCTGTGTTCAAATCCAGTCTCAGATACTAGATGTATGCTCTTGGACAAGTCACTTCACCCTGTTTGTCTCAGTTTTCTTATCTGTAAATGACTGGAGAAGGAAATGGCAAACAACTCTAGTATCTTTGCCAAGAAAACTCCAAATGGGGTCACGAAGAGTCAGACACAACTGAAATGACTCAACAACAACAAAAAGAGAGAGAGAAAGGAGTATGCCACCTGAGGATTAGGGTGTGTGTGAGATAATACCTAGGAGGGACTTAAAATATAACTCAGCCCTCTCATTTTATGAAACTGTGATCTGGAGAGGAGGATTCCCTTGCCCAATGTCACATAGCTAGTGAGAAGCCAATCCAGAATTTGAACCCAGGTCCTTCTGCCTCCAAATCTAGTATCCTTTCCATGCTGCCTCCTGAGGTGTCCCTCCTGCTAAGGGAAGAAAAAAGAATTCAAACAAGGATGGTGGAAATGCTGAGTTAAATATCAACACCTCCACAATTTTACACCAGGGCAGGCCTGGGCCTATCTAAGCCTAAATATGATGGGGTGAGGGAGTATTTAGTACCAGCACATTTATTAACCGCTTACCAGGTGCTTTAATAAGTGCCTGAGATACAAAATAAAGCCAGAAACCTTCCCGGCTCTTGAGAATCTTGCACTCTAACGAAAGAGACGATGTGTGCACAACTAGATACCTACACCTATAGAGTGTGTACAGAAGGTCATGTGAAAGAGGAGATCTTCGAAGCCAAGGGAACCAGGAAAGGCCTCCTAGAGAAGGTGTCTTGTAGAGAATGAGGGAACCTAAGAGGCAGGAGTAAGGCTACAAAATCTTCACAAGTTCATGTCCAACTTGCCCTTGGGCAGGTTGCTTGACCTCTCTGGGTCTCAGTTTCCTTTTCTGTAAAATTAAGTTGGACTGAATGACTTCTCTCCCAATCCCAGAGTCAGTGATCACACACTGTCCATGATCTAAGATAATTTTCCCCTTTAGTTTCTTGTGTTTTGTCTTGTACTCACATTGATGCTGATAGCTTATTGGCTTTCTACTTCTTAATCCCTCTTTCTATGGGTTCATTGGGTTTTCATCCATATTTGATTAAGTGCATCCCAGAGTGAATATACAAACAAGGTTAGGCATGATTTCCTGGTAATAAGGGATACAATATGTAGCAAGAAAGGCAACTGAACTAGGAAATAAGGGTTTCTGAATTAGTCCTAGCACAGCTTTCTAGGGTAGAGTGATCCGAGATTTTTCCCAGAGTGGGAGGAGTCTTCTTGCTGCGATCATCCAATATATTTGCCTCAGGCCACATGCCTTACACCTCCCTCTAGGGTTGCTTGCCTACTTCAAGGCCTGTCTTGTCACAGTAGTTTGGGCATAAGAGGTTCCATAGCTGCAGGGCCTAGAGCCAGACTCGCTGGCTCTTCTGGTGAAGCTGCACCTTGCTGTGCCCTTCTCTGCCCAGATGTCAGCTTTCCCAAAATTCCTCAGGCACTAACTTGCTATGGGACCTTGGGCAGGCTCTTTCACTGGTTTTTGACTCAGTTTCTTCATATGTTAAGAAAGATGATCTGTTTCTATATTTGCTAGCCACATCTCCTTTCTCCTCCACTCCTATCTCAAAAATTCATATTATACCCCTCGATGACCTGTTTGTTTATCCAACTGTCCTCTTGGATACCCTTGACTCTTACCCCCTCCTGAAGAGAACTAAAAGCCCTTCAATTAATCAAGTCTAGCATGCTGATAGGGTTGCCTTTTCTGCCACTATCAGAGCATCCAGAATTGGAAGATGACCACCCAAGCTTCTATTTGTCAGATCTCATAAATATGAAACATTCTTGTCAGCAATGATTTTTCACAACACATAATTGAACACAGGGTCCAACCAGAAATTTAAATGGCTTCATGGCGCTTAATTCCGGCCTACGTTGGGTTCCTGAAAATATACCAATGTTATTCTGCTGTAATGAAAAGAAGCAGAATGCTTTATGTTTCCTGTCACCAAACTAGCGAAAACGTGACATTATTTCGGGAGGTAGATATTTTTCTTACTTTCAGCACTATCTGCTTAGAAGCGGCAGTAAGACTTTTCTCATAAATCCATTGCTATGGTCCTATTTCCTCCAGTATTTCTCTCCCCAAATTCTGTGTTGTACCAAATGCTAGAAATTGGGGTTGATAATTGAATGAAACACAGTCACACACACTTTGTTCACTTTAACAGAAACAAAGTAAAAAGAATTTTCTCAACTTTCAAGACAACTTCATTTTGCTCTATACCAGGTTGGAAACATATCTCTGATTGCCACATGAATTGAAAATGAAAGATTAATGTTCACAGATAAAATGTCACCCATATAAAAATGAAAGCTATCATTTCAGAAACTTTTATAAATCAAACCTGTGAAAGGTCAGGTTGCCAGAATTCTGAGTCAACATCTCCTTGGGGTAAATTTTAAAGAGGAAAATGAAAAGGTACACTTTATTGCCATCACTGTTTTTACTGGAACTGACTTATGAAAGATATCAAGTGATATCAGTTAATTCCAAGTTTGTGTCCGCAAAGAACCATATTATTCACTGCTTGCAGAAGGCTTTATTATTGCCATGGTTAGGAAAATGTAATGATCAATTTATTAACATCCCTCAGGTTGCCCTTTTTTAAGGCTCTCTACAATATTTTTCTTCCATTTCTGAGCAAAATATAAATGAGGATTCTACTGTAAATAGTCAGCAAAAGGTTATCTTTAATGACAGCTTAATGGTTGGTGTAGAGAGACTCAGCAAGCCGAATGCCTCAGTGGCTAGAGCTGATCGTACCTGGTCCCTCAAATCAATGCTGGTTTTTTTTTATATTTGCCCGGAAGTATAATTCGCAACGTTGGATTATGTCTATGGAGACATCATATTTTGAGGCCTCAGTATCTTAACTACTCTCTTATATAATAAATATTTGTTGGTTGATTGCTCTCTCTATATGCTTTATGCCTACGGTGGTAACAATTACTGTACCTGTTATGTGAACCCTGCTTGATAGTGTCTACCCATTTCCCATGGAAATCCTGTGGTTCTAGCGTCTATTTTTGGTGTTGGCTAAAGTCTCCATTTTGTACCATCTGATAACGATTTGTGTCATCCCATTGGCCCATCTGAGAATGAGACTGGATTGGGCATGTATAGAGATGAAGATGAGGGTGTGGATGGGAAATAGGGCTTAGAAATTTATCTGTTGCTGTGTTTTATACTTTTTCTCCTTTTATTTGAGCTACTTAAAAGAATACCTAATACTTTAAAATCTGATACTAAAACATTGTAATTAAGTAATTCCCCCCACTCTCTGAAACTGTTATTTCTTTCATAGAAGAGATTCCTGATGCATAAACTACCTCCACTTATGCATGTGGGCCATGCATATATAACTAACATTCTTAGAAAATTGCCTGGGTAAGTTATTTCAGTTGAACTGTGATCACAGCCTCATAGCTTTAGAGCTGGGAGAAACCTTAGAGGTGATCTAGTCCAATGCCCTCACTTCACAGATGAGAAAACAGATCCCCGAGAAGTTAAGTGACTTGACTAAAGTCACACATCCAGTTTGTATCAGAGGTGGGATTTGAACGGAGGTTTTCCTAGTTCCAAGGTCAGCCCTCTATCCACTTCTCTCTGTTGCCTCTCAAAATAAATAATTATTGAATATTCACATTAGTGATTTCAATATGTGAATTGGACCATTTATCTGAAAAGCTCAACATTTTCATAAATACTCATTCTAGTCCTTAGAAAATGTCTGTGTATTTTGTTCGTAAGTCACGAATACTATTTGAGTCTTGGCGAACCATGGTTTTATTATGAAGATTCCTCCCTTCCTACTTAGTCATTTAAATGTATGTTAAATAAAGTATAACATTTTTAAAAAGTGACAAGAAAACAGACACATGTTTCAGGAACCTTAATGAAAAGAAACCATTGAAATGTGTCCACCATGGATAGCCCATGATCCACGATCATGTGGCTTTTTGATTTTGAGTGTAGACCATCAGGTCTTCCTGGGACTGAAGTGGTTAAGTCCCATGAACTGGAATTGGTTTCCATTAGTTTCGATTTTCATGCCTCTGCATTGTCTCTGGGAATTTGAATTGGATTTAGAAATTGTAAATGTCCTCTTAGCATAATGTTTTATCTTATTATCGTTCATATTTTCCCAGCAAAGGAAAACCTGTGCAATATGACATGATCGATAAATGCATTGGATAGTCTGGGCATGGAATCCTGGTGGAAAAGAAATGATTTGACCTTCTTGAAAGAAATACTGATAATCTAAGGATTTGAATTTGTGAAGTACAATGCTGTCAATACCCCATTGTGAAATAATAGTGGTGGATGTGTAGACCTTATTGGAGAGCTGTAAGAAAAACTCCAGGGTTCAATAAATGTAGTGGTGACCTGCGCCCAAGGGTCCACTTACTGTTCAGATAAAGGAAGGGAGTTGGTGGTTGCATAATTTAAAGGGCACATGCTTCAAAGGGTCTCCTGCAAATTAGCTGCCCATGATACCTGAAATTAGACTTCCATTCCACTGTGTCCTCTAAGCACATCTTGACAAGCTTTCTGTTAAGACAGAAATAGCCACTGAGGAAATAAGAAATTCATTGCCTTGTCCGATGGGAGCTCCCTACCCTGAAGATATTCATTAGATGACTTCCCAGATTGACACATCAGTGAGAGCTGGACAGGAAAGCGACACCGTGCCACATTTTAGAACAGACATTAATAAGCTGTAAAGCACCTCTCATAGGTGACGTGGTGCAGTGGAAAGCATACATTTTGGAGTCATTTAACCTGAGTTTGAAGCCTGGGTTTGCTGTTACCTTGGACAAGTCCCTTTACCACTCGGGACTTATTGCCTTATTTGTAAATTGAAAACATTAGACTAGAGAGTATATAAGATTCCTTTCAGTTCTAAATCTATGATCCAGATGAAGCACTTCCTTCACGTCATGTGACGATAATTAGAAGAAATAGACCTTAGCCTAGAAAAGATAAGACTTTTAAGGGACGTGAGACCATTTAAGGTCTGTCTTGTGAAATAAGCTTTAGGTCTTTTTCTTCTTGGCTCCAGGAGTCATAACTAAGAACAAGAGTTAGGCATTACTAAGAGGAAAGTTTGGTCTTGTTGTGAGAGGGCTTCCCAAGCAATTAGAGTTATCCTGGATTATAGTGGAGTATCTTGGGATACAAATAATTCCTACTCACTGCTGATGATTTGGTGGGGGCTAGATGATCCCTTTTCTGGTTTGTCATGGAGCTAGTTGGGGTAGGAGAAATATTTGAACTCCTTTTGCCATGTGAGGTAGGCTGAGGTTTTTGTTTTGTTTTGTTTTGTTTTGTTTTGTTTTGTTTTGTTTTGTTTATGAAACATGATAGAGCTGCCTCTGGACTTAGTTGCTAAGGCTCAGGCTATAACTTTCTTGATGTAGCTTTGAGGTGGACTCTTGCCATATTAACATGACTACCTGGTCACCTGTAGGCATAAAAAACCCCCACTTGAAGTCTGGGCCCTTAAAACTGCTTCTATTTTCTAAAAGTTACCCTCTGTCTTATTTAACTCCCTGAGGAATTACTTGTATCAGCTTCCTCTAATTAAAACATAAACACTTCATCTTTGTACAGTATCCTCTGATTCTCACTCATATGTCTGTCTTGACTCATGTGTTCTGAGGTTTCTACTCAGTTCTGGGTTTCATATCAGAAATGCCTGAAAGTCATATATTTCACTAAAGATGTATCCCCCACCCCAAACTACCTAGGATTATCCTCACTTTTGTTAAGTAAGTTATTCTAAGTTGTAAGCGTGTATCTTTTACTTTTTAAAATACTATATTCCATGCTCTACACTTCCTTATAGTGGTAGCTGCTAAATCTTATGTGATTCTGACCAGTTCGTTGATCCTAGAAATTATTCTTTCTGGCTAACTTGAAATACTTTTTTGTTAACCCGGAAGCTCTTGATTTTGGCTGTCGCACTCCCAGCAGTTTCTCTTATTTTTTTTAGGAATGAACCAGTGAATTCTTCCTATTTTTGACTGCCTTTTTGTTCTAATATATCTGGATAGTTGGCTTTCATGATTTCTCAAGATATTTCTCAATCCATTTTGTTTGGGGGTGGGTGGTCATAGATTTTAGGTGGTCTAGTGATTTTTGAGGCAATTGGGGATAAGTAACTTGCCTGAGGTCACATAGCTAGTAAATGTCTGAGGCTGGATTTGACCTGGAGCCATCCTGACTCCAGGGCCAGTGCACTATCCAATGTGCCACCTAGCTGCCCCTAGTCTAATGTTTTTTAAACTATTACTTCTTGATCTGTTTCCCAGGTCATCTGTTTTTATATGAGAAATGTTAGATTTTCTTCTACTTTTCTCTGTCTTTTAAAATTGTTTTTAATATTTCTCATTGTCTCACAAACAAAAATTTTTCATTGCCGAACATATTTGGTTGACTATAATTTTCATGGAGTCTGTCACTTGGGTAATATTTTGTACCTTTTTTAATAATCTGTTAATTCGTCTTTCAAGTCTTTCTTCAAAAACTGTCATTTCCTTTCTAAATCTTTGTTCTAGCACTATCATTTCATTTATAATATTCTTTAAAAAGAAACCTTTTGCTTCATTTTTCCTCTAAGAATTTTAATCAATCTTGTGTCAAAGCTTTTTTTTCCCTTTGAGGCTTTCCTCTAGGTTTGTGTCTTGGGAGTCTCTGACACTGTAATGGCAGTGTGGGTCATTTTTTTTAATAATTCTTCTAGCCTTATTTCTCACTTCTGGCAGGGATGTCATGGCCTCATTTTGTCCTCTTTTGTACTTCCTTGGGTCCTGTTCCTGCATCCTCTGGTAGTAGTGCTACATTCTTCAGAGATTTCAGGAGTGCCTCAGGTCAAGAGCCTAGAAACTTTTAGTGAACCCTCGGTGATCTGATCAAGGCTAAAAAGTATTGTTAACCCCTGTGATCTAAGGCTTGCAAGCTCCTGGTTCAATTTTGGATGATATAACAGGGCTTGCCCCTAGTTGGCACTCCAGTATATTGCTCCCATCCCCAGCCTCCGTTAGCTAGCTGGAAGGGTCTTTAGGTTTAGAGTGATAGAATTGCAGGCACCTTTTTGGTCTGAGCTTCCTGATCTGGTCACTCAGCTTTAGGCCTAAGAATTGGCTTGGGGCTGAGTCTATAATATGTCTTTGGAGTCAATGGCACACAGCTGCCTATTGCCTCCCTTCTTACTCTTTGACTAACACATAGCCTCAGGCCAGGTCTGAGCTGGTGCCACTAGATATGAGACCATTACTTGCACTGTCACACAGAGAAATCAGCCACACCCTTAGGGGCAGGTCACTGCCTAAGTCCCTGCTGGGTTAGCAACCCAGGGTGACACAGCTGCAAGCTGACTCTTATTCTAGATCACCACATGGTCAGACCCTATCCCTGATGGATCTACACCTATTCCCCATCTTCAGATGCATCAGCATGTTAATCCCTAAACTAGCTCCAGGTATATTCCTATACCTAAGTCCAGTTCCTGTTGAGTGGGCTGAAAAAAAAATGACTTATTGTATTATCACCTTGGCTTTTCTTAACTTTTGCACAGTATTTGTTGATATAGTCATGGGAAGAAGCTGGTTTGTTCTGCTTCCTCCTACTCTGCCATCTTGATCGGTCGGTCTCCCCAAATTCTTTTATTGGTTGTTATTTTCTTTTTCTGTATTTCTTTCTAAAAAAAACCTTATCTCCTTTTCATGAATTCTCTTCCCTTTCTGTCTACTAGGAACTTTGTTTTTTTTTAGTTGGTATATTTATTTATTCCTTCTTAAGCTTCTGTAGAGATGGCATGATTTTTTAAAAAATTACCTGGACTTTTGTTGGTAGTAGTTTTATTTACCTATCTTGGATTTCTGTTTCTTGAGGTATTTGCAAGTTGAATAATCTGCTTACATCTCTTTTGTTTGTTTTGCTTTGTGGGAATTCTTTGATTGTCTCTCCTTTCTTAAGCATCCATCTTTTTTAATTGATGATTCAGCTCAGATTTGCCAGGATTGTCATTTTAGGTTTCGTATTCAGCTCCTTTGCTTTGAGGAATGCATTATTCCATTGCTCTGGTTCTTAATGGGTGTAGAATAGTCTTATACTATTTGGATTTCCATTCTTTTATATTTGAAGGTCTTTTACCTGGTCACTTGCAGATTTTTTGTTTTTCATTATAATTGCTGAATTTAACTCAGGTTTTGAAAATTCATTTATTTTTAGTTTTCAACATTAACTTTTATAAAATTTTGAGTTCTAAAATTTCCCTCTCCCTCCTCCCCTCAAGATGGCATGCAGTCTGATATAGGCTATACATGTACAATCATTTTAAACATATTTCCACATTGGTCATGTTGTGAAAGAAGAATCAGACAAAAGTGAAAAGCCATAAAAAAGAAAAAAAAACGAAAAAGAATTGGAAATTGAAGGGATGTCCAACAATTGGGGAATGACTGAACAAGTTGTGGTATATGAATGTAATAGAATACTATTCCATAAGAAAAGGTGAGCAGGTAGATTTCATAAAAACCTGGAAAGATATACATGAATTGATGCTGAGGGAAGTGAGCAGAACCAGGAGAACACTGTACACAGTGACAGCAACATTGTTCAGTGACCAGCTTTGATAGACTTAGATCTTCTCAGCAACACAATGATCTAAGACAATTCAGAGAGTCAGAATGAAAAATGCTATCCATGTCCAGAGAAAGAAATATGGAGTCTGAACGCAGATCGAAGCGTACTAAATTTAACTCAGTTTTGAGCATAGTCTTTCCTTTCTCCTGGAGGCCATATGTATATGGTGTTAATTCATCTTTTGTTTTTGTATTGCAAAGTTTAAAGTAGTTTTCTTGTATTTTTGCATTATGATATTCAACTTTTTTGACGTATCATGTTATTTTGGGACATCCATGATACTTAAATTGTCTTAATGCATTCTGTCTTCTATCACTGTGATTTTCTTGTATAGTGGTTCTGTTAATATTATTTATTTTTGCTTGTCCTCTTCCAGAGTCACCTTTACTATATTATATTCATATCCGCTTTTGCTTCCTCTCTGTCTTTTGCATTCTCTCTTTTGCTTCTTTGGAGAGACTTACCACCATGAATTCAAGTTTTCCTATTCCTAATTATTTCTGCTGTTCAGGCCACAAATTCTGACATTTGTTCCTTTCTGATCTCTTTCAAAATCCTTATTTCTCTCTTGAAAAATTTGGAACATCTTACAATATGCTGTCTTGGGAATGTGCAGAGTTTTTTGTTTGTTTTTCAGGTTTTTTTTCAGTTTCCTTTTTCTTGAATTATTTGTTTAGAGAGGTTTCTGATCTCTTGAATGTTTTGGTATTCTTTTCTGATTTTAGTATCTTCTTTGGATTTTTCTATTTGTGCTTTAAGCCTTTAATTGGATTTTTTTCCGTTAGAAATCTTGTTTTTTTTTGCTTTTATCCTTTTTTCTTGGTGTTCTATGGCTTCTCCTTCCATTGATAGTGGGTTTACCCAGGTTGCTGATATCAGTCCTTTCTCAGCCTCCTCCAACATTGGGGAATTTACTTCTCACCAGCTCTGGTATTTGACCCAAATAGTTTCTGGGAGGATAGGACTGGTCACATCTAGATTCCAGTAACCTCTTCTTCAGGCCTAGTGTAGCCATGCCACCACCACCCCCTTCCCCCCAGCCCCAGTTACCTAGGTTCTTTAGTGTTCTGATTGAGTTAAGCCAGGGTCTCTGATTTTTGCTGAATTGGGGGGAATATAAGGTTCTGTGAAGATCCTCTATTGTCTTGGAATGTTTTTTAAGCTAGGGACTATGTTTAGACATAAGGGAAGTATGGTAACGCTCTTTAATGCTTATATGTCTGGATAGAGTAGATGTCTATTGCCTGTTGTAATAGAATGTTGGAGAAGGCTGGGCATGGGGTACTTCAACAGAAACTGCAATAACAGGTAAATCTCTGAATGGTTTCCAAAGCACATATCTGTGGTTTAGTTTATGGACTGAGGCTGCTGGGAGAGAAGTGCTAAGGATGCCATATATTAGCATCCTCCACTATTAATTCATAAGGCTATTGTCTTAATGGACTTCTTGCTTTCTTGTCCTCATGAAACACCTATAATTGTCATATGTCTGGAGGAAATAATGTTTCCCCCGCTCCCTGAGAGAGAAAGTACTAGAGGAGACTGTAGAAAATGTCTAGTCTTCCATCTTGTTGGCCACATGACCCATCAGTAGCATGTATTTTCTTGTGGTTCCAGGCCTGGAAGGGTTTAAAGAGTGTTGTGGCATTTTGGCTGGTGAGGGGATGAAGTATAAATTATAGCTGGAGCCAGGTCTAGATGTAGTGTGCAACTGAGGCCATTTCCAGAAAGGAAAGCAGAGCCTGTGAGCAGGAGTTCCAGAGAAGAAAGGATTTGGTGCTTCAGGGTTTTGTTTCTGTACTGTATTGTTGTTGGCAAGGCCATAACAATACCTGGAACATAAGCATTTACTAAATGCTTATGAAATTTCCTTGGTAGCATTAATTTAAAGATTGTTCTGCCTTACATTTTTGTGCAGCTCTTTATGCTTTTCAGAGCATTGGTTTATTTGTTATTCAATTTAGCCTTTATGGTAATCCTTTGAGGCAGGAGAGTAACTATTAGTATCCCCATTATATAGGTAAAATAGCCAAAGACAAAGAAGTTAAATGAATTGGCTAGCGCTAAGGTGGTTTTTATTATAAATTTATTTTTTTATTTTTAGTTTACAACACTCAGTTCCACAACTTTTTGGTTTCCAAATTTTCTCTCCCTCCCTCTCCTCCCCCCTACCCCCCAAGACAGCATGTAATCTGATGTAGGTTCTACATATACCTTCACGTTGAACTTATTTACACAGTAGTTCAGTTGTAAAGAAGAATTATAACCAATGGAGTGAATCATGAGAAAGGAGAAACGGAACCAAAAAAGAAGGAAAGAAAAAAAGAGAGCAAAAAGTTTGCCTCAATCTGCATTCAGACTCCGTAATTCTTTCTCTGGATGTGTATGGCTTTTTTCCATCATGAGTCTTTTGGAGCTGTCTTTGAACCTTGCATTGATGAGAGGAGTCAAGTCTATCAAAGTTAGTCCTTACAGATATGGTAGCACCAAGATTTTTGACAAAACCCAGACTAGAACTCAGGTTTCCTACTCATGGTTCAGTGATCTCTCTCATCCATACCATACATGTTCTTATCTTTGGAGCTTATATCCATGTAAAGTTCCAACACCTAATTTCCATTCTTCTCCCCACAATACCCCCAGCCTGGTCTAGGCAGGGAAATGGCTGACCCAAAGCTGGAAGCTTTTTCTGTCATGGTTTTTCATTTCCTAGCAATATCTCTGTCATTCGTTCAGGAAAAAAGCATTCCAGTTTGTGAGCCTCCTCCTAGCCTCCCACCTCCCCTTCAGAAGCCACTTTATATTGAGATGAAACCCAATCTTCAATGTACATTTTAGAAACTCAAATTTTTCTTCTTGAGAAGTAGGGTGCTTTGCCTCTCCTTCCAGGCTATCAGATAGCAATATTCCAGATGATGAATCATCCTGATTTTTTTTCAATATCGGAAACCTCACCTTAAGTTCCCTGTTGTGTATTTAATGCCTAAATTTACATAGATGACTATCTTATACTTTCTACAGATAGAATGTTTAGTTAGAGGCATCTCAGTCGTGCTTAGCCCTCAGTCTTCCCTAGAACTGTCTGGGTGAATGACATTTCTCTACCTCACAAGTTTAGAAAGACCTTTTCCTTTTCAAAGATTTTTTTTATCATTATTTCAGTTGATTCTGGTGGCAGTGCTGTGAGTTAGAGAATTATCTCGAAAGTGTAAATCATAATGAGAGGCAATGATGCATAGTAGAGGACCAGACTTGGTGTTAAGAAGACCCAAGTGCATTTCCTGACTCAGATACATGTAGCCCCTTCACCAGCAAGAAGGCTGATGGGACATGGATTTTTTCCTACCTACAAGGAGAGATGAAAGAATGGAAATAAGAATGCCCCAGGCAGTAGGGCCTAAGCAAGAATAGAAGGGCCTGAAGGTGTCCATAAAAGCCAGTGCCAGCAGCCAACCATTCACAAGACAGAGGCACTGAAACCCTAAAATTAATATAGTTTAGCATTGGAAGACTTTCTTGGCTCACTGACCTGATCTGACTGGACAGGATTTTGCAGTTTGCCTTAATGTTGCTGCTACTGACACTGAATAAATGGATTCCTTCTCCATTTCTTCCAAGTCCTAGCCTCATCCCTGCCTGTCATTACTTTCTGCCCTGAGTTTCCTGCTTTTTAAAAAAAACTTTATTTCTTGTTTGTTCTTTTATAATGAATTTTGTTTCCACCTCAACATAAGCTGTTTTTAAATTTTCATTTTGAGCAAGTTTTGTTTTAGAGGAATGGACTGCACCAATGGGGAAGGACAAAATGGAATATGAGAATTAAATGCTTTAGACTAAACAGGGAGTTTATATTGCCCCCACCTCTTTCTCTGTCTCTCTCTACCCTTTACACCCACATGAGATCAGAAAACTTGTGACACGCAAAGAAGGACTTCATACATGCTATCTATGTGACCCTGTACAGACTTTGCCTCTTAGTGCCCCTAAGCATCTTTGCCAGTCTGCATCAGTAATAGAAATCTCTGCTTTGGAAGGGCTTTGCACCCATGAAATCATATGTCTGCTACCCCTTCCCCCCAAAAGATAAGAAAGCAGTTTAATTTCAGCCTTCTCACTTAAAATCAAGCTGAGTAAAGATAAGCCTAGTCTTAGTGAGTATTGTTGGATGATGGAATTGTAATTTTTCTAGTAATCAGATCATCTGCCTCCTCCCTTTAGGTTCACTCCAAAATCCTCAAATGTCATCCAATACCTTGTAGCATTTGTGCTCACAAAGTTTCTGGGAACAGAAATCTGCATGCACAAGCTGAGACCACTAGGTGGTGCTGAAGTGGATAGAGTGCCAGGCCTCGAGTCAGAAGACTTATATCCCTGAGTTCGAATCTGTCCTCAGATACTTCCTAGCTTCATGACCCTGAGCAAGTCACCTCATCCTGTTTGCCTCAGTTTCCTCATCTGTAAAATGAGCTGGAGAAGGAAGTGGCAAACCACTCCAGTATATTTGCCAGGAAAACCCCAAATAGGGTCACAAAGAGTCAAACATGACTGAAACAATGTGCTTAAGCTATGCAAACTATTACAAATCAGTCTATTTTTGGTCTGGATCTGTAATTTCATTATGGTGGATGATTTCCTGGGACAGCACCTTCTTCACTTTTGCAGATCCCAAATTCATCAGAAATGCATAGTCTTAAAGAACAGCGCGGGATACTTAGAGACTAATTGGTCACACAGTCAATATGAACGTGTCTGGGTCCACACTTGAAACTATGTCTTCCTGGTGCATACATGCATGTATGTGTGTGTGTTTGTCTGTGACATTGGCAACCTCACCTTCATTCTCATCTCTTCCTTCTCCCTCCCTCCCGTACCCACTTTATTATATTCATCTATATCCATTATTATCTAACATCCTCATTTCATAGATAAGCAGATTCAGGTCCATAAATGGGAAAGGACTTGTCTGAAGTCACACAGGTCCTAAGCGAGGGTGTTATGATTCAAACTCACAGCTCCAGGGCATGTTCCACTCTGCCATTCATTTTATTCCTGACCTACCTCACAACTAAAGTATAGCTTATGTGTATTTTAGCAATGAATATTGTTTACCCTTTTGTTTTGTGTACTCTCTGTAGTATTATTTTAACACCAGACCTTTACAGATTTAGCTTGTTTGTTTCTTCGAAAACCTTTTTTTTCTTTTTAATTTAAAGAGCTTGAAATGATCATTTGTTTGTGTGTGTTGGCTATAATAACCATATCAGCATTGCACCAGAAAGCATCATTTATAAGCTCAGAAGGCTAGTACAATGCAAAATCCACTTAAGCTCAGACACATCTTTTAGCTCACATAGTTATCAAGAAATGGCAAAAACCCATTTTCAGTCAAATTGTTATTGTGAGCTAGCACATAAGCTCTCAGTTTCATGGATGACTTTCACAAGAAGAGGTTAAACACAGAAAGATAATACCTTTGAATATGCCTTTACTACTGTGAACACCCCCTTCCAGTATTTACCTATTTATTCCTTTTATTTAATTACAGTATGTAATTCTGATCTCCACCCCCTTTTCTCCATAACTCCCTCTTATTCCCATAAAATTGTAGAAGCTTGCTTTGCCTGCATCTTGTGGTTAGAAAACAGTTAAATACACTGAACTATTCCAAATTATACCAAACAACTGTTGGATTCTGCTAAAGCCACAGGTGCTGAAAGTTTAAATTCCATTCATTCACCTGTCCTTGTCCTCATGGAGTTTACATTCCTGGGGGTGGGGGCAGGAAATCATCATGTACACAGATGACAGAAAACAAAGGATTTACACAGTTAGATGATATAAATTCACAAGGGTGGAGACCACTGAACTCCAAGAAGAATCCTGAAGGGACTCATGTAGGAGTTGGCACCATTGCTGGGCTTTGAAGGGAGCTGGGGTTTCTCTGAGGTAACCATGTTGAAGGAGGACATATCAGGCATGGGTGACAGGCTGCTGGCCTAAGGTTATGTGGGTAGGATTACCATGCTTGAACGAAAGTTTCCCATGGTGTTGGCTATCAGACACAGTTCAACATGCTTGGATTCTCCATCTCAAGCATTGTGTTAAGGGCTATGGGTCAAAAGGCCAAACAAAAAACCTTCCAGTGCTCTCAAGGAGCTAACGTTCAACTGATTTACATGCCATGGAAATGAAGCTGTTGCTATTATACCAACAATCCCTGTAAAGGTCTGCTTGCTTCTACCCAATATACTGTTCCCCTGCTGTGTTTAGCTGCCATTCTATGCTTCCTGAATCCCGGAAAAGTCCGTAAGTGCTTGTCTTCACTACCAGATACTGCCTTCCAGGGTTTAAGTTACAAGATGATTTCTCTATCTTCAGGGCTGAACTAATAGCAGTAGTCCAAGGCCATAGTCATACAACTCACGGATTTCTTCATAAATTGCTTCCCCCTGTCCTAAAAGCCAAGCATTGAGAAGTGGATTGGCTTGCTGAATGACATTGGATTCTGCTGCTAAGACACTAGAAATAGCCAGGCCGACCATTTGCAGCAATCCAATCTCTTGCTTGACATTTGACCTGCGGTGAGTTTATTTGATATTGCCCACAGACACCTGACCAGAACAATGTTTTACTCTGTATTCTCTGATTTGCTAAATATCTGCAAATTGCCAGCCACACCTGTGCCTCTATGACTTTGGGTTCTCAGTATCTTTGGGGCTGACTCTCTCAGCATGGAGTCTAATCTGGTTAGCTGGGTGTTACAGAGACCCTCTTCTCTGGATGAGAGAGAGTTCTTCTTAATATGCCTCTGGAAAGTGACTGTCCTACATTTCCATGATTGAAGTCATCATGTGGGAGTTTACATCCTTGCCCGAGGATTGACTCACAACACATATAGATTTTAGGATCATAGATTTTGTGCAGGGAAACACATCCATGTAACTTGTTTCCTGAAGCATTGTAAAGAAGCCCAAGAAACCTCACATAGGTCAGTCATTTTAGTAGTACTTTTGAAGTTAGGGAAAATGTTCTGGGTAGATTTTAAGTGTATGGTAGTTGGTAATGCAGAAACACGTTCTTAAGATACTGTGGTTCAATATGATTTTCTTGGGGGTGAAATGAACCTAGATACTCCATCCCTCAGTATCTCAGAAAGCATAATGCCACTCAAAGTCTAAATATTGCTTGCATCTCTCCTTGGCTACAGTTTCTTTGATTCTCTGATAAAGGCATGAAATCATTTCTTTTACCACCAAAGGTCATTCCAAGTTTAAAACACTTTTCACGCTGCATGATCTGAAATACTTAATTCATTTGCAAACTTTAATTCATTTTTTCCAAGAGATACCAGTAGAACCCTGGATCATTTTGAATGTACAAAAAATAGTTTTCAACATAAGACATGAGCAATGAGAAGTTATTGTTCCACAGGGTAGACAGATGAGTAATACTTATTTTTTGATAGGATTTTAATGTCACAAAACCCATGTTGAGCCTTGTGGCATAGCATCCTCTCAGAAAAAAAAGATACCTTTGTCTCTCGGAATTAAGATGCTTACCTTCAACAGAGCATAATCTGACAATGAGTGTCTATGAACACACAACAGAGTACTGAATCTTTTAAAATAGAGTTTTCATCTCTCAAATCTCAGTACTCTAAGGCCATTTAAATTGGAAAAGCTGAGATGCAGGAAAAGAGATGTCATTCTGATAACCTTGACTTCATGAGAGGATAGAAGACTGAAACACCTGAGATGGACATTGAAAGGGCAGACCCAT
This sequence comes from Trichosurus vulpecula, assembly GCF_011100635.1. NCBI lineage: Eukaryota > Metazoa > Chordata > Mammalia > Diprotodontia > Phalangeridae > Trichosurus > Trichosurus vulpecula. The sequence continues at coordinate 17,082,931 of NC_050582.1, forward strand.
TTGGGGAGAGGGGGACCATCATGCCATAGATACGTCCTGAGAAAGCTTGCAAAAGATGGTGAGAAATGAACAAATAAGGATGAAATGTGTCATTGTTTACTTGGGGAGATGATCCAACTAAAATTTGTGATTCAGTCATAGGATATCATGAAAGATATGAACATTAGTGGAAAACTAATAATATACAGTAATGGTCCTAAGAACAACGGACGTTAGATGGCCATCTACTTAATTATTAATGTTCCATGAGAAAATTTTGCTTAGTAAGAGTAGTGGAGAGCATATTGGGAAAATATTTAGAAGAAAGTTGAATTTTTGTTGATAAATAGGTCAGTTTGCATTTGATATTTTTCATCATTTTCTAGTTTCCCAATAACTATTAGCTTTTATATGATGGCTTTTGTGGTTGGTTGATTCGGTAATCTCAACCCAGAAGTTACAGAAAAGAATATCGGACACATCATGTCATATTTAATAGAAATTCAGCCAAGAGGAAATGCTCTCAGTAGAATTTCAACTCAATAGAGTGGAAGTTCCTTGAGGGAAAGAGCCTTTTTTGGTCTTTGCATTCCCAACATCTAGCACAGTGTGTGGAATAGAGTAGGCGCTTTATAAATGTTGGTTGGATTGAATTGGATTTGATTTCAACAGAAAGATAAACTGTATTTGTTGAGCTTTTAAGGCAGTTTGGTTGAATTTTTAGGCAACTCTCTTAGGCGTATTAATATTTGGCATCTCGTAATTGGAATAAACTATAATGGGATCACAAGCCTAGTCCAAACAGGAATTTCTAGCAAGCATTTCGGTGTCCCATTAAAATATTTTATGCCGTGCAATAGCAAGCACGAATGTACTGGAAGATAAAGTAGAATCTTTGAGCTATAGTTTACTTATTCTTACAAAAGGGAAATGGGTTTCCATAAGGTTTTCTGAACAGGTGCTGGGAGCATAAGGTACACTTCATTTTACAAGCAGCTAGGTGGCACAGTACCTGGAGTGTTGGATTTGGTGTCAGGAAAATTGGAGTTTCAAACTGGGCTCAGATACTTACTAGTTATATAATCCAGTGCCCTCCCCCCAAAATTAACCTTTCTCAGCCTCAGTTTCCTTATCTAGAAATGGGGATAATAATAGTACACTGACCTCACAAGTTATTGTCAAAATTGAATGAGCTAATACATAAAAAGTTTTGCAATCTTTAAAGTGCTATATCAATACTAGTAATTAATTAGATAAACTACTTTACCAGAATTTTGAATTTCAGGAGTTCATCATTGTCTTGAGAGTCAACCCCTTCCAGCGTTCTCTCTTCTCACGCACAACTCTTTACTGAGGTCCCACTCTCTTGTTCTTGCTGTTCCTATGACTGAAAGTTCGACAGTCTTTTAGTATACTTGGCAATATCCAGATTTTTTGTCAATTTTAACCAAATAAAATTTTTCCTGGCCTCTAATAAAGACACAAGCCACTAGTTTTAAAAAATCAACACCGTTTCATGGAGAGAATCCTCAATTCAGATGCACTCTACTGACTAAAACTCTTAGCCATCTGAAGCCTTGATGATTGAGTCCTTCTGGGTAGCTGAATTATCCTAATAGCTAACTGTTCATTCCTTTTAGCATCAATGCATTTTAGGGTTTTGGCCATTTCACATGGAGATTTTTTTTCCTAAGATGGATTGCATGATTCCCTTCCTTATAAAACATAGTAAAGTGCAGCAAATTGTACCTTTCCTTTTTTTTACTCAGGACCACCCTTATAAACATCAGATGTTGTAATGAGATGTATTGTCATGCTGTCCTTGAGGCTAGGGAGATGTGGTGGGCTCCTGTCCTTTAACTTCATCCCAACTTGGAGTACATTTATTTTGTGGCTTATTTTATACTTACACTGGTATTTTTACTATTTTCTCCATTACTGTTTCTATCTTAATAGAGGGTTTTCTCTATATTTTGCAGTGTTTAAAGATATTTCAAAGGCTTTCAGTCATTCTGAAGTATGGTTTTAACCCATGGACTGGTCAAAGTGATTTCCAGCCAAATAGGTCTCTGATATTCCTTAACAAAAATTTACTTTGAAGCAGCTGTTACTGGTACATGATTATTCCACTAATCAGGCATTATTTTTATTAGAAGGCTTTGGAAAACTGTGAGCTTTATGGAATTTCTGGATACCAGTTAATGTTACAGTCCTGCAGCCTATTCAGTGCTCTGGAAATCCACATACAAGATTATGATGGAAGGAGGGATGCTTTACAGTGTTTGATAGGTCTTGGCTAGATTCCAAGAATTTATATGTTCCTCAGTCATACAGAACTCTCGGTGATGGCGAAGATGGTGAGGATGGTGACGATGATGGTGGTGATGGTGAGAAAGGTGATGGTGAGGATGATGATGGTGATGATGGTGGTGGTGGTGGTGATGGTGATGGTGATGGTGATGGTGAGGATGATGATGGTGATGATGGTGGTGGTGGTGGTGGTGATGATGGTGATGGTGGTGGTGGTGGTGGTGATGGTGAGAATGATGATGGTGAGGATGATGATGATGGTGATGATGGTGGTGGTGGTGATGATGATAATGACAGTGGTGATGGTATATGGTGATTATGATGTTTATGTTCTTAAAAGTTTGCAAAGTGCTTTATAAACATCATCTCATCTTATTTTCACAGCAACCCTGGGAATTAAGTGATGTCATTTCCCCCATTTTACAGATAAGGAACTGAGGTAGCTAAAGGTTAAGTGACTTGTCCAGGACCACCAGCTAGTAAGTGTCTTTGGCTGAATGTGAACTGAAGTCAGCCTGACTCCAGGCCCTGTGAGTGCTCTATCTACTGTATCACCTAGCTTCTTCTTGAATCCTGAAATTACGTATGCTCTTTATCGTGGTGATACGTTGGTTAGAGTGTCAGGCCTGGAGTCAGGAAGACTCCTCTTTCTGAGCTCAAATCAGACACTTACTAGCTGTGTGACCATGGGCAAGTCATTTAACCCTCTTTGCCTCTGTTTCCTAATCTGTTGGATGAGCTAAAGAAGGAAATGGCAAACCACTCTACTATTTTGGCGAAGAAAACCCCAAATGGGATCATGAAGACTCAGATATGAATGAAACAACTCAACAACAACAAAAATCATATTGATAATTTAATTGGAAGGCATAAGCCCACTTAGAATAACATCAGGATAGAGAAGTTTCATTTTAATTCATTACATAAAGATCAACAAGGGCTTTTCATTATTTTTCTAGAGGCAGCTGGGTTTCCCATCATCTCTCAAATATTTCATATCCAAAGTCAGTCAATAAACAGAGAGAGAGGGAGGGAGGGAGAGAGAGTGAGAGAGAGAGAGAGAGAGAGAGAGAGAGAGAGAGAGAGAGAGAATATCTTTTTATAGGATAAGTAGGTACAGCTTGGGAACTAGTTTGGGAGTAGAAGTTTACAAAAGTGTTAGCCCAACTTAGAAATCGGGGGAGTTGATCTTTAGGACAGGAAGTCAGCAGCTGCTTCCAGAAGCCTCAAAGAGGGCACCAGCCCTGCCACTCTGAGGTGTTCTGACCTCACCTTTTTGCATCATATAAAAGTAGTGTTAGGCTCAACTGTTCTGGTGTCTCTGGTGGTTCGGCTGTGCACCTGTTAGAAGGAGGGGAGAGCAGGAAAGCCAAGGGATACCTCTCTGTGTCATTGAGGGGCTGTTCTGGGGCTTACCTGGCCAACTTCCCCTGTGTGTCTGTGGTGTTGTTCTGCTGGGTTGTGTTTGTCCCTGGAGAAAGGAGTGTCATGTAATGTGCTCATGTACACCTTGGGCAGTGATGATTCTGTTACTGAATCTTTGGCAGTCACTGAGCCCTTATTCCCCTGAGCATACCTGTTTCAGAAGGTGTTTAGCAGGGTATGGCATAAAAAGAGCTTAGGTTGGACTTGATTTTCTTATTCTGTGTCTAAACTGTTCTTGGTCATGGACTATTAAGCTTGCTTCTGTGCCCGCATAATGGGGCCCACCCCCACCTCAGGTGCTGAAGTGTCTGACCACACACTCATTGGGAAAGGCCTTGTCTAATGGTGAAGTGTGCTGGATAGCAGAGGTGAAACCTATAAACCCTAGAATTCTTTGGTTCCTATGTAGTGTCTTATAGTGTCCACTATAAAGTGGACAACTTGCTAAATGGCAGCCTTCATTTCCCTGCCTTAGTAAACATGATACAATCAAGACAATTAGGTGCAGCCTTCTGTTGGGGATGGCTTGGAGTTTACTCTCCCGTAGAGATGAGGGCTCACCAAATCAAAGGAGTGATTTACATACATTTTTTTTCTCATTGGATTTTTACAACAAAGCATACATATGTTAAGACTTCAAGCTCAGTGTTCTTTCTCCAGTACCATTATGCCTGACAGTGTGAGGAAACAGGCTAAATCTACCCTAACTGGCTATCCTCTGGTCATATCAAAAGTGTGAGATTTTGGGATTTTGTCATTCAGAACTTGGATACCAGCATTTGTACATTTTGTAAATAGTTACTAAGCACCAGCTGTGTGCAGAGCACTGTTATAATTGCAGAGGAGACACAAAGTTTAGGTTTCGTGGAAAGAGGAAAACAACAAGAGAAGACTCACTGCTTCTAGTTTGGGATGCAAGTCAGTTTGCAGCTTTATTCAGATTGTAATTACAAGCTATGCCTAGGAAAGGAGAGTAGACCACAGAGTTTCCTCTGGAAGCTGATTGGGCTCTGTGATGACCAGCAATTTCCAGCTAGTATGTACAAGGCATCCCGAAAGTCTTAGTGCATTTAAACTTTTGGGACACTGTATTGTACAAAAGAAATAACTAAAAGGACACATTCTGGATCTCAGACTATTGCTAATGGCAAGATATTTATGGTTCATATAAAGACAGATAAAGCTAGAAGATTGTTCTTAGATACCAATCTGTAGCATTATACAACCTTAATAGTCACCATGAGAAAGGATGCTGGAAATAAGAGTGTACTGTGAATGTCTTAGGAAGTGATGTGAACAGGATTGCTCAAATTCCATTCAAATGGAGTCCGGTGGTAAGGGTAGAGTGACTCCTACTACCAGTGGGATGGTGCAGGGCCCCTTTCTCTTTGTCTCCACAGTAAGACTTGCTCGTTTCCCTCTGGGCGATTACATGGCGGTCAGTGAACGCCATCTACTTCACCCCTTCCAGGTTGGTCAGTACAAGGTCTGAGTGAATAGTAATAATTTATGGAAAATCAGAGGCCCTGTTCTACCAGCACAACATCATAAGATCCAGTCATGCCATGCTATAAAGCATATTGCGCTCATGTCATTTTGCTGGGGTCCAAAACACTTCCCTCTGGTCCATACAGCCTTTGGCAACATGTGTCTTCCCGATCCTTTGAGAGCAGCATAATAACCTAGTTCTCCCAGACAGGTGGCAAGCAAGTACTGTTGGGATGATTGAAAAGCTGTTGAATCTGAGACTGGAGAAAGTATCAACTTTCTGCCTCATGTCCAAAGGATTATCAAAAAGAAGCTTCCATGGGACTAAGGTCCCTGAGCTCAGATGATCAAGTTATTTCTTCTGGGCTCTTCTTCGACTAAAGAAATTGCTGGAGTTTTTTATTGACTTGGAGACCTTGACATCAATGATGTATCTGACTTAATATCTCCCGTTTTAGTTCAGTTGCTTTTTAAGGCCTGTCAAAAATCTCCATTTAGTCTTCAGCATCAGTGGTTTCCTAAAGATTGGTGGACAAGGGAGAAAGGATCAATATCGCCATATAAACCTCCATTTGGAAGCTCTATACCCTGCCCGATAGTTTTAATCAGAGAGTCTTATCTGTCTTTGTTACATGTCAAATGATTCACTACTGTAAATATAGGGGACTGGTAATGAATAGCCCCAATTGGAAGCAGTCATTATAGCTGTAAGCTCCATATCCTTAAAGAGTGTGAGCCTGCATAATTTTTATCCAAAAGCAATTTAAAATGGGAGATATAACAGCAGCCATTAGAACTAGCAGGTGAATTAGAACCAACATAAACTTTAATCTATTTTGAATGCCAGCTCCATGCCTGTAAATTTCATTGGCAGTTTGTGAAAGAAAAAGAGCTACAATGGCCTCCATTCTCATCATCCATATATCACTGTAACAGATGAGTCAGGGTATGCATGAAATTGAATGAATTATATTCACTATAATGAAAAATTGGAGCATGTGGCAAATAAATATTTGGGTGTGATTAGGAAACAATACACTCGCCTTGTATGGCACAGGCTAGTCTGCTCAAAGAGATTTTTAGGCTTGTTAATCACCATAGAGTCTTCTCGATGATGAGCTTTGGGAAAAGCCATTTTACTGGTTCAGTTCTGTGGATGACTGCTCAAATATACAATGTATCTGGCCAACATTTCAGGAACTGAGTGTTTCATAGCCTGTGGTTCAGGGCCAGAGAAATTCTATTTTGTTCTTGCTTGGGGAAGGAGAGGAATGTCTAGGTGGCAAGTGCCAGCAAATGGAAACCCTATGCTCCTGTTAGCACATTCATGGAGGAAAGGAGGTTGCTCTTTGGAGTAGAAAAGTCCAAAGTACTTTCTGTACCCTTGATGAGGGCACCAGCCTCCTTCCCCATTATCTGTCCTCCCTAACTATAACAGCAGTTACCATTCAGTTCTGTGGCAGCATTCCAGGGGAATGTCTCGCATGTTGAGCAAAACATCTTTCAGCTTTGTAGTCTTCTATTTGCCTAACTATATATGGATCCTTCCAAAGGGGCTATAAATCAAGTTACCAGTATCCTATGAGTAAGGACGATGGAAGAACAGGACAAGGGGCTCCCTATAATTTGCCTTCAGCATTTAAAATGGACAGACACTGCCATGCCATCCCAGAAAACTAGTGTATCAAACCAAGCCCTGGCAGATATGGCTACCATCATAAGGGAAAAAAACAAAAGGCAGACTGGAAGACCCCTTTTACAGCTAAGATCCCTTATTATTAACCAAATAGAACTAGATAAAAAGAGATATACAGTGATATCTCATTATATTTTAATGTTAAACTCTCCTTAATGTCCACACATCTACACATACATCATGCTAATTTTCTGAGCTCCAGTAAGCATGGAGAGACTCAGGCTCATATATCTTGTATGCCAGATCCTTATGGAAATTTTTCACACAAATATTTTTCTATTAGGTCGTGTCTTATTTTAGTTGTATTAACTTTTTTATGTAAAAGTATTTTAATGTCATACAATCAAAGCTGTCTCTTTTATCTTTTGTGATCCTTCTCTCTCTTATTTCCTTATAAATTCATTCCCAAGCCATAATTGTGAAAAGTACATAATCTGGTACCTTTCTCATGTTTTCATGTTATAACCTTTAATATATCATATATCCAATTTGAGTTTTATTTGATGTACAGTTTAAGATGTTGGGCAAAGCATAACTTCCGCCCAACTCCTTTCTAAGTTTCCCAGAAATTCTTATGAAATAGTTTTTCCCTATGTAACTTATGTTTTGGGCTTTGGCAGTGACTGAATTCCATTATATCTGCTTCTCCCCTGTCTTGTCTGTTCTATGGACTGACTTATCAATTTTTAAACTAGTTCCAAATAGCTCTGCTGATTGCTGCTGTATAATATAGTTTGATGTATCGGAATGTTATTCCCCTTGGTTCCTACTCCCCCTCCTTGTTTCCCTTAAGATTCTAGATCTTTGGGGGTTTTATCTCTTTTGTTCATATACATTCTCAAGAATGCCCATCTTTTATTCTCTTTTTCTCTGAGGACTGCTTTAGGTGCATAACAAAATTTTGAGTATACTGTGTGGTAATTCTTCTTGTCTTTCTTGTAGTCAGTATTTCTATAATTTGTTCATTATTTAGATACCATTATTTTTGAAATAGATTTTTATTGATACCTTTTGTTTTTACATTGCCCAGATTTCCCCCTTTATCCATCCTACTCTCTCTGAAGGAGAGCAATCCCACCTAACAAAGTTTTTTTAATGAAAAAGATGAAAAGCAAAAATAAGCAATACATTAAAATGACACTATGTGAAATATTTCACATATAAAGGAATAGGGGAAGATGTCTTTTCATATCTAATCTTTGGGGCTAAACTTGTTCTTTTACATTTTAAAATATTATTTTTCAATAGTCTTGTGGCTGTTTTCATTTATACTATTGTCATTTGAATACTGTTCCCATGGCTTTGCTTGCTCTGTATCAGTTCCTATTTGTCTCTTGTCATCATATTCGTAATTTCTTACAGCACAGTCACATCCCATTACATGACAGCTTTTTAGCCCTTCCCCATTCGTTGGGCATCTACAATACTTACTTTGGTGTCTATGCGGCCTTTCTTTTTTTATCAATGATTTTCATTATTGAATCCATGGAGGTAAATATCTTTCGCTTGGGCTCACTTTTTAAACTATCATTTTATTGGATTATGGTCTGCAAAGGAAATATTTATTATTTCTCCTTTCTATATCTATTCACAGTTTCTCTGTGCCCTAGCACGTGGTTCTTTTTCATAGATACCATGTAGTACTGAAAAATTATATGTATTTGTGTGTGTGTGTGTGTGTGTGTGTGTGTGTGTGTGTGTGTGTGTGAAATTTCAGAGATTCCCACTCAGTAAAAGAAAAGAAAAAAAGAAACCCTAAAGAATGAGTGCTATCCAGGGCAGCTAGGTGGTAGAGTGGATAGAGCCCTGATTCTGCATTCAGGAGGACCTGAATTCAAACCTACCCTCAGACACTTGACACTTACTAGCTGTGTAACCTTGGGCAAGTCACTTAACCTTGGCTGCCTCACCAAAAATAAGAAAGAAAAGAAAGAAATGAAAAAAAAGGATGAGAGCAGCTGTCTCAAAGTGGAATGTACTACCTCCATCAGGAAGTAGCAGCTCCCCTCTCGCTGGAAGTCTTCAAGTAGAAACCATATGGCCACTTGGGAACCTTAGAGAGGGATTCTTTTTTTTTAGATTTTTTGGAGTGGGGGAAGGCAAGGCAATTGGGGTTAAATGACTTGCCCAAGGTCACACAGCTAGCAAGTGTGTCAAGTGTCTGAGGCCGGATTTGAACTCAGGTACTCCTGATTCCAGGGCCGGTGCTCTACTCACCACGCCACCTAGCTGCCCCTAGAGAGGGATTCTTGCTTACAACTTATGAGCCTTTGTGAAGCAGTCTGCTGCAATGAAAGAGAGAGTTGGATCTGATGTTCAGATCCTAACTCTGTGATTATACTACCCTTTGGTCATGTCATTTAACCCTTTGGGCTGCAGCATCCTCATTAGTTAAGTGAGGGATTTAAACTAGATGGCTTCTCTAAGATCCTTTCCAGCCCTGGGGCTTTGGTGTTGGCAGGTCCTTTCCAACTCCAATTCTGTGTTTAATAATCCAGTATTCGATTTTTAGAAAGACGGTTCTCAGGCTATCTTTGTTTCTTTAATCATAGCTCCATAGGCAACCTGGGGGAAAGTCTGCCCCTTCGCCCAAGCTTCTACAGATGACTGTAGCTGTGGCTTTGGAGAGGTTAGGGAGAATGATTCTATTAGATAGGGTGCCCAAAACTGCAATATGGCATAACATTAAGAGGAAATGGGCCTCCAATGAAAACAAGGGCATTTCTTTGGAATATTCTGATATTCTTAACTTCACGGGGCCTTTCAGCACCCTTTTTTAAAATATAGAAAGCCTTCAGATTTAGCAGAATTCAGATCCAAAGAATATTTTTATGAGCCTTAAGAGCAGTAGGGAACTAGGTTAGTGAGAATTATAGCCTCTACAGAAACACTACCCAGTATACATTGGATAGAGAAAGGATTTCAAGACAATGTAATGTGTCTTTCCTTTTTTCCAAGTGATCCTTTTGTCAAATAACTATAATCCAGGGCAAATGAAATTGGAATTTTCAAGTAATGCCAGTCTCTGGATTACATAACCACCTTTCTCAAATTAATCAATTGTGCATTTAATTCAGAAACTTAGAATGAATTTTTAAGTCCATTTGCCTTTTTATCTAAAAGTTGCTCTGTGTTAAAACTAATTATGCAATTCAAAGTCTTCCATATAATTACCCATTCTGTAAGAATAGACAAACCCATCTTATGTGTGTGCATGTGTATGTGTATATTTATTATTATTGTATGTGTGTGCATGTGCACAAAAAAAATTAGATGGATTTGTTATCAGTGTTGTCCAGGGTGGCCAGGTAAAAATTCCCAGACCATTTTGCCATCACCAAATTTAGCCATTAAAGCAAAAATCTCTTCATTTTACCCTAAGTATTTTTTTCCATTCTCTCTCTTTTGAATTAGCATGCAACTGTAATGAATATATTCCAACCCTCTCTTTTATTCACTAGCTTTTTCAAGACAAATAAATAAATCTCACTAGCTTTTCTTTTTCCCCTGGTAAATCTTTGCAACTCATTTTCAGTCAATGAATGTAAGAGTCTCTGTCTCCCCCCCCCCCCCACACACACACACACACACACAGACATACCACGCCACACCCCAAATCAGTTTGAGAACAAGTTTGGTGATATTTACAACTAGGAAGAGAATTCTCAGAAACTGTCAAAAGCAAAGAAAAGGGAGAATAGCATGACTGGAAGAGATTTGCATACCAAGGAATATCAGCAAGCCTGATTTCCTTACTTGAGGAAATACTAGTAGCATATGTAATTTGCAATAACAACTGGCTTTTCTTTTTAATGGGGGAGAGAGGGGGGGGCGGAGAGGAGAGAGAGGAGAGAGAGAATGAAGTGACTACAGAGGGGCTCTTTCTCTGATTCAGATTGCAAAATGGATGGAGCTGAATATTGTATGTCAGAAAATGGTTGCAGCTGAGCTATAGGAAACCGCGACTAAAGAAGATTGCTTCTGTAAGACCATCACTCAGGGACAATTCCAGGTACCTGTGACATCCTCCTTTCTTTTTCTTAATGGCGATGATGATTTCTGCCTTTACTATTCAAAGTCATAGTCTCCACAGCTTTTGTCAGAGACAAAGTGTTCAGAGCTCAGGAACCACATTTGGTTTTTTAAACATGAAATGCCAGGAAAGGGAAATTGTATAGCTTTTCACAGTTGTGAAGAGCAGCATCACAGGGAATCCCTGGTGCTTTGTTCCTCAGGCTGCATTTACAAGGCCTGCTAAAATAAATTGGTCCTGAGAGAAGAAAACTTCGACTGGGCAGGGGGTAGGGGTGGGACTGTCAACATTCATAATGGCACAAAGAAACTTTCTGGAAACAGCCTGAATAGCAAACAATAATCAGTAGCCTTAGCCTGTCGGATATAGGCCAATCGAAATCTTTATGATGGAGACTCGGTTGTAGTTGGTACTTAATTGTAGGACAGAGCCCATGTAGCCTGCCATCCAGCTCTCAGAACCAAATCTTGTTAGAAGCTCTGCCTCACAAGCTTCCCTCAGACCCCTTGAGCAGAATGCCATTTTAATGATAAGACCAGTGTGGGTGAACATGATCAACATTGCAAAATATCAGAGTGAACAGAACATGAAGAAACCACAATATAGTTGGCAAATCTTAGCCATGAGTGGCATTATTTGTGCTGCTTGTGCTTCTCCCCATAGCTGCTGTACAGGCCTAAGTAAAAATAGTTTAGCTTTTCCAAGAAAGGTACAATACAATATTTCTCTAAAAAACAGCCCACAGCATGACTATGCCTAGAGTAATTGCCAATTTTCATCATAGTGATTTTTGCTGAGAAGAATCAATATTCTCTCGTTTTATTCACCTCTGAGGTTAGGAATGGATTAGACTCTCTCTCTTAGTCACATTGTGTACATTGCTTTCTAATGACCCACCTACAGGCAAGTGCCTCGTTTTCAGATAGAATGACGCACTTCATCTTTGGGTTCTGTGTGATAGATAGATAGAAGAAGCGTGCCTACTGGTTTTATGGAACATATAAAAATGTCACATCAGGGGTTAAAAAGGAAATACTTTTAGAACACTGAGTTTTCAGTCCAGATCCAGATTTGTAAAAAAACAAAAATTAAAGCCCATATAACTCAGCTGATGTTTATGGAATAATGAACTTCTAATTCCTCCAGGAAGCACAGTGGAAAGGCATAGGGTCATAGGTAACATACCCTAGGAGTTGTCAGTATTAGGATAAGATTTTGGTCACTTGACCCACCCTGTTTATAAGTCTGTCCCCTTTATGAGCTGCATTTACAGGCTTAATCTGACTATTACCACTTTAGTCAATCAGGATTGAGAACATACTATATACCTAGGACTGGATTAAGAGCTAAAAAGGACATTATGGACATTGAAGATATGTGCCCTACCCTTCTTTGTCTTCCTAAACTAGCTAGCATTTCTAGAGCACTCGAAGGTTGGCCAAGAGTTTTGCATGTGTCATCTCATTTGATCACTGTAATAATGTTGTGAGATAGGTGCTAAAAGATAATATAACATTGTTGGGGAGACTGTACTTATACATGAAAAATTAACTATTTCTAGGGCTGTATAAGTACTCTCTGTCTCTCCCCTTCCCCCCTCTACACCTCGTTCCAGTCACCCCACTTCACATAGCCAGGTGAGAACACCTCTGTTGAGTCACACAATAAGGGCTTCAGGCTAGGAGTGACAAGTCCTTGAAAGACATTGAATAAAATGGAGTGATGTAGTGGTCACATTGATAGTGGCTGAGGAAATTTGGTCACACCCTGTGGGTCTTCTATAAAATAGCAAGACAGTTTGGAACCCAATAGAGGAGAAGGAGAGCAGTTCCAGCCTGTCTCCACCCCCTCCCTCAACCAGAGGGTGGCCTTATGAACTTTGGAGAATCATTGGATTTAGATTTCTCATTGCTGTTAGCAATGCCCCTGGGCAGTGGTTACTGGTGCCAGGTTCTGCATTGGGAGCTGAAGACAAACTGGACACAATAAGGGAAGACAGCTTCAGAACTCGTCAAGAAGCCTAGCAGAAAGCTACACTGTACTGAAGGGGAACATCCTGCTGTCTTATGTTCTATAAGTAATCCCCTTTGCCAGGCATGCTCCGTACGCTTGAGCTCACTTCCCCCATGATGCTCTCTGAACTGCTAGGAAATTGTCACAGTTTTAGGGGAATATTTTGTACCAATTCTTTCTCCTATACTACTTTAGGAAGATATCCCCTTTCTAGGAGTTAATTAAATCCACCAAGCTAATTGATATTAACTTATAGTCTTTCAAAGTGGTCATATTAGTATGGCCTGGTGAGCTGGGGTACGAGAAAATTGCTTCTTGTGCCCTTAAGGCCCCTTAGAACCCTGAGGGAGAAGAAGTAGCCACCCTATGGGAACCAACCCTGCCCCCACAAGCGAGATTTGGGAGAGTGGAAGCAGAGACTCTGCTTCATGTAGGGTGACAGAAAACCACATATCAACAAGGGAACCCCTGTGGGGTGTGCACTGTGGGTGCTAGAAGACAAGAGGTGGGGAAGAACAAAAAGAAGAGAGGACATTAAAGGAGGCCTATTCAAGGAGGAGTTTGCACTATGATTTACACAATGAATAGGATTTGGAGAGTTGTGAGCAGGTGCTGCTGGTACAAGAAGATAAAATTCATGGTATGTTTTCCAAGTTGGGGGGCGGAGATTCCAGTAGGACAATTATCTTCCTTCAGGTCCAACAAACAGTGAGTTTGAAGGACTAGAAAAAAATCATTTGGAGAATACTTATATGGCATTCACATCATTTCTATGTCTTTTATTCTCACACTGTAAAACTTTGGAAAGGCACAGTGTATTGGGGAAGGGAGACTGGTCTAGAATGGTTATATGCCACAATTAACCTAAAACTTACATGGTGAAAAGCGAACTTAGATTTCATAAATTCCTGAAGGTTATAGCTGTGGATCAAGTTTCAGAAATGGTTTAGGTCATGTTAATAAATATATAGCAGTTTGCTACACTTGGTTGGTATTTTCTCAAAGGTCACATTGTTCATCCATCACGTCTTTGAGAAAGACTCTAGGAAGATTCATAGCAGGATGTTGCCCATCTACTCTGTCATTTCTCTAAGAGTAAATCAATCCAAGGGATTAAGGGTTTCTATGGGAGCAGCCTTTGACAGACCTGTGGCATGCACTTAGTGCTACGTTAAAGTATTGGTCTCCAATGATAATTGATGGACCTGCATTGGATTTGTTCAGTTCGGTGACTCGGCCAGCAAAACTATGCCCAGATACCATAATCTTGCATATGCAATGCTAGGTTTGAAGCAAGCCTAGAAAGGAGGGAAGTAGCATGGAGGATATCTGTTTCACATTGAAATCACAAGACAATCGGCTTTGGTCCCCTGAGTTTCTTATCTAAGATATTTTGTCCAAAGTTTAAGAAATCAAAGTTTTGTTTTAGCATGAAACTTTAAGATCAGGTCAGGATATATTCAAATCGTACAAAAATGACCCAAAGAAAAAAGAATAAAAGTAGTCAGAAACTTGCCCTGAAAAGCTGTAAAATAGCACAGTCCCCAAGTTTCACCATTTCCCCAGCAAGGCTTGTAATTGTATGATAGTCAGTTGGAAGCATCAACTGAAGAGAAGGCTATAATCTGTGTGCTAATTTTTAGTGTCTAGGAAAAGAGAAAAGGGACATATAAATAAATATAGATGTGATAGCTATGTGGCCTATGCCTTCCCCTAAATTTCTCATTTAAAGAAATATGTTCTTTATAAAAGAATGGAGGAGCAAATCATGCTTCCTGCTTCAATTCTTCGTTGGCTGTTTGAACAGTGATGTTGGTACTCCTTCCTGTGGTTTAGATTGCAACCCTACCACACATTCCCATCTTCTGCAGTTCCTATCCATGGGCTCCATAAGCCCTCTCTAAAGGATTCACTGCCCCCCATTGATAGACTTCAGTAGGGTGTTACCATCATGGATAATTTTTAAGCATCTTTCGTGTGCCATCTTAGCAAAATCACAGAATTTGAGAGTTGGAAGTGACCTCAACAGCCCTACGATCCAACCTCTGAAAAGAATATCTAGCGTAATATATGGGACAAATGGTTTTCCAGAGTCTTTGTGAAGACCTCCAAAAAGGAAGAGCTCATGACCTCTCGAGGAAGTCCATCCTATGAGTGGACAGCTCTAATTGTTAGACTTTTTGCTGACACCAAACTTAAATTCGTCTCTTTGCAGCTTCCTCCTGTTTTGCTCCTGGTTCTGCCCTGGAGGGGAGGGAGGACAAATAAAACATGTCTAGTACCCCCTGTACATGGAAGTGGGAGGGAGGACAAATAAAACATGTCTAGTACCCCCTGCACATGGAAGTGGTCCAACACTTGGAGATCACTCTCATATCCCTACCTTGGTTATTTTTCCTCCTGGCTAAACACTCTTAGGCCCTTCAAATGGTCCTCACGTATCATGAGCTCAAGGCCCATCTGCAGTTTGGATGATCTCTTCTAGGCAGCCATTTTTCTCTTTCCATCCATTATTTTTTGTTCTTCCTAGATAGCCAGTTTACCTCCATTTATGACCATACAAATTAAAATACATCATTTTTCTAGGATATGCCACAGTCCTGACTGTGATATTTATTTTCCTTTACCCCCTTTTTTGGTGATTCTATCAGTAGCTCTGGATTCTCCTTTACCTTGGACTTTGGTGTCCTACTTAACTTCTTAGACTGCTCTGAGTGTGTGTATCTGTTTTTGTGAACACATGCACATACGACACATGCACACACACACACACACACACACACACAGGCTTTGGAAACATCTCATTTAGTTCTCACAACAACCCTGGGCATTGGCGCTATTATTATCCCCATTTTACACATAAGGAAACCGAGGCAAATAGAGGTTAAGTGATTTGCTCAGAGTCACTAGTAATTGTCTGAGGCTGGATTTGACCCCAGATCTTCGTGACTGCAGGCCCAGCCCTCTATCCACTGTGGCATCATCTGCCTTCAGGAACCATGGGCCTCTTCTACTCTATCTCTCTCCCAGGCATCCTGTTACTTTTATAACCTCTCTTGATGCAGCCTAAGATTTAATTAACTTTTTGCCACTATATAACACTGTGCACTCACATTGGAAATGTAATTCATTAGAACTCCCACGTCTTGGGGTTTTTTTTCCAGACAAACAACTGGCCAATATACCTTACCTCATTTTATGAAGTTGACCTTTTGAACTCAAGTGTAAATCTTTATATTTCTCCCTATTAAATTTCAGCCTTTTGGATTTCAAAATTCCTCCCTATGACCATAAAGGTTTATTCTTCCGTATCTCCCAGCACCTCTCTTATCCTAAATTTTTTCTCCATTTTCACAGCAACCCCTACTCACTTCACACCTCTGTGGTTTCTCAGGCTACCATTCTGAGTTTGATCTCCTTTCTTCCACTCAGTCAATAAGTACCTACTATGTGCTATGTGCTGGGGGTGCTAAATAAAAGGCAACAAAAAATTCCCTGCCTCTAAGGAATATTCATTGTGTTTGTTCTTTCAGCATGTTTTAAATTGTAAGCAGCAGTTTTTAATGGATTACTATGTTCCAGGAGCTCTGCTAAGGGCCAGGGATACAAAGAAGGGCAAAAATCTAGCCATCTAGTCCCTTCCCTCAAGGAGCTTCCATTCTAATGGAGAGACATGAGGCAAACAGCTATATACGTTTAAAATATGTACAGAGTTAATTGGCTGTCATCTCAAAGGGAAGGGACTGTTGTGGCGGGGAGAGGCTCCTGCAGAAGGTGAGGTTTTGATGAGTCTTGAAGGAAGCTAGTAGGTAGAGTTGAGGAATAGAACATTCTAGGTATGGGAACAGTCAGTAACAAGACACCGAGTCAGGAGATAGAATGTCATGTGTGATGAACAGCACTAAAGCTGATGTTGCTGGGTCATAGCATTTGTGAAGAGAAATAACGTATAAGGTGAAAGGGTCCAGTTTAGGAGGGACTCTAAATGCCAAAAAAAGCATTTTCTATTTGACCTCAGAAGAAACAGGAAGCTAGTGGAGTTTATAGAGTATAGAGGTGACATGTACTTTAGAAAAATCACTTTGAAAGCTGAATGGAGGCTAGATTGGAAAAGGGAAAGAATGGAGGCAGAGAGGCCAATCAGAAGACTGTTTCAGCAATCTAGGTTTGGGGTGATGAGGGTCTGGTGTTTGGAGAGAAAGGGATGTATACAAGAGACATGACTTGGTAACAGGATGGATATATGGAGATAGTGGGAAGGGTCACTGAGTTGGAAAGTCTCAAGGCCACATGTGGCCCTCTAGGTCCTCAAGTCTGGGATGCCTTTCAGAAATCCAGTTTGAGATCCTTCTGCTTGTCTTGGAGATAATCCATCAACAAGTATTTATTAAGCACCTACTATGTGCCAGGCCCTCTGCTAGGTATTGGGACCACAAAGACAAAATGGAGCAGTCCCTCCCCTCAGGGAGTTTCCATTCTTTCAGAGGAGACAACACATATATACATAAGTACATAGATAAGAAGTACATGCAGAGTAAATAAGAAATAAATGCCAGGTAGTCAGGGAGGGAGCACATTAGCAGTTGGAGGGGAATTAGGAAGGGTTTTGTGTGCCTAGTGTCCACAGTTCCTGGAGAAAGTGTTATCGACCTGTTGGCTAATCTTGTCCTATCTTTTCCAATTCAAAGACCATTGTACTTGAGAGAGAAAAGAGAGGAACAGTAAGAATTAAGGAGCTCTATTTCTTCTTGTTTTCTCTTCTCTGTGCTTGTGATCCCATGCACTCCAAGTAACAGTTCTCACCTTTTTGTTGATCTCCAAATAATCCCCGCTTTTGCCCAAAGGATCCCCCTTTTGCAATTGGCCTTTCCTTCCTTGCAGCTTTGGCTCATTGTGTGCATCACGTCTTCCTGTGCCTATCTTTTTTGGAGCAGGCCCTGCTTGGGTATTCATCTTCTGTCACCTGTCTTTGTTTCCATCTTCTCTGCGTATCTTTATTAAATCTCTCTTGATCGATGTGTTTTTTCCCTATGCACCCACATCAGTCTATCTCAAACACTTGCCCTTTTCCTCCTCTACAGAATTTGTTTCTCTTTGTGTCTTTTTAATTTCATTCTCCAGCACAATTCAGCAAACCTTTCAGTGCCTACTACGTGTAAGACACTGTGCTAGTTACCAAGGCCAAAACAAAAGAATCCCTGCCCTCCAGAAGGTAAATGTTGTAAACAGATTGGCAAATAATACACAGTTTGAGGAAGGGCAGAGAATTAACCATTAGATAGGAAGATTCTTCAGTTGAGAGTACCCTATCCCTTCTGGTCTGACTTTCTCTGTAGAATTGGAACTCATCATGCTCCTACCTATTCTTTCTCTGAATTCCCCACAATCTTCCCTCCAAAAGTCCAAGGTCCACAACAGACTATGACAGGTTTTTCCCTCCTCAGTAGAGCTATTTTCTCTACATCTGCACAGCACCCCCTGGCCAGCTGTGAAACTTGTCTCCCATCAGCCAGTGGGTTGGTTAGCCTGGTTGGGAACTGCCGCATTTCAGCCTGTCCTACAGGCTGCCAGCCACCGACTCCTGCAGAGAGTGATGTGAGCCCAGCAAGCCACAGCCCATTGGAAACGGGAAGGCTAGGAGACAGCCAAGTTCCCAAATCCAGTGTCTTTGTCAACTTTTCAGGGGCTGCTGAAACTCCATGGGCATCTGGATAGCTGTTCTTTAGAAGAAAAGAAAACAAAAACCAGCAAAAACTCAGTCTTTCCCTAGGCAGAAGTAGGCCTGGGGACAGAAACGTTCCCTTCATCACCCTTCCTTGCTTGCTGCAGTCATCTCTTCCGAGGGCTTATGGCATCCTTGGGGGCTGGCAGTAGAAACAACCAGTAGGCAGCTCTAGTTTGACTAATATCCAAATTGTCCATGAAAATGCCAAGAGTGCTCCACCTTTGGGTTTCCCTTCATTTCTCCTCCATTGCCCCATATTTGCGCCATCACTCTTTTTATATACCAAATATGGAGCCATTATCTGGCCCAGGAAACGTAGCATACAGCCCCACTATGATTGGGATGGGGGTGGGGGCAGCCGTAGGGAGGTTGGGACCCAGGCATTGAGTTAGTGTTATCCAGACCAAAAAACAGACTAAAGTATTACAAACGTAAGAGAAAGATAATAGCAAATGGGGCAGGGCTGTATACATTGAGCATATTGGGGAGGTGAGTCATTTTAGGGATTGATTATTATGGATAAATCCAAGTATTTTGCTATTTATAGCAGCAAGGCTGGACTTGTAACAATGACAGCAGCAGTAACAGTACCTGTAGTGGAAGCAGCCATAGTAACACTAACAGTAACAGTCACAGTCATAGTAGCAGAAGGAGCACTAACAGCAGTAGCAGCAGCAACAGCAGCAGTAGCTGTGACAGTGATGGTGAAAGTAGCAGCCCCATTGGTTCTAGGAGCAGTACTTGATCAGGGTAGCTAGGGGGCCTTGCAGTGGACAGATTGCTGGGCCTGGACAGGAAGACCTGTCTTTGGGAGTTCAAATCTGACCTCAGACACTTACTGGCAATGTGACCCTGGGCAAGTCACTTTCCCCTCAGTTTCCTCATCTGTAAAATGAGCTATAGAAGGAAACAGCCAACCACTCCAGTGTCTTTGCCAAGATGATCCCAAATGGGTCACAAAGAGAAAGCAACCGAACAACAAAGTACTTGATCACGTTGTTACTGTTTCAAGCAGCTAAAAAATCAGTCAGTGCTTTGAAATAAGTAGTACACACATCCCCCACACCCTGGGAAGTACCTGCATGTGGCCCTTGTTTGTGCCATTCGATTAGTTCGTATTGCTTTATTAGGTATCAATGAGTGGGAATGAACTTTATCTGATTAATTTTTGCTCCCTCTGTTCGCTGTGTAACATAATAATCTCATTTAAAATTCATGTTTCTCAAAGACCCTTCAAAAGAGAATTCCAGGGAGATCTTTTAGGTTCTTCCTCTGACACATCCTACTGGTGTGACACTGGACAGGGTCCTGCACTTATTGGTGCTCTCGGCAACTCTAAGAATTCCAGATGCGATGCAGCAGAGATGCCAACTAGCATTGGTAGCTGGAGTTCCCTCACCTATGGCTTCTTTATGTGAATGAACTCACAGGTCCTATGCCTTGAAGTCATGGTGATTCTTTTGTGTCCTTCAAATCCCTCCAGGCAGTTGGCTGCCTATTTTATACTCCCACATGACCATTCATGTTCATATCCCTCCCACAATCTTTGTGCCTTACTACTCAGTACCCCAGCTGCTATCCGCAACATCCTGCCATCTTTAAAACCAACCCATTTTTGTCCCACCTTTTCATTTTTTTTAAATCCATTGGTGAAAGAACCATTTTATTTTGAAATGTTTGGCTTTTAATCTCCTAATGACATTTACTTAATCTCCTGTAGGAGAAAGATTCATTATGTCTGTTTGCCATCTTACCCAAAACCATTTGTGATGGACCCCATAGGACTCCTCATAGTGACTTCATGAAATGTTTCCATCTTGAAGACATGCTTGCTGAGTAAGCCTGGCTAGGCCAGTTAGAACTGATGGGGACAAGAGGCTCAGAAACAAAATAGATTGTTACAGACATTTAGATACAGCCTGTGCCTCAGCCAGTTGTTTTTCCAAAAGCAGAAATAACCTATCCATCATCCAGTCTGCCCAGATTTTCCTTTTCTCCCCTTCTCTATCAAAAGCTGCAGTTGTAGTTTTCCTCTTTCCCTTTCTCTCTCATAAATCTCTTGTACTGCCACTTGATCTGCTCTTGGGCTCTAATTTCCAAACTAGCTTCTGTAGTTTGATCATAAAACTTATACTGTTTCACTTACCTATCCCAAAGAAAATTTATCTCAAGCTTGAGTAAATGACCTTCAGGTCCTCTTGTGAATTTTAAGGCAAAGTGTTCCTTTCGTTGGGACTCTCTGGAATGGCTAACTCATCAGTCACTCCCTTCTCCCTTCCGAATCAAGATTCTCACTGATGGGTTTTACAGCTTAGGGCTTTGTCCACTGTGGAATAGCAAGCTTTTTTCCTTCACTTTTTTGTGAGTTTCTTCACTATGTTCCATATGTTCATTCATGGCTCAGGTTCTTTAAGTCATTTTGAGATAGAAGGCACAGCAGATGCTTAAACCTGCATTTCTAAAAGGAGCATGTTTTGATTCTTTGACTAAAGCGCCCCTCGAGTACCTTATTGGAACATGTAAGTGACCCCAGGGTCTTGAAGGCATTTGAAGTAGAATGCATTCTCTAGCAGGTCCTTCCAAAGTGGAATGGTTGAGGAAACTACTGCTGACCACTTGTACACCTGTTGCTGAAAGACTTATGTAATAAGGGTGAAGATGTTTGGCACCAGAAAGTTGACTATTCAGTGAGGTTTTCAGGTACAAAAACTCATAAAGATCATCCATAAAGGTTTAACAGGATTGCTATCTGCCTGGGTAAAGGGTATGTCCCACAGCATTGTCCCCTCCAGATTCATGTATCCCATGTTTGATTTTTGTTTTACAAACTGCATCATTTAGCACGTGGGTGGGGAACCTGAGGCCTCAAAGCCACTTGAGGACCTAGAGGGCCACATGTACCCTTGAGGCCGCAGGTTCCCCACCTCTGGTTTAGTGTCTATATTTCCTTTTTTAATTAGACATATTTTAGGTTTTTGTAGGCATGCATCCATTTTATTTGAATTCTTGATTTTGTTAATGTGTAATTGAGTATAGTACTTTCTGACAATTCATTTTATTTTATTTATTGATTCATTTTGCATCTTCATTGTGAATTCACTTTGTTACTTTCTCACTTTGACAATTTAATTTTCTTCATCTATTCTCTTAATCTAATTATCAAAATATGTTAGTTTCTTAAAAACATTTCTTTTTCTTGTTCAGCAGTTCAATAGTCTTTCATTTTCAATTTTATCTGTTTCTCCTCTTTTTTAAATATTTCTTTCTGCTTGTTTTGGGGTTAATAGGATGATTTCTTAGGTTGTTTTTTCACTGCATACTCATTTCAATAATCCTCTTTTGCTAAGGTTAATGTATTCAGGGATAAATTTTAGAGACATTTAGTTAATGTTTACAGATACATTTTTTTCTCTCTGAGCACTGCTTTAACTGTATCCCATAAGTTTTGATACTTTTTCCATATTCCCTTTGGAATAGCCATTTTCCTGGGACTTGTTCTTTAGCCCACTCATTCTTTGGGCTGCTGCCTATCATATGGCCCATATACCGTCTCCTAGTATCTACATTCTCCATCTACTCACCCTCGCTAGGAGGAGGAAGGAAACAGACACATCCTCTCCCAGCCCTTGAAATACCCATTTTCTCCTAATAAAACCTGTTATGAGGGCCCTGTTTATTCATTCCAGTTCAAAGGGAATTTCTCTTTCTAGCCCTGGGGTCCTCTTTCTGTAGGGATAGAAGCTTCATTTTAAAGATGGGAAGACTGAGACTCAGAGAAGTTCATGGTCACAGAGCTAAGAAATGTCAGAGTCAAGACAATGAAAGGAAGGAAAGGCCTGGAAGAAGAGGAGAAATACTGAGGGTGAAGAACAGTCTTGGAGTAAAGTATTGGACAGTAGGGTTATAAAGGAATTGGAATTAAATAAAATGGAATGGAATTATATTGAGAAGGAGGAGCAGTCTTCATAGGAGGAAACAAGGGTAAAAGTAAAAGAAGAAGAAATTTTGATCAAAACCAGGTAATTTTCAACATCAGAGTTTTGGAAGCAGAACATTTTGGGGTCATGATGAAGTTATGTAGGAGTAGGAGATGCTGCTAAAATTTCTGGGAAGTTTAGGAAAAGACTTGCAAAGATATTTCCGTATACCAATTCCATGTTCTCTGAACCATTTCTAGGTTAGACTTACCCTCAGTTTGACCTCAGCGTGGTATAATAATAATGACAGTAATTATGATAATATTGCTGTAGCAAGAATAGATTTTCCTCATTTTACACATGAGAAAAATAATTCTTGAAAAGATAAAGTAGTTTGCAAAAGATCGCATAGCTACTTAATATCAGAACTGGGACTTGGACTCAGGCCATGTGATTCCACAATCAATGCTCCAACTGTTCCAACATCCTACCACCCCTGTAACATTTCAGGTTTAGTTAATAGGCAGTCATTCACTTTTCAGATGGAATTATTTTGAAAAATGGCAATTCCTGATTGGTAGAAAAGAACCCTCCAGCAGAGTGATTGATATATTAGGAGGTGCTTAAGAAATGCTTGCTAAATGAGTAAAATGAATGAGTATGGTTCATCTATTTTCCAGTGAGGAAGAACCAAGGCTATCTTTTATTAATGAAGCAAAATAAATATTTTCTCTTTGGATGAAATGCCTTTGGATTTTATAATTTTATTAAGAGTTATGAAGCACTAAAAATTATAACTTTCAACCCATTCTTGATTAGTTTGTCAAATTATATTTATTAACAACCCCCTAGATAATTTTTAAGTCGTAAATTTTTAATTACCGTTGGCTTGACATTTTAAGGACACTGAGGATCTTTGTCATTTACACAAGATAACAAAGTAATCCAATTTTCTGGTCTCCTACAAATGATCCCTTCCAAAAATATAGAGCCTCCTGCCCATGGTTTAAATCAGCATTACCCTTAGCCTAGCAACCACTGTCAATTACTAATCTTGTATTATTGGCTCCAGGGAAAGATTAAAGGCAAAGCTGAGATGTAGCTGACAGTTTGGTTATCGCATCTGGAGTAAATGAAAAGCATGGCCTGAATCCATCAGGGGGGATTAGGTAAATGTGAGAAAATTACTGATGTCCTTTTACACATGTAAATTTTAACTGGTGGCAGAAATGGGGTATGGGACTTCTGCCAGCCACTTCCTATTTCCTCACTACCAGAGAAGGGACTTTGGGAAAGTCCAAACACATGTCAGATGAGACAACGAGCATGAGGTCTCCTTCAATGATTCCTCCAAGAGACTCACCAAAATGGCAGCACTGCATGGGTTGACCCATTATTTGGAGCGAAAAGCGTGCTCCTTTAGTCTGGTACATTCTCAGGGTTCCTAAAATGTGGAAGTTTGAGATAGACATTGATAAGCTGGAGAATGCCAAAAGGCCTTGAGTTCATCTCAAGTGAGTATGAATTGAAGCAACTCATGGAGAAGAGACTATGCGGTGGGGGGTAGGTTTCTTCAGGCATTGGAAAGGCTAAGCCTTTTCTAAAAACTGGATGGTCAACTAAAATCCAATAATAGGAGGTCATGAATAGTAGTCTGAGGAAGTTGGGTTTCTTTTATTGAGCAATGAGAAACCATATTTGGTTCTTGAGCAGGGGAATGATAAAGGCAGGTATGTGCTTATGGAAGACAAATTGGGACATTGTGTGAAGGATGGAATGCGATTGGAAGAAGTAGAGTCAAGAAGTCCATTTCAGGAGCTTTGTGCCATTAACATGTGCATAAGAGAATGAGGAATGAGACTGGAGAACAGGTAAAATTCCTTCCATGTGGAGTGGCATCCCTATCCCTGTCTGAGTACCTCCTGGTCGTTCGAAGCTCAGACCAGGTCTCCATTCCTGATGCTGCCAATCTCCACCTTTGTTTCCTGCAGTCCAATGTGATTTCAATTTCCTTTTTTCCATTCATTTAGTAAGCTGATTTTTTTGCACTTCATGTGTTGTAGGGTGCTGTAGACAACAAATTCATAAGCAAAATAGTTGCTGCCCTCAAAGAGCTTAAATTCTCTTGAGGAAGGTAAAAGCATGTACTTAGAGAAGGAAATGCCAAATATATGTGAATTAAATCCAGGTTTCCTTTGGAGGGAGGCACTAACACCTGGAGATTTCAGCAAAATCCTCAGGAAAGGAGGTGCTGCTTGAGCTGATGCTTCCAGGAAGCTTGGGATTCTAAGAGGTAGAAGTAAGAAAGAGGGACATTGTAGGCATCGAAGACCACCTGGGCAAGGACACTGAGCCAGGAGATAGGATGTCTAGTATGGGGAATGGCCATTAGACCAGCTTGACTGAAATGTTGTATGTATGTAAAGGGGAGTAATATAGAATAAGCCTGGATATACAGGCTGGAGGCATGTTGATGAGGGCTTCCTCCTCATCAAATAGGGGAATTGGAAGTAACATGTTCACATCTAATGCTTGTGTGGGGTCAGTTAGGTAGCTCCTTAGAACCTTAAGTTCTCGATTGTCTGCTTCACACACTTGGTACTTTTAAACTCCCTTGTAAACTCCCTAGTGCTTTTTATATAGGCACTTGACATCTCCACTGGACTGTGAATTATTCAAGGGCCCAGGTCATACCTTATCCTCTATTCTATCCCTCATAGCCCCCGGCTGGGGTCTGGGAACATTAAAGGTGTTCAATAATTGTCTGATGATTAATTGATTGAAATCCCAGAGCTGTTGTATACCTCTTAGAGGCATGACTGGTGAGCTAATGTGGTCAGAAAGAAGAAATCATGGAGATTATGGCCTAGCAGGGAATTGGAACATTTATTCCCTGCCTAACACTTTATAAGCAGCCAAGCTAAATATCTGTGGCTTGAGTGGCCACCAAAAGCAAAGTCCTTCCCTTCTGAAAACCCACCCCCATCTGCTATGCTGCATAACCAGTACCCTCCTAGGTATGAAGGAGTGAAGTGACCTGCCTTAATGAAGACTTTGATTTAAATATTGGGAAGATGAGAATAGACACTCTAATAGTGAGGCCACTGTAGATAGAAGCCTAAGGCTGGGAAAGCCAAAATAAGTCAGCTTCACAGCTAAAACATGCTTCCCTCAGCAGAAATAGTACATCGACTGCAGAAATAGATTTCTTTGGGTTGTTTGTTTTAAAATTTTGTAGGATCATGAAATTAAGGGGGAGAGGGAGGGAGGGAGGGAGTGAGGGAGAGAGAGAGAGAGAGAGAGAGAGAGAGAGAGAGAGAGAGAGAGAGAGGGAGGGAGAAGTTACATAGAGCTATATCACATCTTCACCAATGGATACTTTGTTGATAGTACATAAGAAGTAAAAGTGAGACTATCCCTCTTTGCTCATTCAGGGATCCCCACCAAGATGCAGCTCATTAAATAAATTGGAAATTAGCAAAGAAAAGTGGGTTAAAGGATTTCATCACAGATAAGATAGGCTAGTCACATGGGGAGAGAAAAGGCAGCCAGACAGCCCACATTCTGCAAAGGTATCCACACAATATAGGGAAGAAGAACCCAAGCACGTTGGGTGGACCGCATACGACAAACTTATGGGAGGGCATGAAAATGAGTCAGGCAGGGATGGTGATCTCTAGCATTGGAAGAAATTTTGTTGTTTCATTTTGTCCAACTCTTTGTGATACCATTTGGGGTTTTCTTGGCAAAGATACAGGAGTGGTTTGCCATTTCCTTCTCCAGCTCATTTTACAGATGAGGAACTGAGGCAAATAAGGTTAAGTGACTTGTCCAGGGTCACACAGCTAGTAAGGGTCTGAGGTAAGACTTGAAGTCATGAGGGTGAATCTTCCTGATTCCAAGCCCAGTGCTCTACCCACTGTGCCACCTAGCCGCCCTTAGAAGGAATACCTACATTTATGGAATTCACTGAAATATTTGGAAATTTATCTAACAATAATGCTGCTGGGCCTGGAAAGGGGAGGGGAATGGGACAGGTGCTCTCTCACTGGACCTACACATGCAGTGACCAATTTCATTTCTGAGGGAGACTGGCCTCTCATAAGAGGGGTTATACTCCCTTTTCTCCCGCCTTTTGACACCTTATACTCCAACTCCAACACACTGGAAATAACTCCCTGGTTTGGCTATTGTCTTGGGTCCAAAGTAGGCAGTAGAAAAGAATCTATTGTACAATATGAATCAGATGTGGAATTAGTATTTATTTCCCATACACAAAAGAAACACTAAACACCAAACACTCATGAGCATCCATCAGTAAATATTTATTAAGTGCCTACCACGTTCCAGGAGCTGTACAAAGCACCGGGGATTCAAAAAGAGGCAAAAAGATAATCTTTACCCTCAAGGAACTCACAATCTAATGGTCCACATTGGCAGATTTAAAATAGGATTCAGTAATTTCATTGATAAGTACAGTTATGGAGTTATATGTGGTTAAACCTCATCAGACCATTTATGTGATTGCTTAACATATAATCATAATATTATAATGACCTTTGTGAGCTATGATTCTCAACCTTGCCTTGCCTCCACACTCGTACTCTGCCTCAAGTTCTGCTATTTCTATAAGATTTGTTCTTCTTTCTTTTGTAAATCATATCCCTTGCCTCCTATGGTTTGAAGTTCACCTCTTCTTGGAAACATGTCCTGATTGACTCACACCTAACTTTGATCTTTCCTACAGTTGGTGGCCTTTTATCACATGGTAATCATAGTAACATGAGTTATTTTCCCTTATATAAACAAGGGCCCTCTCTCTGTCTACTAGAGTAAGCCTTGCTTGACCAAAACAACAACAAAAAAAGCAAAAAAAAAAACCTTGTCAATGTCTTCTTCACTAACTTCCTAGGAGATAATGAGGTTACGATGGAGGCCAACCCCTGGTCAAGAGCACTTCCCTCCAAAGCAAGTACCATGGCCAAGAGGAGTTGCCAAGTGGGCTCCCATTTCTTTTGTCTTAACTCTCGCCCAGGTGCACAGCAGACTTTTCCCCTGGCCGTTCTTCTGCTGAGCCAACACAAACTATTTTCAACCAGGGCAACAGAGAAGGAGAAATGAGAATAAAAGATACCTTGAGGGTAAGCAGGGACGAAGGAGAGCACCAAGAAGTGGTCCCCCACAATGTGCTTCTTTTTCTTCTCTTTTGCATCATAGACTCCCTAGCTTCCTTCAAAGCATAGCTCAGGTATCACTTCCTACATGAAGACTTTTATATATAAATATTATATATGTGTGCATATATATTTTTCTTGTAAACTTAATAAATACCTCTGAATATGAACATTCCAGAATATACACAAAAACATGTGAGTTTGTTATGGAGAGCTTATATAGATATATAGATATATTGATATATATACATATATATTTATGTGTATATGTGTGTGTATAAAACTACCATGTTAAATGTGAGAATGTATATATGTATAGACATATATACATTCTCACATTTAACATGGTAGTTCCCACACTATCCTGCTTGTCTATTCCCCCTTCTTGATTGGTGTAAAACTAATTGCTAACAATAGCGTGGTTTAAGTCAAAGAGACCCAGCAATATCCATGCCCTCCAGATCACCAGCACTGCTACCAGCCCAGTTCCCCATACACTGTTCTGGGGAAAAACTCTTGAAAAGACATGGCCTGAAAAGTGTTTCTCAAGATGCTGCAGCCCACCGTGTCCCTCCATATGGATCAGATCTCCCAAAATGGAATGGACTAATAGGTCCTCAATTGAAGGCTACATAACTACTTACCAAGGATGATGGAGAAGATATTAATTTTTAGGCTTGGGTTGAATTGGATGTTGCATTTTCTCATCACTTCTTCAGGGTCAGTTTTGGTCACCATAATTATGCAATGTTCAGTTTAATTTCTCTGTTCTTTCCATTTACGTCGTTGTAGTCACATGTATGCTGTTCTCCAAGTTCTTCTTCCTTCACTCTATTTCAATTCATGTAACTCTTTCCACGCTTTTCAGAATCATTCAAATCCTTACAGTGCAATGATATTACACAACATTTGTGAGGCACAGTTTGGTTAACCCATTTTGCAATCAGTGGGCATCAATTTTATTTCCAATTCTTTGCTGCCACAAAATGTGTTGCTATGCATATTTTAGTATCTATGGGGATTTTCTTTCTCCATCTTGCTTTTTTGGAGTCAGCAAAGAGTAATATTTGAAATGCATATTCATTTGTATAAGATAGTTGTTTGGGGTTTTTTTAATATCACAGCTAAGCAAGTCTAGTAATACTGAATTGTCTGGGCAACAATTCATGTACCCCCAAAACCACTGTTTGTACCCTGGCTGTGTTTCATTACATGCCACAGAAACTAGATAGAGTAGAGAGGAAACAAACTGTGCCAATGAAACTGTGGCTTTATCTGAAATAATAGGCAGAATCATTTAGTCCAGATCCAGTCTCTATGGTGGCCTCATGATCTGTAGCAGCTTCCAAATGCCAGCACTACTGCCTCTGTCATTGGGCTCACTGGTTCATAAAGAAGTAAACTGTTTGTGTCTGAATATGCCTGATTTACATGCTGGTTGGTTGTGTTGGCTTCATGTAAATGCCATCCCACCATGAACTAAAATTGAACATCCTAACAATCCAACCAGAAGAAACTGAAAAGAAAAAAAAACATGCCCTAGAGGGCCATGGGACTTTTATCTCTGACTTGCAGCTGAAATTTTGAGTTTGTGTTGTCTCACCCACCTCCCAATTAGAAAGTGAGCTCCTTGAAAGCATCAACTGTGTTGCTTTTCTCTTGCAGGTAAGTGCTTAATAAATCAACCATTTATTCATTCCATCATACTTGAAGGGCAGATTCTTGAAGGAGGATTCAATTTGTGCTACTTGGACCCAGAGGATCAAAGTCAAAGAGAGGCCAATTTAGCCAATATGTCAGCAGATGTTTCCTTTTCTGGTTCTGAAAAAAATGGACTATATGGGGTGTTGGGGGTCCCCACACATTGGAAAGCTTCAGACAAAAACTGCACGTCAGTATGTTAGAAATTGGATTCTTTATTTATGAATGGGTTGTCTAGATCAGAGGTATCAAACTCTCTGTCCAGGGTCCTGGATGGACCCAACCAGATTAAAATGTCATTGAGAAATGTTTAACAAAAGAATATAAAAATACAGTAAAACATATGTAACATTAATTTGTGTGGTTTTTTAAGTCAGTATGTGGCCTGCAGGGATCTATTTCTATTTGAGTTTGATACCACTGTTCTGGATTGTGGCCATTAAGATCCCTTCTGTTGCTGAAATTCTGTGATTTTTTTGTGATTTTGTGATGCAGCAGTAATGCACCATTAGGTAGAGGAATAAGCATTGGACTTGGAGTCAATCAGACTCCAGCTCAAGTCTTGGTGCACAATCATTGTTTAACCCTGGATAAATCACTTAACTTCTTTAAAATTGAGTCCCATCATCAGCAAAATGGGTGTAATATATTTGTACAAGCCACCTCAGAGAGTTCTCATGATGAAAACATTTTGTGACACTGCCTTGTTCTCTGAGTTATTATTTAGAAAACTCACATTGACAAGATATCCTGATTCAGAAAGACAATCTATTTGATGTTAGTTATGTGACTCCGGAAATTATCCATGATGGTGTCAGCATGGGGAACTTACAGTATGAGAATTTCATTTATGTCAATTACAATCCATATGTGACTTAGTGGATAATTCCTAGGGCATTGCCTGATGCGCATAGAGGTTAAGTTATTTGCCCTTATTCAGAGAGGTGTAAAGTACCAGAGGCTGGATTTGAAGCCAAGTTCTTCTGACTCTAAGCCTATAGTCTCTCTAAGGATGCTTCATTACCTGTAAGCATTAGTTAAAATGACATAAAAAGTCACTAAGAAATCTAATTGACTTAGGCCTAGAGAAGAGATGAGGAAGAATGTAGAAATAGACAAGCACAGGGACAGAATTTTGAATACAGTGTCAGACATAGTCATGGGGGCAGATCTTTGCTTAACTCTTTTTCCATGTTTGTTTGTTTTGGGGGAAAGGATAAAATTGGAGATGATGGGACTATCTAGAAATGACTGTGATGTATAAACAAAAGGTATCAATAAAATATATATTTTTAAGAAATCACTAATTAGGGTGAAGAAAGATGTACTCATCAAAATTAAGAACAGAAGGAACTACAGCTGCATAACTCTTAAGGGAAGGGAGCAACATTGAAGAAAACAGCCATGCTTGCTAAGAATCACAGAATTGGGAACCTAGTGCACGACAGAGTCACGGGCTTGGAAACAAACCATAATTAGGGAAGAAAGCTCATGGATTTTTCCCTGATTTTATGAGTTGTGAAGTCTCTCTTCAATGTTCAAAGGTCAGTCCTTACTTTTATTGTCTGAGGGCTCCCAGAAACTGCTCACATAATACAATAACAGAACAACCAGAGGTTGTAAATTTCTTTGTCCATAAAACTCAAAAATGCCTATGATTACCAATACCTGGCTAATTTCTCCACGGAGAAATTAAGTTGGTATTAAGTAAAGAACTACTTTCATTTTGTTGTGTTACGTTTTAGGGATCTGATTGCCTGTAACTGCTAATGCAGCTCCTGTTTGGCCAACAGTAAAATTGTCACTATAGATTAGCAAGATGCAAGCTGGAGAAGTTATTCTGTTCCATAAGAAGAATAAAAAGGGAAAAAACAGCCCAGAAATAGCTGTGAATAGCTCATTACCTAACTTATTATTTTCTTTGGTGAACTAAAGTTAAACTTGCAGTCTTGAAATCCACATCTACACATTTCTCTTATCTGAAACAAACTCTAATTGTTTTCATTGATGATTCCCTAGTTTCATCTTTAGGTAAGTCTTCAGATAAGACTCTTTTATTACTGTTA
Organism: Trichosurus vulpecula; assembly: GCF_011100635.1. Classification (NCBI taxonomy): domain Eukaryota; kingdom Metazoa; phylum Chordata; class Mammalia; order Diprotodontia; family Phalangeridae; genus Trichosurus; species Trichosurus vulpecula. Next base: position 17,114,458 of record NC_050582.1, read on the forward strand.
TAGAAGTTGTAATCAATGATCATGGCCAGTGATTTCAGGGTTTTAGCCGGAAAAACACCACCGAGCAATTGATCAAAATTATAGATCCTATTAGATGAGGATGGGGCCTTGACATGCATGTTTTCCTCTCTGAAGATAACCTGAACAGTGCTATACACAGGGGTTGTTCTTAGGTTACTGTTTGAAAGCAATAGACTGTCATCTTAGGTTTTATTGTGAAATGACTTTATTTCCCAGAATCCATCACTTTCTTTAAAGGAGGCTCTCTTTTTTATAGCAAGGCAAGAGGAGATAATGCTGGCAAATGTTTTTCTTTTGTTTAAAATATTTTTTTATTTCGTAATGAAAATATCTCTTTGTAAAACTTCTTTGTTTTGAGGTATGATATACAGGCAGAAGTCTAGGTTATTTAAATATGAAAGATACCTTTAAAATCTACTTTTTTAAAAACTCCCATGGTGACTGAGGTTTTATGATGGCCATCAGAAATAGTATGGCACGATGGAAAGCGGGCTGGTTCTTAATAGCATGAAATAGCAGTTCAAATCCTGACTCTGCTGCTCTTCACCAAGTAATATCTCTGATTTTAGGCTCCACATCTTTAGTAAGAGTCTCCCTTGTCCCTTAAACAGCTCTGAATCTATAAGTGGTGCTGGAAACAAAATCCCATTCAGTGGAGTTTTCTGAAAAGTCTCAAAATTCTTGCTTCTTATATCTATTGTCATGCTATAAAAATAAGCATAGCCATCCCAAAGATACTCTTGCCAGGAAAATACCTAGCTGGCCCAGTCTCCCTTCTAACAGCCAATTCCCAGGTCTGATGAGTACTGCAAATTAAGTTGAGCAGCTAGGTGGTACTATGGAGTGCCGGGCCTAGAATCAGGAAGACTCCTCTTCCTGAGTTCAAATCCAACATCAGACACTTGCTAACTGTGTGACCTTGAGCAAGTCACTTAACCCTGTTTTCCTGAGTTCCTCTTCTGTAAAATGAACTGGACAAGGAAATAACAAACCACCCCAGGACCTTTGCCAAGGTAACCCTAAATGGGGTCACAAAGTGTTGGACACAACTGAAACAACTCGAGATGAATGAGTCGAAGGAAGTATGTTATGAAAAGAATAAGAGAAAATTTCCCTGATCCCTATTCTCAAAATTTGTTCTTTTCACGGCCTCTAAAGCATCCTGACCATACCTAATCTCTTGCCAACCTTGAAGAAATCAGTAATTCAATCTAACACACATGTGTTGAGGGTCCACCGTTCTAGAAGGAGAAACAACACATGCGTAGAGAAGCCAATACGAAGTAATTTCTGGGTAGGGGTGTGGAAATAATAATAACTGGCAGGGGGGTTTGGGAAAGGCTCACATAGAAGTTAACAGTTTTGCTGAGTTTTGAAGAAAGCTAGGGATTTTTAGATGTGGAATCACAGCATCCCAGAGATGGGTGACGCCTTGTACAAAGACAGCAGTGAGAGATGGAATGTTCCATGCGGCAGACAGCAGGTAGGTTGGTGTAGCTGAAATGGAGTGTACATAAGGGGGAGGAGCAAGAGTGGAAGTTCTTGTTTTCTAACTTTCTAGCCCTTCCATTCTTTCATGTTCCATTTAGCTGTTAAACAACTCTTCCCTGAGGTTGCTCACAAATGATATCATAGATAGTTTCGTGGATTGTAAACTGAGAAAAGTTTTAGTACATGCATTTCAATCAGGCTAAATATCAAATTTGAGTAGATGGGCTCTGATCTGCCTATTAAATCAGCTGTAAGACAGAAGGGGACCCAGAGAGAAACTAATGTTGGGTGATGGGTCGATTCTAACTGGCCATGAGATTTTATTCTCTTTATTAGTAGGATGAATTTCATCAATAGCATCTGATTTTTACTTATTATATTAATACAACAGAGACTCAAAGTTAATGTGGGGAGGGGGTTGGTTCTGCTAATAAAATTTCAAAGCTGTCTTCAACAGTTCCATTAAAATAATTGCCTGATGTCAGAGTTGTACAGTCACGTTGTAATCTCGTAAAGCACTGGCTGAATGTTACGCTGATGGGAGAATGTTTCCTCAAACTAGCAGAAACATGACCATGTTAGGGGGGAAATCACAATGAATTTCACAAGAAAAAGCCAAGAAAACAGAGGTCAAAAGCAATTCAGTTCCCACAGTTGTTATTTTTTTGTGAGACACCCAAGACTAAGAATGAAATCTGACAAATTCCAGTCCCTTAACTAGCATTTAATAGTGATCCAGGTGGTTAACCAACTGAGAAGCAAATGCTTAGAAGAAGAAAAAAAACCACATTTTCCTGAAAGAGGACCTTACATATCCTCCTGTTCATTTCATCCCCACAGTTTGAGGTGTATATCTAACAAAGAAGTGAAGTCTCTGTTACCTCTCCCTCAAACTTTGAGGCAGGCCTTTGGCCATGGCAAGATCTGGGTTAAGGAGAGTTATCACTGGAGGATGTGTAGGAACGAGGACAGAAGAGAGGGAGGAGCAAAGAAATTTCCTAGGAACTGGACAATTGACTCAGTTTACTCCTTATGCAAGTAAATTTTATCTATAAGGCAGAGGCAAGTGCTATACACTTCTGGTTCAGAAGCCTTCCTTGTAAATGCATTTGGGCTGAGGAAAGGGTGCGAGCTGTCAGCTGACTTGCCTTCTCCTTCCTACCTAACTAACCCTAATCTCCCTTCTGACAGCCAATTCCCAGGTCTGATGAGTACTGCGAATTAAGTTGGGCAGCTAGGTGGTACTATAGAGGCCTAGAGTGATTTGAACCCAGGTTGTCTGCTTCCACATCTTGTGTTCTTCCAAACAGAGCTGGAACTGACATGGAGTAGCAGTACCCTTGCCCTAGAGCCCAACATATTGGTTGTGTGCCCCCTGCCACCAGTTTACAGCACCTGAGTCCTACCTGAGTCCCTTCAGAGGGATTGGAAATCTCTAGCCCAGATTTGTCAAACACACTGCCCAGGCTGCTTGGCCAAAACCAGATTAAAATGTAATTGGAAGATGTTTAGCAAAATAAATAAAAATACAATAAAATGTAAATAATGTTAATATGTGATTCTCTAAGTCATTATCTGTCCCATGAGCATCCTTATTTACCATTTAGTCATCTCTGTTTCTATTTGAGTTTCACTCCATTGCCCTAGAGGGATATTGGTGGTCTTCAAAACCTTGGGACTGGCCAGTGTCATGTGTGTTCTAAAGTAATACCTTTAGGGCACAACCTGAGAGTTATGCTCACTCATATGATGAGTTTGTATGTACCCCAAAACCATCTGGGTATCTGGGGCCAGGGACACCCAGGGACTATAGAGAGACACAGGATATTGGCAAGATACTTCATGCATAGCTGTGGGCAATTAGGAGGTTTCAGCAGGCTTTCAGTGATACAACAGAGCATGGAACCTCATGCAGGGTTCCCAGGCAGTACCTAGCACTTGTAAATAGTGTTCCCATGAGTGTCCATTTTCATTGCTACAAGGGCAGAACTTTGTTTATTAAAATATGAAGAATGGTCTTGGGAAGGAGGCATAATGTGTGGTTATCTATTCATTTGTATGGGTGAAGTAGCCTGGAGACCCAGAGGTCATGGGCGCTGAAGTTGAGAAATTAGAAGGCTAGGGTGTGCTAAGGAGACCATGGTTGGAGTGAAGAAGAAAACTAAAAAGCAGGTATGAACATGCTAAGTAAGAGGGATGGTGACCTAGGGGTCCTTCAGTGACAGCACCATAAATCTGGGCATGCTGGAATGAACTTTAAAAGCATAGAGGGGGTAACTGACTGGTGGCTGAGGGATGGGTGATGGGTAGGCAGAAGTATGCCCGCTTCTCCTGTTAGTCTTGTGTATCAGGAGGCTAAAGGAAGGATCAGCCAGCCTTGGAGAGAGTGGCAGGAGATATAGGATCATCAAGAGGATGCTAGCTAGCTTTCTGTGTGCACCAGGTTATGGAAGAAACCTGAGACAAGAGAAGATTGAGCTTGATAGGATCAGAGATTTGAGTCTAGAAGGGGCTTTAGAGGCTTGTTACATGGTGTTTTAAGGTTTGCAGAGTGCTTTCATGTACTTTGCAGATTTGATTAGGCAACTGTTTCCAAAGTTGACATGAAACAGAAACATGGCATCTGGAGCTGAAAGAAATCTTATCTGATCCCTCATTTAACAGCTGCGGAAGCTGAAACTCAAAAGAGATGAAGGGACTTGTCCATGGTCCTGTAGGGACTCAGCTCCTGTGACTATAAATCCAGCAATTTACCTACTGCTCCACAGCAGAAGAATATTATCAGCAGAAAGGGAGAACAGAGGAGAACAGTGGCTAGGACTGAGGTGGTGGCTGGCATTGGAGGGGGTGAGGCAGTGTCCAGTGACAAACCACCATCGATCCCCATAGCAGAATCCACCCCAGGTTAATCCCCAGGTTAATCAGGATTGGTATTGGTATAGGGGAATCATAGTGTACTTTGCCCTACTGGAAAGGTACCTCAGTAGAGGGGCCTGGCAATCGTTGAACCTTGGATGGAGGCAGTGACAGCTCAGGGCTATGCTTGGGAACAAGTAGGCCGATTAGTTAATTGGTGCTATAAACAGGTGGCAGGGGACACACAACCAATACATTGGGCTCCAGGACAAGGGCACTGCTACTCCACGTCAGTTCCAGCTCTGTTTGGAAGAACACAAGATGTGGAAGCAGACAACCTGGGTTCAAATCACAGGATTTAGTCATTTAATAAGTATTCTTCTTAATTAATAAAGAGTATTGATGGTTAAATTTGTCTGATTCATTGTCCAGATTACAATCTTGAAACAAATTGGTGGCTAATGGTAGTTACTAAGCAGGTATTCCCCCTGTGATTTTAGATAGATTTCAGTAACATTTCACATATGAACAGAGGTTGCAGATCTCCATAATGGCCCTAAGGGTTTGATACAGGTCATACATTTAGTAGTAATAGTGCTTTCTAAAGGTACAGGGCCTAACTTAAGGCACCATAGTTTGGGTGGGGCTGAGCCATTTCTGATATTTGGGAATGGACTATGGACAAGCCCATGAACATTTTATCTTTTTCTTTGTTTTTGCTAACCAAAAGGGATGTAACTAGAATTCTCAGTTGCTATATCGTCATCATATTTCTGTAAATTACTTTGGTGATCTGGTGGATTTGTGATTTTGTTGCTTTGGGTAATCTCTCCACTGATGAGGATCCCAACCCCTCCAGGTCATAGACAGCCTGGAAACAGATGTTTATTAAAGGTCAGTTACATATTTTGTTCTCAAAGTTTAATCTTTGCATATAACAGAAAAGTGTGTTTATTGCCTCATGACGGTGAGGCTCAATTCTCAACAGAAGCAAGTGAAATTGTATACTTTGTGGTTAAAGGCTTAATGAACTAGGAATATATCTAGCTTCATTGGTTGTAGTGAAGATTTAAGCAGAACAACAACATAGCACTGTGGAGATGAGTGTTTTGAGCAAGGAAGGCTGTGGCTCTGGGGTAGTTGGAATTATGCTACCAGCTCTGTGTCACCAACTGCCAGTGTTAGAAGCCAAGATTGTGGAGCATCCATGGGGCAATTTGAGTTCATTTTGCCCCTAAATCCATTGGTGATTCAGCTATGGGCCCTTTGGACCAGACGGATAGAAAAGTCATTTTAGGATTTTGGAGAGGAGGTCCAAAGACCCCAGAGAACTTCCTTCCTGACTCCTTATCTCCTTCCTTTCCTTCCACTTTGATCTGCTTTTGCCTTCCCATGGATTACCTTTTACCATGTTGGATTCTGCTTTCACCCAGGGGTTGGTAGATGTGTTTTTATTAAAGAAATTACATCCCAAACCTCAGAGTGAGTGATCCATTACACAGACACAGACCATGACTGTGACTATGAGTTTGTACTGAATGCCTCTCAAAGAGCAGAGGATCTTGGCTTCCTTAGGTGATGGGAACTTATTTATCTTTATAAATCCCTAAAGAAAGATTGTTTAAAATAAATAAAAAGACAACAAGACTTAGAATGAAAACAATAGCACTGGATCTCTTCATTCAGTCAGTGAACATTTATTAAATGACTACTGTTTGCCAGGCACTGTGCTAAGTATTGGGCGCGAAACTGACTTCATGAACTGAATATGCACCTGCATCTTCAAAGGCATCTTGATCAGTTTACGTGGCTGTTTCTTGAGCCTTACCAGAAAACTTTCTGAAGTTAGCCACAGATAACTCTGTTCTAAATATTTAAGGATAATTGCCCTTAATAATTTCCCTTAAATGTTACATCTCTTGTCTCTGTGCCTTTAGGGAGTCTGTCCCTCAGATCTGAATCATGTCTTTCCTCATGTCCACCCTTCAAGGCTCAGCTAAAATTCCCTCCAGAAGTGGCTACTTTTGCACACCCCCAAACTTAATTTATTTTATGTGTTTGTGTATATATATTTACTTTGTGTGTGTATATACATATATATATATACATATACATATATGTATGTATACATACACATACCTTTACACCATTTTTGCACTTGATTCGTGATTTATTTGGTATAGGGAACTCTCATTGAGGAAGCTCCTTCTACTGATAGAGATCTGCATGTGCTCTGACATGGACAGTCTTTGAGAGTTGCCTATTGTGCTGAGCTCAAGGGAAAGTGACTTGCCTAAGGTCACTTAGTCAGTATGTGACTGAGGGAGAACTTGAACTCAGATGTTCCTGACTCAGAGGTTGACTATCTACTATGCCATGTTCCCTCTCTCTATGTATATGTGTGTGTGTGTGTGTGTGTGTGTGTATAAATACACATATAGGTATAGATAAACATATGTATTTACTTTGTATATATGTGCACGCACATTTATTTTGTATATACACACATCTGTACAAAGTTAACATATGCATATGTGTAAATATACATGTACATACATTGCATGTGTAGGTATAACATATATATCTGTGGGTATGTAACATAAACTTAAATATGCACATATGTATATAACACATGCATTTACATATACATACACATGTAGTTGAAAGGCAGCATGGTCTAGTAGCTAGAGAGCCAACCTCTGAGTTAGAAATCCCTTCATTCAAATTCTCTCTGTCACTTACTAACTTTGTGACACCAGGCAAGTCACTTTTCCTTGAGTCCAAAGCCCCACCTACAGATCAGCCTCTTTGGGAGTTCTGCATACCAGATGAATCACAAAACAAATGCAAAACGAAATGATATCATGATATTGCTTTTCCCCTGCTACTAGTTTTCATTTTTTGTTTTTTTTTTTTTCCTTTTTTATCCCTAGCACCTGGAACAGTGTCCTAAACTTGCTAGATGCCTAGATGAGCAACTCAAAGAATAGCGCTAGCAGTCTTGATCTCTGTGTCAGTGGTGGGTGGTAGAAAAAAAAAACACCAACAACAACAACCATGTCCTAAAGTTGCAGAAAGCTGCTTTTTCCTCTTAGTTTGACCATTTCTCATGTGTTTCCCTTCGAGCACTTTTCTGCCCTTTTCTGAGCCTCAGCATGGACATCTGTAAAGTGGTAAGACTTGACTGTATGGCCTCTAAGGCCCATTCTTGTGCCCAGGGTCATCTCTGTATCAGTAATTAGTTCCCATTTTTGGAGGCAGCCTTCTGTAGTTGACAAAGAAGTCGACTTGTTTCAGCAAACTGAAGTTTTGAAATGCCTAAAGTACCTAACAGTGGAAAGAATGAATGATGAGATAAAGCAAAGCCATCCCCCTCATCCCTCCACCTCCACATGATTGAGGAAACTCACCTTAAGCATACCTTGGGAGCTCCCATCTCTTTCTTTTATCTATGACCTTGGACTACTGGTACTTTTTCTACTTTAAATGGAATTCTTTCCCTTTCACCTGGGCCCTTCTGTACCAACTCAGGTAGTATGTTGTCTCAGTGTGTACCATTCTTTCCATCTTTGTATCCACCAGACTTGCCATTTTTTCTGTGCCTCTGTCTGTTTTCTAGTTGATTTATTTTTTTCACTAACCATTGGGACTATCTTTCATAAAATATTAATAATCTTTTTTTTTAACAGGAGCCTTGTAGAATGCGATTTTCTTTTTCTTTAAAGAACACATATAATACTCCACTGAATGGATACCGGAAAACGTTGATAACATATCAAATTGTATGTCTAAATTTTTTATCACTTGCTAGTTTTGTCAAGAGACTTTCTTCCCACCTTGTGCAGGCAGCGCTTCAAGAGATTTCTGCCACATAATTCATAAGAACTCATCTCACAGTCAACTAGAAATATATTTATGAAAAATACTGGATCATTTGAGTATGTTTGGTACCATAGTAGGGTTTACATTGTGGGACAGGGAGGGAGAAAAGATTTAGAGGTATAAAGTGAATCAGCTGATAGGCCTTAAATACTAATCTAATGAATATTGGATTGTACAGATAGACAATGGAAACAAAATTGGGAGAGAGACTTAAAATGTGGAATGACAGATTTAGGATGCATAAAGATCTTAGGAAGCTAGACCATAGTGCCAAATTTAATAGGGAAAAATGTAATGACTCACTTGAGCTCAAACAGAAGAATTAACTTCCTAAGTACAAGATGTTTGAGGTGTGAGTAGTCAACAGTTCATTGGAGAAACCTGGATATTTAAATCAATCAATCAATAAGCACTTAAATAAGCCCCTACTGTGTGCCAGATGCTCTACTCATCACAGGATACAAGCACATAGAATCAAAAATCTCTCTCCATTACAGTGGGGGAAACAAGAAGTACACACGTGGATATGTATACACATATGTTACAAACATATACAATGTTGTAAAATACAAATTTGGGATAGAGGGCAATGGCATTTGGGGGTTGGGGAGGTTAGGAAATGTTTCCTGTTACAAGAGGGTCCTTGAACCACATCTAAAGGAAGAGAAGAAGTCTATAAGACATGTAAAGAAGTATAGCCAGGCATGTGAAATGGCCAGTATAAAGTCACAGAGGTAGGAAATGGAGTGGTTTCTGTGGGCAGCATGAGGAAGGCCAGTTTCACTGCCTTATAGACTGCGCAAGGAGGAATTTGGGCGGACTACAATTACAGCATGAGTCAATGGGCTGTGGTAGCCAGGAAGTTTTAGGCTGCATTAAAAGTGGCATAATTTCAGGACTAGAGCAAGAGTAGTCTTACTGTCGGGGCAGCTAGGTGACACAGTAGATAGAGTGCTGGATTTGAAGTCCAGAAGACTCTACTTCCTGAGTTGAAATCCAGCCTCAGACATTTACTAGCTGGTTGGTCCTGGACAAGCCTCTTAACCCTGTTTGCCTCAGTTTCTCGTCTATAAAACGGGATGGAGAAGGAAATGAAAAATCACTCCAGTATCTTTGCCAAAAGCAAAACAAAACAAATGAGGCCACAAAGGATCAGACAGGACTGAAAATGACTGAATAACAACAGTCTTAATATACTTTGGCTTGGTCAGACTACACATGGAATATTGTGTTCACTTCTTAACACCACATTTTAGGAAGGACACTGATACTCTGGAGAGAGTCCAGAGTAAACAGAATGGTAAAGGGGGTCAAGATTATACAATAGGAAGATTGCTTGAAGGGACTGGAGATTTTTTTTAGTCTGATCAAGACAACTTAGGGAGAACATGATAGCTCTATTCCTGTATTTGAAGGGCTGTGACATGGCAGAGGGATTGGACTACCTTTGCATGACCTCAGAGGCCAGAAGCAGGACTGATGGACTAAAGCTGCAGTGAAACCAATGGAGATGAGAGTCCAAGAAGAACTTCTTATTCATTAGAGCTGCCCTGCAGTCAATGGGCTGCCATGGCAGGGCAGTGGCTCCTCCCTGATGGGGAGAAGCAAAAGCTGGCAAACTCCAGCATATTGTCAATGGATGCTGAACCATTTTAAGTTTTATCTGTGACAGGCAAACTATACTCATTTGGTACACTCATGTACTGCCATTTACTTTATCAACATAGAAATGTGTACATGCCCCAAGTTGGAAATAAATCCTGTAAAGCTAGCACATTTACTTGTGAATTTGATATTACTTGATATTCACTTGTATTGGGAGTAGATGATGTGTTTGCTCTGCGTGTGTGTGGGTGTGGGTGTGGGTGTGTGTGCGTGCATGCTCATGGATATGTGACTTTTGTTTAGCACTATAAAAACACAGATTGTGGATGAGAATGATGCAGTTATTTCTGGTGGAAAAAATTCACAGTTTGGGGTATCAACACAATCTGTAAGGCAAGTCTATGGTATGTTCAGTTATTCTATTAAAAACCTATTGATTACATTCTCTGAAGGCCAGAGTCACTTTATTTTCCCACCAAACCTTTGGAGAGACTGGAGATAAGTTAGAAACACAATCCAAGGAGCTATGTCTGTGGTGGGCAGACTAGAAGCTCTGGAAGTCAGTACAGGCAATGATACCAGGGATCAGACCCTAACCGTGTGTATGTCAGGAATGCCTGCAAAAGTAATGGAAGAGAAGAGACACAAGGAGGTATTGGTTTCTATAGGAGACCAGAACATAATCTAAACATATGTAGCACACATTCTGGATGACAGACAAACGAAAGAGCATCATTAGAAGCAGCTGCCAAAGGGATTGAGCAAGCAAAGGCCCAAAATAAGGGCAAACTTATTGTGTGCCCAAGTAACCAACTTATCACCAAAAATCTGAATGGCTGAATTAACAGCTGGAAAGAAGATGGCTGGAAAACAAGTAAAAATAAAGATGTCCACAGAGACCAATTCACTAAGCTGGATAATATAAGTAGGGATATGAATTTTGAATGGAAGCATGTAACTGCTCATTCAAAAGCTGAAGGCAATGATGAAGCTCAAAGATTAGCCAGAGAAGCAACTAGAAAGAAGTGAGTAGACGTGCAGATGTTGAAATTTAGTATAAAGTGTCACTTTTGAACCCTGCATTATAATCTCCAAATCATTTCCTCTTTACCTTTCTTTCTCCCTTGTGTTGGAGCTGTATTCCATGGCTATCTTTGGCCATTTTCTTCATATGCTTTCTCGGTTTCTCTACGTGCTATTTTAATTTTTCTTTAATAATACAAACAAGAAAAGCATGCTATAAACAACTGTAGAAATTGTTCAAATGTACTAATAAGAAGAAACAGGAAGATATCCCCATCTCTGTCACATCCAACTGGACTCTGAGTTGTTCAACTCTTACCCCAGGCCACCTATAAACCAGTCCAGGCTGATTGACTGCTCACATGACTTGGGTTAATGTGAATAACCAACTTTTCCTTCAGGTAAAATGAACTGTGAAACCAACCTTGTCATCAACCCTGATTGCAAGGCCTTCCTGGCTTTACCACTTGCCCTACTTGTTGTATGTCCTACGGTTGCCCATTATCAGCTGACTTATTGACACTCTAAAGATGTCTGGCCGGGCCATGCCATCTGCCCCTCTGGTACATTCTTATGACTTTTAGGACTTAGAACTTTGAAAAGTCTTTTCATTTACCCAGCAGCTAAACTCTCTGATATGTTGTCCCCCACGTCCCACAGCACAGTGTGAACTTGACCATAGACTCTCCACTTGGAACTTATTAGGAACAGGAGTTCAATAAATGCTTTTTCATTAATTTTTAAAAGCTATTGATTTCAGCTAAATTCTATTAGTTAAATTCCATTTGCTCTCTTGTGATTGTACATTTGAAGCATAGGTCTGAAATTTGAGCTTCATGGAAATTCTCAGTCAAGTTAACAAACATTTATTAGATACCTACTCTGTGCCAAACCCTGGGCACTGGGCACTGTCCCATTGGGACAGCCAATGAAAATTCTCAGACTTGAGAGAGACAGAGAGATTTTTGTGTGAGGAATGGCAAGGAGGCCAGTGTCCCTGGACTAAAGGGTACATAGGAAGGAGCCAGGTCACGAAAGTCTTTAAAAGCCTAATGGAGGATTTGCTATTTGATCCTAGAAGAAATAGGGAACAACTAGAGTTTATTGACATTGCAAGACCTGTGCTTTAGGAAGACATCCCCAGCCAAGTGGGGGATGGACTGGAATGGGGAGAGACTTGAGGCAGGCCAACAGGACACTTCTAGCATATAATTCTAGCTATGTGTCTTTCTAGGTTTCTAGCAAACTATGCTGATGTGTAGCCTAGTTTTCATGGCTCCATTGTATAATCTGCATTGATCAAGAATTCTGGGCTTCTTTTGTCTTCTCTTTGTGACTCTTTAAGCCTTAATTTCTTTCTCTTTTCTTATTGCTAGTACTTCTTTTTTGTTTTGTTTTAGCAGGGCAATTGGGGTTAAGTGACTCGCCCAAGGTCACACAAGTAGTAAGTGTGTCAAGTGTCTGAGGCCAGATTTGAACTCAGGTCCTCCTGACTCCAGGGCCGGTGCTCTACTCATTGAGCCACCTAGCTGCCCCAAAAGAGCATTGGATTTAGAATCTAAAGATCTGCACTAAACCCCTTCTCTGCCACTTCTTTTTTGTTTGTTTTTGGGTTTTTTTTCCTTTCTAGAGGGGAGAAGTCAAGGCAATTGGGATCAATGACTTGCCTAAGGTCACACAGTTAGTAAGTGTCAAGTGTCTGAGGCCAGGTTTGAACTCAGGTCCTCCTGACTCCAGGGCTGGTGTTCTATTGACTGCGCCACCTAACTGCCCCTGAATTCTGGGCTTCTTAAGGGTAATGTTTTTGCAATTTCTAATGCTGTTCACATGATTCTGAATCACTCTTATAAATTCCTCTTTTTTAGATGTTTGTTCGTTGCTTCTTTGTCAGCATATTATTGGTTGAATTCATGTAGATTATCACCGAGAGGGTTTTGGGGGTTTCTTTTTTGTTCTGCTCTTTAGTAGTAAACTGCTTTGTCCAGTACAGTAATGTCATGTGCCCCCATTTCTTTTTGCTTTGTTAAACAGAGTCTATGTATTCTAAAGTATGCCTGTAAAATTTCACCATTTTTGTCTTGTAGTCTGAGAATGTCTTCCAATAATCTGCTTCCCTGTTGACTAACTACATTGCAATCATGATCCCTGTGCTTTACCATTGTCTAGGTATTGTATTACCTACTAGGTCCATTGCCATCCATTTCTCCACAGCAATAACACACTTGTCAACTGGTATCATGTAAGTGTTTGTTGTTAATAATGTGTTCTTCCTATTCACCTTGACCTTAAAGATGCCAGTTGGCCTCTTAACGTCTTACCACCTAATTCCTTCAAAGTCCAACCTGTTATCCATGTTATAGAGGGTGGGAGTAGAAGAGAAATGTAATAAGAACTACAACAGGTAACATTTATATGGTGTTTTCTGTGTGCCAAGCAGTGTGCTAAATGCTTTTTAAGTATTATCTCATTAGATATTCACAATAACTCTGGGAGACAGGTGCTAGTATCCCAGGCTTTCAGATGAGGACATTGAGACAAAAAGAGGTTAAGTGACTTGCCCAGAGTCACAAAGCTAAGAAATTTCTGAGGCTACATTTGAACTCGGGCTTCCTGACTTGGGGCCCAGCACACTATCCACTGTGTTACCTAGCTGCCCTAGCAAGGAATATAAAATGTTATATCAGCTAGGGTGATATACAACAGAGACTCTGTATATGCTGAGACCACTAAAGTAGTTAAAAAGGTCTGCTATTAATACTGAAACATCATTTAACTAGATTCTTGTGATAACACTGATTTCATGACCATGCCCCCACCCAAGCCACTGTGATTTGAATGTTGCCGTGAATCTAAGACATAGAAGACTGTGGGGAAAATGGAAAGACCTCTACACTGACCCTTTCAGCTGATGACTTAGTCACAGAGGGATGGTAGTAAGAGTGGGGCTTCTTCATGTCTGGGTAGTAATAATAGCTGACATTTATTTAGCATTGTCAGTTTTGTAAAGCTCTTTACATGGGCTATCTCCCTTCATTCTCACAATAACCCTGTGGTATAGGGTCTATTATTATCCCCATTTTACAGATAAGGCAACTGAGGCTGAGAGATGTTAGAAACATTATCTCTAAAATGTTAGAGCTTAGGAAGGTTATCTAGTCCAGGACCACATAGCAGATACCAGAATAGATCGAGATATACTGGAACCTGAAACAAATCCAGCAGACCAATACCCTCACATGCTGGAAAGGCTTCAGTCTACCACATTTGAGCACCACAACAGTGGGCAAACCGCAGGTATCCATAGACAGGGCTGACATCCAAATGTTTGCATTAGGCATGACCACCAAATGTATCATGACAAATTTGAAAGTAGATCTTAACAATTATAGGCAAAGACTCCTTACAGTTTTTGCTTTGTTTTCATCAGAGATATTCTCTGCTTTACGGTATGAAACTGGAACCTGGTTACTATTGTTGTTGCTGTTTACCAGTATTGCTATCATTCCGCCCAGTCAGGCACACGTCCATATCTTTTCTTTGAATGATGTTCTCATAAGGTCACTTATTAAGCCTCCAGAAAGGATATGTCCAAGGTTCTAGAGGCCTTCCTTTGGGGTCTATTCACATCTCCTTGAGTATCAGTATTGCACTCACTTGGGCTGTCCCTTTGATAACCTGTATTCTTGCTATGTGGGCAGCCCATCTCCTTCCCCGGCCATACATTTCCATCTTTCAGTGCTACTAGGGATGCAAAGATGAAAACTAGCAAGGCCTGGCCTTGAGAAGCTTGAAATCTTTCCACCTACACTTTTAAAGCTACACTGTGGGAACAGTGGTTCTGACCCTTCTCTCCCATATGGTCCTTGGAGACACTGTGTGACACAGGCTATTGTGCTTGGTGGGCCTCACGGCTGATCCCTTAGAGCAGGTTTTATGTTCTTATCTCAAATAATTTCAGTCAATTTTCTTGACAGATCATCATGCAAATGATGAAACCTTTCAATCAGCCTTTCCGTGGCCTGCAGATCCTTGTTAGGAACTAATGTAATGGTCCAAAAGAGCCTTTTTAAAGTTAGAGCCACATTTTCTGTACCTATAGAATTCAGTAATTGTCCCCATCAGTGTATTGGTGCATAAAACAGGCATTATCATGGAAAGTAAACTTGAGAGACATACTTTTACTTTTTAGTGTTTACTTTTCATCAAAAAAACCCACTTTCTCCAATTGGATTGAGTTGAATGAATTTGGAAGGGGAGATAGGAATTGGTTGTAAATGTTACTGTCTGGGGAGCAAAGATAGAACCTAGGAGCGATTCCAAACTCTGGCTCCAGAAGCAAAGCTCTGGTTGGCAGTGCCATAAGGTAGACAGCAGGCAGCAAATCAAGCCAATATAAACTTGCCCAGTCTATAGGTCTGAAAGTGTAAAAAGGGGGCTCCTTAAAAGTCCCCTCCTTCTTGACCTCTGGATTCCAGGCTAAGTGGTCGAGAAATGAAGACTTCTTGTTTGAAATGTAATCTTGGAGAGTTAATTTCATTCACTGCTGCTTCCATTAGAACAAACTGTACTTGGGCCCCATGTTACAGAAACAGACTTTTTACTTATTGCGAGCTATCACTGCTTACAATCAGAAAACCAGTGGTTGGTTCTGTAGCCTTATTAAGGACAGTTGTTGGACAAAGCAGGCAAAAAAAAAATCCCGAGTCTGCACAGTGCCTCCATCAAGGTTCTTATTATCTCATTCTGCATAAGTTCATACAAGTCTCCCCATGCTTCTTTAATTACCTGAGATAATAAATGCAGTGCTATCTGCAAACCTTTAAAGAGCTATACAAACATGAGTCACTCTTGATGTTGCTAATTTTTTTTTTTAAATCTTTTCGTATTTGTTTTTTATGGAGTTCCCAAGAATTGGTTCTGGGACTGGGTACAACCAATAAGGTTTAATGATAATTGGGTTATTGCAAACTCAGATAAAATCATTGATTTTTCTTATTGGATGGTGTATAAGGTCTACACACTCACTGAAAACATATTTGGAATAACTCTAGTGAGTAAGCGGGATGTTGGGGTATGATTGTTCAGCTCATCTGTTAGATAAAGTTCAAAAGGAAATTACTGTTGGACAAGTTACTATCCCCCTATTATTCTTTTATATATAAGGTTCTGCACAGTTGGGTAAAAGGGATGCTTTTTTAATTGAATGAGAGTATGGGAATGTGTGTTGGAAAACATTTTCCTGCCAACCCTGGGAGCAGACAGGATGAAAGTGGTGCCATCTGTCTTGTCCTGCTCCATGTGATTCTAATTTCTTTCCTTAGTTCTCTCTCTTGGGGAAGGTTTTCCCTGCATGCAGTTTAGAGACTGAGAACTCATCCTCTAGCCATCCACTGCAGATACTGTTTTAAAAGTTTTGTTGCCTGCAATAAGACCCTCGCTGTAGTCCAGTGTATTAGCTGATTCTGCTAGGATATTTGGGCGCAGGGGAGGTTGTGTTTGGAGTGAAGAGATTTGTCATCTGTTAATGAAGGATCCAAACTTCTAGTGTCTAGTTCTAACCACTTGGCCACATCTTTCTCATTGTCTGGCCAATGCTAAAGTTTCACAGTCTGCAGTGGGATGTCACAGTTACTGTAATCTGCAGCACTCACTAAGTTTGGTCTCCTTATGGAGATCTTTCATTGTTTTCTGTTCATAAGGAACTGGCTGTTGATTGTCATCATTTCTATGAACAGATTTTCAAGGCCCATCGTTTTGCTCTGTGTCTCTTTGTCCACATGTTCTTGGCTGAATCCACCATTTGGGGAGTGCCTTCATATCATAGTCATTTCGTGGGCTCCATCTTGAGAGAAGCCATGTTAGGTGACATTTGTAAACCCACTGCCTTGTGTCAGCCTTTGCTACTGCTTCACTATGTGAAGTCTGTTCCCAAAGTGCTTCTGTAAGTCAGATTGAATTTGTTACTCCTAGAAATTAGCTCTAGCAGACAGCTAGGTGGGCACAGTGGAGAGGGCAGTGGATTTGGAATCAGGAAGACCCAAGGCCCATCCGGCCTCAGATACTTACCAGCTCTGTGGGCCTAGACAAGTCATTTCATTGCTTTCTGCCTCAGTTTCTTCATTTGTAAAATGAGAATAATGATAGCAACTATCTCCCAGGGATGTTGTGAGAATTAAATTAGGTAATATTAACAAAGTGCTTTGTAAACTTTAAAAAGCACTATACAAATGCTAGTTGTTATTATGATTACATTTTAAAAGCAGCATAGCATAGTGTAGTAGATTGAGAGCTGGTCTTGGGGTCAGGAATACCTAGAGTCACAGATTGCCTTTACCACATACTAGCTGTGTGACCCTGGGCAATTCATTTAACCTTTCATTATCTGTAATAAACCCTCTAAGGCTACAAATGATGGAGGAGTTGGTGCTCTACACTGGGGGAGGGAGTGTCCCCATCATGATGAATCCAAAGTCCAAATCCCCACCTCCCCCCAAAAAAGAATAAAAATCATGTTGTTCCAAAACCTCTGGCATGAAAATAGTGCTATTTTTTAGTATGCAGAAAACAGGTATCCATCTCTTGCCTATGTTTCCCAAAGAGCCAGGCTGATTCTGAATAGGAAAACAACTCGTATTCAAGCTGCATCTTAAAAAGAAAAAGAAAGTTTTATTCAAAACTCAGATCATGGTTACAATAGAGAGATGCCTGTTTTTTGACCAAATATGGAACTATACAGCAAATGATGCTTTATGACCAGGAAAAAATGACATTGAAGAAGTAAGTGACTTATCCTCTGGCTCTCTTTATATGAAAAGAGGCATAGGGATAAGAATATGTTGTCACTTCATGCCCCTCTTACCGTAGGCATTGTGGGCTTGGTGGTGGGGCTTGAGGGGAGAAGCATCTGTGTCTGAAACTAGGGAAATAATTAAGAAATTCAGGAAAGATTCCCCCTACTGCAATTCCAAAGGCCAATATTGACTTGAAATACAGTAAACACTGTTATCCAGCCCAGTAATGAAATGGGGTGTTCAGCTTAATTAAATATTCTGGTAATAGAGAGCCACGTCAATGATTCCATGCATGAATCACCCATTTCCAGAGAATTCGAATCCCAAATTCACTTAAGACTAAAACTCTCGGAAGCATAATTGAATCTCGGATGAGTCAGAAGGTGATTGAAGCTCCTGCAGGACCTTAGGGTCATCATTAAGAACAGTTATTGTCGTCCTGCAGATGTGTGGGTGGTCCAGTGGGGAAAGGAGTCTGGGATAGCACAGTTTGACGTCTGGTGCCTAAAACCTCCTTTGTGAAATGTGATGATAACTTTGAAGGAAATCGTGGCTGGAAAACCATAGGGCATGTTTGGATATTTTGTCATTTTTGTTGAAGCTAGAATTTAGATCCTTTGATATGAAAACAAATACAGAAAATGTGCTTTCTGCCTTGTCTTGAGTATAAAATATATTTCTTGAAGAATCATTGAAACCTGTAGAAACAATGACAAAGAATGTTTCTCATAAATGAGAAGCTGAGGTAATTCTACACAGACGATGGAAGAGATTATAAATAGGTCTCTTCCTGAGTCCTCTGCGGCACTGCAATTCATTGTCTTGTTCCTTTCTATAGAATCGGGGTATAAATTTCATTATCAGAGAACAGAGAGTGTTGTAGGCGAAGTTGAAGAAATAAACAGGAGAGCCAGAAATCTCATTTCCCCATCTCCTTGCTAATTACGGGAGACTGTTTCAATCCTTTGTGGTGTACGGTTATGTCTATTTGGAAATGTAAGCATTTCCATTAACCCTGCCCTGCCATTCCTCAATCACAGATTCACAAAGATCTCAGAGTTAGAATGGACCTGAAAGGCCATCTGGTCCCACCCCTATGTGAATGAGGTCCCAGGTCCTCCACAACAATCCCCACAGGTGGCTTTTGTGGGGATATCTCCAGGGAGAGAGAATCTACCACCTCCTGAGACAGACCAGTTCACTTTGAAGACTTTCCTAAGTGTTCAGAAGCCTCATTTTTCCTCTTTGGAATCTCCACCCCATTGCTCTTAGTTCTTCTCTCTGGATCCAGTCTTAGCAAATCTAATCCTTATTCCCCTTGAGCAACACTTCAAATACTTGAAAGCAACTATCATGGTCCCTGCCAAATCTTTTCTCCCAGCATAGCTTAAACATCTCTATTCCTTCATTCTCTCCCCATATAAAAGACCCATCACCACCCTATTTGCTTTCCTCTGGATGCTATTTGAATTCTTAATGTCTGTCTAAAATATGTCACCTGGAACTAAACACAATACCTTGGATGTTGCTCTGTCCAGGATACAGATTGACATGGGCACCTCTCGGTGCCTCACCATCACGCCTCTCTTAATGTCACCTTTGATTGCATTAGCTCTTTTGGCTGTCCTATCACACTGTTGATTCCAGTTGAGCTCTTAGTCCACTAAAATGCCATTTCTTTTTTGAAGATGCCCTGTTCTCTAGTCAGGCTGCTCTTTGAACATTGGCATTTTCAACCTAGTGTAGGTCTCTCTATTTATCCCTATTAGACTTCCTATTACTTGCCAGATACTCTAACTGGGGATGCAAGAAAAGGCAAAAACAAAGACTCCAACCTCAAGATATTCAAAGTCCAATGGGGAAAACAACATGCAAATAATTACATAGCTATAAATATTTACAAGGGAATTAGGGTGTCATATCGGAGGGAAGATCCTAGCATGGGATGGGGGAGAAAAGAGGGAAGGCCCAGGAACATCTACTTGCACGAGATATAATTTGAGCTGAGTCTTGGAGGAAGCCAAGGAATAGCCAGAAAAATGTCACAGAATTGGGGGATATCATGTTAAGTACATGGTAAGTACAAGTAAGAAAGCTGGTGTGGGTAAACCGTAGGGTGCTAGGGTGGGAATGGGGGAGGGGAGGAAAGTACAAAGACTGGAAAGGGTGGAAAGAGCCAGGTTGTGAATGGCCTGAAAAGCCACACAGAGGATTTCATAATTGATCCTAGAGGCAATAGAAAGCTGGCAGAGCTTATCAAGGAGGGAAGTGGCATGTTCAGTTCAGACACGCACTCTAAGGTCATTTTGGTAGTTGAATGGAGGATGAACTGGAATTAATCCTAAAAACATTTAGGAGGAACTTGGTATGTGGCAAACCCTGAGGATTCAAAGAAAGGTCCCAAAATGTCCCAGTCCCTGATCTCATGGAGCTTATAGTCTAATGGGGGATAAAGTGTGAAAACAACTATGTAGAAACAAGTTACATACAGAATAAATCAAAGACAATATCAGAAGGAAGGCACTGGTTGGGAGGGGGTGATGAGGAAAGGTTTCTTGGAGAAATTGAGCTGAGACTTTAAGGAAGACTAGGAAGCCAAGAAGCTGAGACAAGGCAGGGGGAGAGTTCCAGGCCTGGAGGATAGCCAGTGAAAATGCACAGTCGGGAGATAGAGTTTCTTGTGCAAAGAACAGAGTATGTGGAGTGGTGAGTAAGCTCTAACAATGGAAAAGTAGGGAGGAGCCAGGTTATGAAGGATTTTAAAAGCTGAACAGATGGTTTTGTACTTCATCCTGAAGGTAATAGGGTTAGAAATGAAGATTATTAAATGGGGGTAACATGATCAGACTTATGCTTAGGAAGATAACGTTAGAAACTGATTGGGAGTTGGACTGGAGTGGGAAGAGACATGAGGCAGGTAGACTAGCAGCCTATTCCAGTCCAAGCATGCAGTGGTAAGACCTTGTACCACACTGGCAGCTGTGTAAATGTCAGGATGGGAATGTATTATACTGAAAATGTTAAGAAGATGGAAATGACAGAAGTTGTCAGTAGATTGGATATGGGTGAGTTGAGTGCAAATCAGCTTACGTTCTGAGCCTGGTTAACTGGGAGGATAGTGGAACTCTTGACCACAACTGAAGAGTAAGAAAGAGAAGAGAGATAGAGTTGAGAAAGACAACTTTGTTGAGAAAGATAATGAATTCACTTGTGAACATGTTGAGTTTAAGATGTTTATAAGACATCCATTTGGAAATGACCAGGACACTAATGGAAAATGTGAGAGTGGTGGTCAAGAGAGGTTTGGGCTACGTAAATAGATAGGAAAATCACCTATCTAGAAGAGATTATTGAGGCCTTGGGCACTGATGACATCAACAAGCAAGACAGTATAGAAGACAAAGGGAGCCTAGGACAGAGCATGCACAGTTGGTGAACGTAGCATAAATGAAAATGGATGAAGGAGACTTGGAAGAAGTGCTTAGATGATTAATGGAAGAAGTAGAAGAAAACAGTGTCAGGAAAAAACCCTAGAGAGAAGAAGATATCCAGGAAAGAATGGTGATCAACGATGTCGCAGGCTACAGAGAGGTCAAGAAGCATGTGAACTGAGGAAAAGCCATTAAATTTGATAACTGAGAGGTCACTGACAACTGGGAAGAAAGCAATTCCATTTTATCGATGAGGTTGAAGCCATAGTGCAGAAGGTTATGCAGAGATCAAGAGGAGGAGAAGTGGAGGTACTGATTGTAGACAATCTCCTCCACGGTTTTGGCTGCAAAAGGGAGGAGAGGGATATAGGTAGAAGCAAGGAGGGACACGTCAGGTGAGGAGTTTTTGAAGGATGGAAAAGACATGGGCATGTTCATAGGCAAGAGGGCAGCAGCTGGTAGACAGGGACCAATTGAAGATCAGTGAGTGAGTGATAGAGGAGAATTTCCACCAGAAAAGAGTAGTTGGAATGGAATCAGGGGTGCATGTAGAGAGCTTTGCCTTGGTGAGGAGAAGAGCCATCTTTAAATGGCATCTTAGCCAAAATGAGTAAGATGGTTGATAATTAATAGGAGCTAATATTTTATTTTGGCATTTTAAGCTTAATTCCTGATTTTCTCATGCTAGCTCACTCATATTTAAACAGAACATCTGAAATAGTATAGCTGCATACACTTCCTCTCACCAAATATGATGATGACGTCACCAAGGGAAATTTTGGCTCTTCTACGAAGGTTAGGTATACACCCCATACCTTCTTAATTTTTTGTAAAACCCCATTTTAGACCTATTTCATTGGAATGGACTGACTCAGGGAAGTAATGTTTCCCACCACTAGAGATCAATTAGACCAAATGACAGTATCAGGAATTTTTTAGAACAAATTCTGTTGAAGGAAAAAAAGACAACCAATAAATATACAAAATGTAATCCTTTCATATTGGGGCAAAACAACGCCTAAAAGAATTTCAGGTGCCTGTAAATGTAACCTTATGCTTCTCTTAGCTGCCTTTTTTAACAAGAAAGGACAGCTCACTCTTCCTAAAACACAAGTGCCTCTGCAGCTCAAGAAACTTCGCAGTCCCTACTTTCTTTAGGATAAAATGCAGTGTCCTCTATTTGGCCTTCACATCCTTTTCACAGGGCAGCTCTAGCCTGTCTCTCCAAGATGCTTGCTATTCCTCCTGCTGGACGTGCCATTCCAACCAAACCGCTCACCTTCTAGTTCCCACACCCAACAATACATGCCCATCTCTCTTCCTGTGTAAACATTGCCACCCACCTCATGCTTGGAGTGTCTTCCCTCTTCACCTCTTTCCTTTGGAACCTCTTCATCCCCTCAGACCTCAGCCTAGGTACCACCTCCTAGAAGAGGCCGTTTCTGATTTCCCTCGTTGTTAGTTAATAATGGTAGATAACACTTCGTTCTTTAAGACTGGCAAAGAGCTTTAGAAATACTAGTGCGTCTTATCCCTGCAACAGCCCAGGGAGGTAGGTGTTTTTATTATCCCCATTTTTTTGAGGAAACTGAAGCAAGCAGAAGTTAAATGACTTGCCCAAGATCACACAGCTAATAAGTGTCTGAGGCCAGATTTAAACTTTTGTCTTCTTGATTCCTAGTCCAATGCAGCCTAGTTGCCTCTAGTTTCTCCTCCTCCCAACCACTCTGCCAGCTACTGGGTTTTGTTTTAAACTTATTTTGAATAGGTCACACCTTGTCAGAATAATTAGTTCATTTTAAGCTGGAGGGTGGAGGCAATATAATGGCCCCTGAGGTCTATGCGATTCCCCTCCTCTGCTGCTTTAGGGAATGTATATTATACAGGAATTTGGGGGAGCCATTAATAATGTCTTCAAGCCCCCAATTAGGAAACTCCCTAACATTCAGGCAGACTTTTGGCTCTGCCTAAAGTGATATTTATCTCCTGGTGATCCTTGGTCTCTTTGTGGTCAAGGCAAACTTCAACACACACACAGACACACACACACACACACACACACACACACATTTATGCTCACTCACGCAGAACACAACCTGACAATCTACTTTTATCGATGCAATCTTTTCAAAGCTTCCTTCCCTTTCCAAAGTCAGAGTGGGATTTCTGAATTGCCCCCTTCACCTAATCTCCCCCTCCCCCACATCTTCATCTCTGTTACCCACATTCAAGTGTATACAGGACCTGGTATTATCTGGAAAAGTTTGGGAGTTTTTGTGGAAAGAGCATGGAAAAACCAGTCTCCCTTTCCTCTATCTGCCATCATTGGAATTTTGGAGTATGGCCACTATTGCCACACCACACCTTTCTCTTTCCACTGGGTGAAGCTACTCCCAGTCCTTGCTCTCACACTCCTGGGTATGCTCAAGGCACAAAGAATATGGGGGTAGGAAGATTAGAAAACCTAAGTACAACATATCCCCATCCCCAACCTGTCATCAGATCACTCTTGCTATCTGCCTCACATTTTGAGCCTCAAAGGCATAAGACCCTGATCCAGTTTGATTTCTGCTTTGGGGAAGTTTATCAAAAGTTGCTAATAATGAAAACCATGTTATTCTCTCATAATTATATCTCAGAGTCCCAAACTCGGAGCCAAAATGAACCCTAGCTATTTTTGCCCACGGTCCAAACCTCTGGCCCAATTAATTCTTTGTACTACTGCTCGGTCACAACCTCTCCATGTCACATTCCCAATATATTCTCATCGATAACGGGTATGAATCACATTTAAGTTATGATGACAGTTTTATATGAAAAAATTAGGAGCTAATAACAAATTTAAAAATAGACTGATGTGGAAGTAAGTCTCTGTCACGTATAGGCAGAAGGGCAGGGAGGTGGGATTTGGGGGAACGCTGAAGATTGGATTTCACCCTTCACAGCAGTTTCAGTAAGGAAAAGAGCAAGGGAGTGAAGAGAGGAGGCACAGAATTAGCCACATCACTGTCCCAGTTTGAGTATCCATTTAAATCACTCACTGGCATGCCTCTATCTCCTAACCCATCGGGCACAATTTTGACATCCGATGTTCCCTCTGTGCTCCATCTGAATCCGCCATGCTAAGCTGCCTCTTCCCCTCCTTCTTGAGGAAAGGGATTTGTATTTTCCTTTGGGGAGAGAATTCCCAGAAGTCTATGCTCCCAAACTCTTTCTGTCCATGGAGAAATTGGTCTTCCTCAAAGCCAGATGATATAAGCTCTTATCATTCTCTCCACTAGATTATTTCAGCCATCTTCAAAGTCATCTAATTCTTTCTCCTAGTTCACCCATTTTTAATGTGGTTTCTCTAACCTCACCCTTTCTTTATTAGGGTTTTTCACTCAATTTCTAGATATTGTTTCCAGGTATCCTTCTTGTAGGGATACCTGGAAACAATATCTAGAGACATCAAAGTAGCCGTTCTCATCAGTACAACATCTAAATTCCATGAAGCACCACTGATTTCCTTGATTTAAAATGTTATCAAAGGCCTTGATCACTGCTGTATTTTTTCAGGAGAAAGACCAGGAATTCTTTACTTCCACTCAGATTCCATCTTCTCTCTTGAATTAACTGCTCCATTTTCCTAAATAGGCAATTTGAAGGTGAAAGCTTATTTGCCTTGCTTTCTGGTTTATCACATGTCGGCCTCCCCTTTCATTTCTCATTTTAGATGAGAAATGTTGTGTTGTTGGAATTGGGGCTTTTGGATATGTGACCTGTTTCTTCCTTTCTGCTTGTCAGGTCTTCTCTGTTGGTGTCCCTTTGACTCTCTCATTCTACCCTCTATCTCTATGTTGAACTCTTCCAGAAATCTTGTTTGTGTGACTTGTTGATGTATGCGATTCAGTAACAACTTCCTATTTTTTCTGGGATGTCAATAATCTATAGAACGTCTTGCCCAGCTTTAGGCTTCATTTATTTCCATTACTTGGTGATGATTTCTGGTCTTCTTCCAGTTTTACCGTTTGAAAATTTTGGTATTTGTCCTGCCTCAGTTGGATGATTCTGTCCTTTGTATTTATTATCCAGATGATTATATTGCTCTTTATTTGTCATACCATTTAATTTATGATTTTTCACTACGTATTCTAAACTGACCACTCATATTTGGGGGGCTTACATATTTTAGTTAAATATTTGTGGATCTCAAACATTCTTCTATTTTTCTTATCATTCACCCTGGAGATTACTTTTGTAGATCTAGTTTTGCTTCTGGGGGGAGGGTATCTTGTATTATTCTTTTTTTTCCCCTGTACTCATCTTTTACTCCATAGAATTTATCCATTTGAGCTTTTTTATTTAACTTACTCATTAAAATACTTATATGTAGTTATCTATTTTGGGGGTGGGGTGAATGACTTTTCTTGCATGGATATTTTTTTTCTTTTCATTCTTTTTGGGAGTTCTTTTGCTCTTCTTTTTGGAGGGGGGAATGAAGGGCAATTGGAGTTAAGTGGCTTGCCCAAGGTGACACAGCTAGTAAGTGTGTCAAGTATCTGTGGTTGGATTTGAACTCAGGTCCTCCTGACTCAAGGGCCAGTGCTCTACTCACTGCACCATCTAGCTGCCCCAGTTCTTTTACTTTCAAGGGAATGTTTGTTGCTATTTATGAGGCAATAAAGGGGAGCTGTGCTTAGTCCCAAGGCTGCCCTCGGCCATCTTGCCAGGACTTCTTTGGCAGTATTATGGAGGGAATTTTCCATCAGTTTGAAGGTGCCAGTCTTTTGGTCCTTTCCAATTTTGAGATTCCATAATGAGAAAGATAATTACATGTTTTTGTTTCACCACTTCTTACAACACCAAGGTCTCTATATACATCTGGAAGCTAGTGGCTAAAGAGATAGAGTGCTGGACCTGCAATCAGGAAGAACTGGGTTCAAATGTGGCCCCAGATACTCCCTAGCTGTGGGACCCCAGGCAAGCCATTTAACCTCTGTGTGCCTCAGTTTCCATAACTGTAAAATGGACATAATAAAAATACGTACCTCCTGGGGTGCTTTGTGGATCAAATGAGATAATATTTGGAGAATGCTTGCCTGACACATGACTGGTGCTTAATAAATATTTTTTTCTTCCTTTCCTATACCTTAAATATCATTTTTGTGAGTAAGACTACCTTCTTTTAATCCCAGATTTGCCACTTTCATTTGAGGTTTTAGCCACTAAGTCTGCTTTTTAATCCAGTGATTTCTTCTTTGTAATGCCAAGTGATCTGCTACTTAACCTTATTATTTAGGTTTTACTTGTGAACTTATTTCTTACATATATTATAAGCTCTCAAAAGTGTCACTGCTGACTAACCCCAAAAGTATCATAAAACCAGGTGGAGCATAAGAAAGTCAAGGCCCCCATGTCAGAACAGGCACAAACATTAGCTTCAATGCCCATAGACTTGTAGCCTTTTCGACTGCAAATGAACCTAGTGATAAATACTAAGCATGTTGTCCAACAACCCATAAAATAACCCATTCATGTGGGAGAAATTATCACACTTAATAGGTTTACCAGTTGAAACAGTTTGCTATGTAGCAGGAACATCATTACCATCGTGTTTGGCAATTTTATTTTGTTTTTTTTTACAACAGCATATGCCATTGGAGCATCACTTGATGTCGGATAAATCCTTATTTGTTCTCCTAAAGGTAAGGCTCCTATGGGGCTCTTCCAGCTGGTCTTTTGGTCTTTCCTATATTTTCTTAATTATGGTGACAAACATGGTGGGAAAGTTATTTCTTTGTTGTCTTTTTTGACATTTAAAGAGTTCTGTAGTATCCATTTACATGTGGGTATGTACTTTTCAGTGCAGTGATGCTGACCTCCTGACTGTTACACCAACAAAACTCTCCATCTGTGAGTCCTGAGAATTCTGTCTTTCTGAGCCCATGTTTGGAACACTCTCCCTCCTTAGGTTGAGCTCCCTGGCTTCCTTTAAATCCTGAACTCATCCTTATATCCCAACTCCCCAAAATCTCGTCTTCTGCAAGGAACTTTTCCCAATCCCTTTTTTGCTAGTACCTTCCCTCTGTTAATCATTTCCTATTTACCATGTATATAGCATGCTTTGTATGAATTTATCTCCTTGAGGGCACAGATTGCCTTTTTCCTCTTTTTATATACTCAATGGTTAGCACAGTATCTGGCACATAGGCTAGGCACTTAATAAATGTTTATTGATTGATATACACATGGAAGACTATCTTTAAGAACTTATGGATCTTTTTCTCAATGTTTTATAACTTTTAATGATTGTTCATTCCCTTAATAAACCTCTTGAGTCATTTTCTTCTAGAGAAAATATCTATCTTACTTTATTACAGAATTTCTTCTTTAGTATGTGATACAGACAACCCACAGGACATTTCAAAAAGAAAAGTCTGTTTTTTGGGAGACCATGTGATACAGGGAAAAAGAGAATTGACTCTGGAGTTAGAGGATGTTTATTAAAATTCTGCTTTTGAAGCTTATTAGCTGTGTGACCTCTGAGAAGTCACCTAACAAAGCTTCTGTTTGTTCTTCTGTAAAATGAGGGCATTGGGTTTAATGGCTGATTTCAGTTCTCTAACTGTGATTGGCCCAGTCCTATGATTCTCTGGCTCATGTGCTTAACTTTGTTGTTGGTGGTGGTTTGTTTTATGAGAATCCTAACATTTGCCAATATTATCTGGTTCAACATGTTTTTCTATGTTTATTTTTGACTAGTCATAAACATGGAGTTAAATATCCTTGACTGGTTAGATAACGGGAAGGTCACAAATATAAATTATGACTGCCTAACGATTCTTCAGGAAGAGGAAGACCCTTACTCCATTTTGAAGAATTCTCTCTGCTAAGCCAATAGTACCTGCTCTATTGTTTGCTGTTAAGCACTTGGACTGGCATAGATCCTTTAACCCATAAGAAAAGCTCTCTCCCCCTCCCTGTGTGCTAAGGCTCTCCTATCCCAAGGTGGCCTTGACCAACCCATAGAACCCCCTCTCACTCTCACTCTGCCCAGAAACTGCTTGGAAGCAGCAAGAGGGTCAAGGCAGAGAGGTGGAAGGGAAAAAAAGATTGGTGAGGAGGCAGATAAAACATTCAGCGCTGGAGTGGTTTGTTTCTGAACTCTCAATGCACTTTTGATACCTCCTTCATTCCCAAGAGTAGGGAGGCCTTCAGAAATAAAACTTAGATTCTGAGTGATGCAGGTCGTGTGGGATTCACAAGTCTGAGAGGAGCCTCCTAATTTTACTCCAAAGGGGTCAGGAATGGGGCATCAAATTGGGATTTCTCTGAATTTGGAAACCATTGAATACACACTGTCTAATGGGTCTTTGAAATACTATTTACTAAGCAGGCAATTGCCTGATAAACAGGTTTATTCAAAGGGTGTTTGTTTGTATCTATAAGAAAGGGGGTGAGATTGCTTCAAGATAATTAAGTTCTAACCCAGACATCCTTTGGTGGGCTCTCTCCAGGATCCAGAGAACTCTTCAGTGCCTTTGTTTGGGAAGATCAATTATTCATAGCACTTGGAAGCCATTCCTGGAATAACTGTACATATTCTAAAATAAGTTGAAGAGCTCATTCGTGTTTTTCTTCTAATTGGTTTATGGCTGCTGAAAAAAAAAATCCCAGCTTCCCATTCTTGTTGCAGGCCGAGCGGAACAGTCTGCTAACGTCAGGGCAAAAATGCTGAGCACCTCCTTCAAAAGTATGCTTAAAGGAGGGAAAGCAGACAACCTACTCTGTAGAAGTAAGTGAAAGAAGGTCTCAAGGGCCTCAAGAGGGCCTGAAGGCAGTAGGGGGGTTAGGAGAAGCTGGGCCATGTTGTGGGGCAGTGGAAGATGGTGAAGCACAGGGAGGTTGATGGCCAGGAGAAGGGAACTTCTTGCCTACTCCCTGTTGCCTCAGGGCAAAATCCCCTTTGACCTATGCTAGTTAAGGGTCTTTGTGTTCAAGGGAGAATGCTTGGGTCACTGACTGATAAGCTGTTATTGTTGTCCAGTCCTGTTAGTTGTGCCCAACTCTTCACAACCCCGTTTAAGGTTTTCTTGGCAAAGATACTGGCACAATTTGCCATTTCCTTATCCAGCTCATTTCACTGATGAGGAAACTA
Source organism: Trichosurus vulpecula (assembly GCF_011100635.1). NCBI lineage: Eukaryota > Metazoa > Chordata > Mammalia > Diprotodontia > Phalangeridae > Trichosurus > Trichosurus vulpecula. Next base: position 17,143,698 of record NC_050582.1, read on the forward strand.
AGGCAGACAGGGTGAAGTGACTTGCTTTCTCCTAGAACCCCACATAGAGCACATTCTCTGGGACGTTGTTAAGGTGCCTGGTTGGTCTAGGTCCACACGCCTCTCAACATCTGTCCTTAGAGAGTTAGCAGTAGGTTTGGTGGCAAGAGTATGGTGTCTGCTGGTAGGGAGTGGGCTCTGAATATGTAGGAACAGATTTCTGAAGGGGCAAATGTAGTCTAAGTAACCAGGTGATAGCCATGATTTTACTGTGGTTAGGAATCTCTTAGTGAAGGTTCCCTTCATATGTGGTCAGAGTTGAGAGTTGACTTGAGTCTAGTCAAAACTAGAAAAGGAACCCAGCTGAGACTGTAAAAGTTGTCAATTTGAGCCAAGCTAAGCAATCATTTCTGAAGAATAAAAGACCAGGATTAAGAGGATGGGCTTTTCTTATCCTTTATGAGAACATCAGTGAGCTTTCCCAAAGCGCTTGATGTGAATTGTCCACACACACCCTCAAGGCCCCACCAACCTGTACACATGAACGGATGGATGCAAGTGACTCTAGTTATGCATTGCAATGCTCTTTCATTAACCAACTCGCTTTATGCTCCAGTTTATACTCTCTGTGCCATAAAAAGTCATTTTTAGCTACTTATGGGGAAAACTGAAATTAAGAACAATATTAAAGAAATAAATCCTCTATCTTGTAAAAACTTCCTCTGCTATTAATGTTTCCCCTGCTCCCCAACTGTCCTGCACTTGGATTGTGATGAATCAGGGGATATCAGTCAGTCATAGGCAGAGGCCAAAAGGTTTTACATAGAATAACTTGCTCAGTTCCTAGAGTCAGATGCATTCATTCACTGATTCATTGACTCCTGCCTTTCTGAGGAACAGAGAAGCTTGGTTCCAGAACATTCATGCAAGGAGGCTTTCAGCATGGTGACTTTGGTTTTTGCCTGGTCCTGGGAACCTGGGAACTGTGCCACAACCTGAAATCTTTGACTTAGAAAAGGTTTAATAGTTTCCACAACTGAAAACTCATCCTTCCCTGCAGCCAGCCTGGCAATGAGCCTCTCTGCACTTAACAAGACTGTTCCTCCAGTGACAGACATATGGCTTGCTTGTCACCCAGTGCATACTGAAAGCCTTTCCAGTTCTGTGCCACCTGCCAGAAATCGCTTCAATTCAGTGTAATCCTACAAACATGAATTATGTACCTGCTAGGTACCAGGACCTGTACTAGGTGCTGGGTATGTGAAGGCAGAACTGAAACAGTCCATGCCATCTCAACTCACCATTGTTTTTTCTCTCAAAGCCCTCGCCCTCTCGTCCTTCCATTGCTAATCTCCAACCAAACCTCAGCCCTGGATAGCTCCCACCATCTGCTTCTGCTATTAATGAGCTACTCAAAACAGCTGGAAGAAATCCAACAGCTGCTGACTTGATACAGTACAAACTCATGTTATCCAACCTCATCTGGTACTGCGCTGTAGCTGAGCAGTCTTTTCCTCTCCCTCACTGACTCCTGATCTCACTCCCCAAGAAGTTCTTCCAGACTTTCTCTGCTCTCCTCAAGCTCCCCACAGCTCTCCTCCCTACCTTACTCAGTGGATGACTTTGACTCTCACTTTACTGAAGAAAAGGAAGCCATTTCATGTGAACACTCTCTTCTCCCATTCTCTTCATATCAAAAGCTCTTGAATTTTTTTCTCCTCTCTCTTTCCTTCAGTCTCTAAGAGGTGGTCCCTTCCTTTGCCCAAAGATAATTCTTCAGCTTGTATGCTTGAAATCATGCCCTCTTCTCTTCTCCTGCAGATAGCGTCCACAGTCAGACTCACTCAAAATGCAACCTCTTCTTCTCTGCCTGTCCTTCCTGTCTTCAAGCATGCCCACTTATCTGTAGTCCTTAAACACCTTTACTACACTATACCATCCCCTAAGCTTCTATCCTCTTTCTTCCCTTTCTCACCCCCATTCCTTGAAGGAAAATGTCTGCACTCACTTCTGCTGCCTGTCCTCTCACTCATTCCTCAGTCCTTTGCACAGAAATCGTGTTCTCCAAACTTACCATCAAGTTCTGATGGCCCTTTTCCATCCTCATCTTTCTCAATGCATATGCTGCATTTGACAAGACTGGGCATCCTTCCATCCTGTACATTCTCTTCCCTCTGGGGGGTTTTGTACTCTTCTTGTTCTCCCACCTGTCTTAGCAGTCCCCTTTCCTGTGCTGTATCATCATCCATTTCATGCCTCTTCATTTTGGGCATCTCCTAAGGTTCTATGCTAGTCCCTCTTATTTTCATTGTCTCTATTTTCTCTCTCTTGGTCTCTTCATCAGCTTTCATATGTAGTAGGTGTGTGTGTATGTGTACATGTACATACACATGCACGCATAGGAATATTTAGAATGTCCCAAAAGTCTTAGTGTAAGTTTAAATCTTCATAAATTCAGAAGTAGAAATGCTACAAACATTAAAAAATCATTTGAAAGTTTATATATTGTTACTTAAAAGTGAGTTTTATGAATTTTGAAGAATAAATTTTAAATTTAAAAAGATGACTTAATGACTACTCTGTCATTATGCATTGTGTGTGCCACAGTTTCTGGATGCCACTTTCTCAGAATGGTGGATTGGTAGGCAGTCCTCTTGGCTCTCTTGGAGCCTTTTTGGGTGGATTCAGGTCAGAACTCTCATGTGAACTTCAGAATCTTGTTCTTTGGATGGTATTAAGGCAAGGCTTAAACATGAGATCTTTTCAGTCACTAAGCAGCAGCTGACAAAAGTTTTTAGAAATTTTGAAAACTGACTAGAGCGATGTATAACACAAGTTGGTGGTTACATTGAAATTAATAAGAAATATGTCAAGCCTTTGAATTTTTAAATAACCTTTCAAATGTTTTTTTTGCAAGATTGTAGGATTTATATTTCTTAAACTATTAAAGCTAAAAACTGCACTAAGACATAAATTGTACGTCTATGTGTGTGTCTTTGTGTGTGTCTGTGTCTGATGGTGTGTGTATCTGTCTGTGTATGTGTCTTTGCGTGTGTGTGTCTGTGTATCTGTGTGTGTCTGTGTCTATGTGTGTCTTCATTTGTGTGGGTCTGTGGGTCTGTGTCTGTGTCTGATGGTGTGTCTTTGTGTGTGTGTATGTGTATGTCCGTCTCCAGCCCCAGTCTCAATACTCCTTTTTATTCCCACATCACTAGCTGCCTGCTGTACATACCAAAGTGGATACCCTGGACATCTCTCACCATGTCCAAAACTGAATTCATTATTGTTTTGCTCCTAAATGTTGATTTCTTCTTATCCCTCTATTTTGGTTAAAGGCATCGCTGTTCTAGTGTCCCAGGTTCCCAATCTCAGCATCTGCTCCAAGTTCTTGCCCTCCCTCGTTCTAAGTATCCAATGCATTGTCAGGACTTGACTGTTTCTCCCCGTACATCTCTCTTTCCCAGTTGACATTCTTCACTCCCACAGGCATCTTCTTACTTTTCTTGCCTAGGTGATTGTTTGCCCAGTTTCACATCTCATTCCAGGCTACCCTTACTCACTGCTGCCAACATTAATTTGCCAAAGCAAAGATATGACCATGTATATAGCCCCTGCTCGCTCAAATCCAAAATCTTCCTATTTCTTCTAGTTTAAAATATACATTTCTATTTAGCTTTTCAAGACCTATACTGCCTTCCCCACCTTATCTTTCTATCCTTTATTGGACATTATTCCCTGTCTCTCACACTGCAGTCTGGCCTATTGGCCTCCTCGACCATCATTCCATCTCCGGTATTTTCATCCTTCCTCAGGCCAAGTGCCCCTCTCCACCCACCCCCTGTGCCTGGAATTCACTTCTTCCTCACTTCAGTGTCATAGAATTCTTCTTCTCTCTTAAGATGACACTGAAGCACTGTCTTCTATATGAAGACTTTCATTATCTCTACAACTACTAGTGGCCTCCCTCCTAAACTACCCTGTGTTTTAACTACTTTTCATGGATTGGTTTTTATACAGTTCATCTTTATTCTGTATATATTTATATATGTTCTTGCTTCCCCCATTAGAAGGTAAGGTCCTCATAACTAGGCACTTACAGTTCCAGTGCCTGACACACAGTAGGTGCTTAATACTTGTTTATTGATTGATTGATGCAAACAGCATAAACATCAAAAAAAGGCAATGGAAAATAAGTAAAAATAAACACTGTGTAATCTCTGATGGGGAAAGCACTTCTGAAAGGCATATCCCAGGATCACCCTCATGCTGTGGTGAAGCATCACAGTGGGATTTTATTAAAGAAATGTGATTTTGGCCTGAAGTAATGGTAGCAGAGTATGTAGACTAAGTATGGAAGGTAACACAAAGTGCCCTGACCCCAGCACATCTGGAACATCACATAACCAGCTCAGGGCACCATACTTTTGGAGGCCCAAGGACAAGTTGGAATCTGTTCCTAGAAAGAGCAGCACATGTGGTGAGGAGAGTACAGATCACACCATATATATAGGCATTGATGTGACATATTGGCCTAAAGAAGAGATGCTGCCAGGGGGTGAAGGAGTGGGAATGATAATAGTCTTTAAGTCTATCTCATGGGCATGGAGGCTCTGATTTGTTCTGTTTGGCTCCACAGGCTTGAGAATAGGACATTAGTGCTATGAAATGGTCACTCTCCACTTCAATTAGACCGGTGGGTGAACAGAGGATATTTTTTGATATCAGAGAATTTAGTTGCAGATTTCATTCATGCAAATAGCCAGTAATTACTTGTGAAGTTTGTTTAAGAAAGTTTCCTAAGTTGTTATTTCCTTCTCAATGAAGGGTACAGAATGCACCAAGGATTGTTTGGGTATAAATCCAATTTTGTGATTGCACATAACTAATAACAACTGGGAGCTTGCTGTGCTGATGTGGTTGATTCAAAATGTTTTCAGACCAGAAACTCTTATGGTACCCTAAAGCATGGCACCTGTATAGTTGCTTGAATGCATTCCTACTTCCCTCTTCACTGTTCCATAAGTGGCCTAGTAGAAACTTGAGATATAAAGTTTGTAACCAAAATTAAACTATATTTGAGTGATGGAGGACTAACAGATTTTTTTTCTTTGTCTCCACCCTGCCCTTCATTAACTCAGCCTGCTGCTCAGGTATTCACATACACAGTCCAGCCACTGGCATTTCCAGATCTGCTCTAATGAAATGGATTGTTTGAAGGGGTAGGAAATAAGGAGATTGAATTCATGGCTCTAAAAAGAGCGACAGTCCAATTCTATAGCTCAAAGCAGGCGCCCTTATTTGTATGTGCTAAATATGCCTCCCCACTCTTATCATGCCACTTCACAGCCCTTCTCAAGCTTTCTCTGGTTATTTTAAGAGTGAAAACATTCTCTAAAACATTTCAAAAATCTGCTTTGGAACATTTCCGAGGATATTGAAACTTTCGTGGCTGTTTGCTTCAAGCTTTGAAATTTGGTGGAAAAACACACTTTGAGGAAAGTTTACCAAGATAAAGAGCAGAGAATGTTACAGGGTTGTTTTAGTTCGAATCCAATTTTGTCATGGAGTCTTACAAAAATAACAAGTGGTAGAAACTGAAGATGAAATAATGTCAGCATTGTGGTGACATTGTCTTGTGAATTACAGGAGACGCTTCAGCTCACGATCGCTAGCAGATGTAGCAAACTCTCAGCTCCCAGCAATTGATTAGCTAACAACAGAACCATCACTGTGACAGGGCAACTAGAAGCTTGTCCAAGGGTATTAAAATTTAGATTGAGAGAATACACTGTCACTCCTACAACATCAACAAAATAATTGTGCCTAGTGCCTATTTACTAAGAATAGTTGAAATATAGGTGCCTCATGGCCCCCTTCTTTATCCTCCCAGCTGCAGTAGCCCAGTGTAGTTTCCCTCCACCCTCCTACCAACCATAAAGTGGTCTTTTTGTATCCTGCTATCCTTACCCACACAAACTAGGATCCCAGTTTCTTTCCATGCACCCCCCCCAACTAGATTTGTCTTAAAAAGTTGATTTGAGAGCATTTATTGTTGCATTTTGAGAAATTTGCTACATATATAAAAATTCCATAAATAAATCTGGATATCACTTGTGATTATTCTCCAACAACATCCAATGCTTACATTGACCCAGAGGCCCTCCCCCACCATTCATTCAGAATCACAAATTAGATCATGTTCTCCTTTCCACCCCTCCAACTGCTTTTCCTTCAATTACCAGCTTAAGCATGGCTTTCTTCTGGTAGCTTTTTCTGGTTCCCTCAGTTGTGAATGCCATCCATCCCTAACTACTTTGTATTAATTCCCTTTATATTTATTTTTATTTACATATATGTATGTGTATATTCAAACACGAAAATACACACACTTAATGTCTCCCCTATTAGAAAATTAGAGTTAGGATTGTTTCCTTTTTTTTGTATTTGTGCCCTTAGTGCTTGCCACTATCCCTGGCACATAGGAGTCAGTCATTAAATGGTCTGAGTTAATTGATTAATTGTATTATCATTTTTGGAAATATAGTTGTTTATAAATTGCAATTCTTGGTGACCAAAGTGGATAGAAGGTTGAATCTGGAGTCAGAAGATATATTTAGTTTAGATCACAGCTCTTCCATTTGCTGTCTCTTACCTTGGCCAAGTCACTTCATCTCTGGGCCTCAGCTTCTTTTTCTATAAAATAAAGTGGTTAGACTTGAGGTTTAAAACTGAGCTTTAAAACATGTGATCCTGTGTAACAGCAGAAAGTTCACTCTGTTGTCAGATTCTCAAAACTGCAACGAAACTCCTATGTAAAATACAGTGCTTGTTGTCAAATTTTTATGATTTTCTATGGGAACTGATCCATAAAAGACAAGTGTTTACCTTGTATGAGGGGGCAGCCCTGCAGTAAAAAGAGCATTTTTGAGAAAGTGGGTGGAGGCACTTAACTTGGTGGGGGTGGCTAGAGGTCATTGCAATTTTCCTCCGGAGAACTTTTTCTTGAAGAGGGTAGGGATTATGAGTGCAGGGCTTGTGTATGCTATCAGAGGTAGTTACTGTGTCAGTTGGATTTGCCTAGTTCCACATTTCCTCTCTTATCTTTTTCCTGGGCTGCCTTAAACAGTTGATAAATGCTGAGTTGGCTCTTAAACTATATAATTATATGTAATGGGAGTAATCATAGGAGCTGGCCTGGTTTGTGGGGACTGAGGCCTGTTAGCAACTCCATGATTTTGTACATAAGAAGAATAAGGCATGGGCATGAGCCAGTAAGTGTCATCCTATGACACCTGTTGAAATGTGCACCTGGGTTCCATTCTCTACTGATGACTCCTTAATTAATCCACTTTTACCAGAATCATATTTCCTGGTCTCTTGTTCAGGGAAATGCTAACACAGAGACTCCAGGTTGGTCCCTGAATCACTCTGATGGGGATGGGAGTGAGGCTATGCCAAAGATTATTTATTTACTAAGCATCACTTGAGAAACAACTTTCCCTATAAGTCTGTCTCTTTCTCTGTTTGGCATGTGTAGCTTGGGACTCAGGCAGCCTCTCCATCTGATCACCACGGGGTAGGGGAGGGCTCCTCCTCTCCAAAATTGCTTGCAATAGAGACTAAGAACACATGGCTAAATAAGTGTCACTTGATTAGGTAGGTCTTACAGTGGACCTCAAGTGTGTTTCTTTCCCTGGGGACAGGTTAGAATAATGATTCTGAGATGCATGTCTCTAACCTTGTCAGTTTAGTTGTGGAATTTGGTGCTGGGTGGGTACTGGGGGTACTTTCCGTGTCTGCAGGCCATCTCAGCCAGAAAGATGATCCCTGACAAGAGGGTGATCCATGCAGGCTTTACTAGACAGAAGATGTCGAGCTGTAAGATCTGTGGTGAAAGTGAAAAACTTGTTCAGCAGTCCTACAGTGGGCTTCATGTTTTAAGGGGTACTGGCCAATGAACATAGAAGTTTAGCAAGGGATTAGCCAATGAGAGTGTAACCGTGAACTAGCCAATGAGAGTTGATTATAGGAGTATTGGCCAATGAGAGTGTAGTAGGGGACTGGTCAGTGAGAGTGAACGGGGAAATGGCCAGTGAGAGTGTAGTAGGGGACTGGCCAATGAGGGTAAATGGCCAATGAGAATAGCGGAGATTAGCCAATGAGAGTATAGTGGAGTACTGGCCAGTGAGAGTTTAGCCTGGATGGAATGGCCAATGAGAGTGAGTGAAGGAAGGGCCAATGAGAGCGTAGCGGAGGAATGGCCAATGAGAGCATAACGGGGGCCTGTCCAATGAGAGTGAGCGGGAAAATGGCCAATGAGAGCGTAGAGGGGGACTGGCCAATGAGAGTGTACGGAGGGACTGGCCAATGAGAGCCTAGTTTCTGGGAGAAAGTACAGGATGACCTATGCTGATGTTTGATGAGTCGGCTTCAGACATGAATAATAGAGCACCTTAACAAAAGGGTTAATCCGGGAAGGCTTCTCTTAAGGCCTACCATTATGTGTTCCAGGAAACAAGGTTACCCACAGTCCCTTGCACATGCTCCCGGGACTGGGCTGTCATTGGCTAGTTCCCCGTTGCCCCGGTATCAACTTCCTAGGGCTGGGGATAATGGTGGAGCCCCGTAATCCCTACTACTGGGAAATGCTGCGTCTGACAATTTTCTTGAATTCAGGAGTTCTGAACTGCAGTAGGACTAAAGGCAGTCGAGGGACCCCACTCATTCTAGCACTCCTATGAGGCAGCCAGGTGGTAGAGTAGATAAAGTGCCCAGTTCAAATTGGGCCTCAGATCTTTCCTAGCCACGTGACCCTTGCCAATTCACTTAACCTGTCAGCCTCATCTTCCTCATTTGTTTCTTGGGCGTGATAATTGCACCTACTACTCGGGGTTGTTCTAAGGACCAAATGAATAATAATAGTGAGGCAATTAGCACCTGGTAAGAGCTACGTAAATGTTGGCATTGTTACCGTTATATTGTCGTTAACCTGCGGGGTTGAAGGGCCACAGGCTGCCTGTAGAAGGGGAGCTAGCCTTAAGTCAGAGAACCAAAGCGGGACAAAGCTTCTGTGGCTTAGTGCTGCCATTCAGCTCATAGGTGGCCACTGTATTTCGGGTCTGGACAAAACAGAGTCAGATTCAAACGCACACACGTAGGTTTCTGTTATGTATTGTCATTGTATCTTTAGGAAGCTTATATATTTTAGGCATTTCTTTGGTGATAGAGTAAATAAATAGCACCTCTTTGCCCGTTCTTCTTTGCACATCGAGTAGCTTTTTAGAAGGGACCTTTGTTAATTTCTGAGAGACCTTAGACATGAGCCAGACCTAAACTTCATTTCAGAGATTTTCCCCAGAGTTCTACTCTGCAGTGGGGCACGTAATGAGCTAGAGATTTTGAGAAGATCTTGATTCCTTTGGGGGGCGGGGCAGGCTCCCCCAGGATTGAATGGCTGTCTGATTAATCCTAGTGCGGAGGCTCCTAGATGGGATCACCCTCTGGAATTCTAGGTCTTACACATGCAAACCTGATTCAGAAACCACATTCAGGTTTAAGAATGTTTGTATTTTAGCCTCTGTGTTAGATGTTTGCTGTTGAAGATTGTAGAAGAGTCAGGTAAATAAAAACAAATGGATGCAGCACTCAGGTGAGGAAGTATTTTCATGGGTACACTTTGATAGCAGACAGGTGGATAGCAGCCTTGAGTACACAGTAACCTGATTTCACTTTCACTACTCCTTGAAAATGTTGTAGATAGTTTTCAGGAAGGAAGATGATAGGGATTTTTGAAATATTGTTCACAGTCAAGGATATAAATGGAATATGTTAAAACATATACAACTACCAATTTAAACTAGTCTTAAACTATTGTATTACATTTTAATCTATAAAATACTAAAATCTCATTTTTAAAATGTTTATATTTTTAAAAAGGTACTACATTGCAAGAATGTGGATTATATAATAAGGTCCACTAAAGTAAAAATGTGGGAGTAGTTCAGTACCATAAGAGGGGGATTATTTATATTGAACACATTCTCTATTATTTCTCATTTGTCAGGAACTATAAATGTCATTAGACATTCTGTAGTGATAAGAACCCTCAAATTTCTATAGCACTTTTAGATTTACAAAGCATTCTCCTCAACCACAAGCCAGGTAGTCATGGAGCCAGACACTGCCTCATAGCAGTCACATGGTTCTTACAGGAGTGCACTGGACTGTTGGGAGGCAGCAGTATGATTCATTGGATGGCAGGTCTGTGTTGGAAGCAAAGCTCTGTGACCTTAGGAAAGTCACCTCCTCTTTAATCCTCAGCACCCTTGCTTTGAGAAAATGGGGGTAATTATTCTTGTGTCCTATTTCCCAATCAACCATGCTCCTTCCTGATACTCTTTGCTGTCACCACAGTCCTATAAGAACCACTTGACTGCTGTAAGTCAGTTCCTGGCTCAGTGACTTGCATGTAGGCAATTTTTAAATGTTTGTTGAATTGACTCAACTTATAAGGGTTCCAGAATTCAGTTTTCCTAAGGTGATCAAAAACCTATGTTTGATTAAATGAACAGTGAACTTTGGTTATTCCCAAATTTATTTTTAGGATAATGGAAAATTAATTCACCATTCAGGTTGATTAAAGGTTCTAAAATTTGGATGGATGAAAGCATAGCAGGAGGACTCCACTGAAGCTCCAATGCATACATGACTATTTGGTGCATTCATGATTTTGTGGAAGCAGTGACAGCCGTTCAACAGTTCAAGCCACCCAAGGTTAGTTAAGCTTAGTAACAGAAATGAGACAGTCCATGACCTCAGAAATGGGATAGACTACAAAAGAATGTACAGGGATAAGTAAATTTAAGGAAAATTGAAGAAACTAGAGGTACTAATGACTACAGGTGTCAGGGAAGGCTTCACAGAGCAGGAGTTCTCCAGCCATGCCAATATAACTGCATGGAGGCTGGAAATGAAATGTTGACTAGAAAACAGCTAGTTGTTCAGTTTGGCTGGAATGCTGAGTGTATGAATTAATGAACGAATGAACAAACAAAGGCATTTACTAAGCATTTGCCACTATATGGTAGGCATTGTGCTAAACACTAGCAATACAAAATAGAATGTTGTCAGTCTGTTCCCTCAAAGTTTTAACACTGACAGCAGTGCAGAGGAGAAGAGTGGACAGGGAAGTAGTTTTTGGTCTGCTAAGTCCATATTATGGTTTGTATACCAGCCACTGTGCCAGATCCTGGTAATACAGAAACAATGAATGAGCAGGTCTTACTTTCAGCCAGCTGAACAGAACTGTGGTTTGAATCTTCCTCCCAGGAGCAAAACACATTCCTAGAATGGATTGTAAAGTCCAGTATTTAGTGACTGTAAGGGCTGGGAGGTGTTGTGATGGATGCCGAAGCGTTTTCATGGTAAGAAGTAGTTTCTGTCAGTCAGTGTTCATCCCTGCCAGTCACAGGTAAATGGCCAGTACTGTCTGGCTCTCAGAAAGCTGTCACTCTCCCCTTGGCTCTGGCACTTTGGAGGTGGTGTCACTTTTCTCTCTTTGGTCTTTGGTTTATCTGTAATTAGTCCAGATACTTTCATTATGTCCCTATACTACTCCAAGAAGACTCCTTCTTTTCCTCTTTGTGTTTCCCAGTTACTTCACCAGCCACGAATGGCTAGAATCTACTTTTAATACAAGTAACAAAAAGCCTAGTAAAACAACAGACCCCACACCATCTCTCTTTCTCCCACTCGCATAGCCACAAGCCTCAGTCTCCCACAGGCTGCCACTTCATTCTGTCCGTCTCTCTCACACAGATGCAAAGGGGTTAGCCTCACCAGGACCTAAGGATCGACTTGCCCTCTCACCACACAAGGCACAGCATCTTCATTGTTGCCTTGTGGCATTAACTTGCCTTACTTGACCTCTGATCTAGCTTTACTCCTGATGATCCTAGTCCTGGTGCTGTTCCTCTTGGGTCCCCGTTCTGACCCTGGTCATGCTGCCTGCTCCTTGTTCTAGCTCACTATATCCCCCACTTGTACCTGAATCTGGCCAGAAGGAGTTCCCAGGCTCACTATTAAAGTCTTAGCACCAGTAAATTCCTGGAAGGCATAAAGTGGGACCTCTAAACCAGTATTAGTTTTGGCTTTTCTCCCTATTCATCTTCAGAAATGGGTACTCTCACCTACTGTCTCCCATGCCTGGAACTCTCCTTCTTTATCTCCCCTCTTAACTTCCACAGCTTGATTAGAGTCTCACCTAGAATCCCACCTTCTGCAAGAAGCTTCTTATCCCCCTTGATGCTGGTTTCTTCTCCCTGTTAATTACCTCTCATTTATCCTATACCAATATCTTGGTTGAACTGGTTTACTTGTTGTCTTCCCCATTAGACCGAGCTCCAGGGAGGTAGGCACTGATTTTTTGCCTTTCTTTGGTAGCCCCAGTTCTGAGTGCAGTTCCTGGCACACACAATAAATGCTTAATAATTGCTGAGTGCCTGACTTTGTTCAAAAATGCCCCATGCCTCACATCTTACTCTGATGTCTCTCGTCTTTCTCTGCTTCTGTCTATCTTCTGGCCACAAACCAGGCAAATGAAATTCCTATCAGCTCCTCAGAGGCCCTGGTAGGGCTGTTAGAATTCATTTTGTGTACATAGTGGTTGTACAACTGGTGGCAAATTTAGTGAAATGGATTTGGTCCTGAACCAATTGAGTAGCAAGTAATTTTGTCAACATGGAATTGTTCTCCATTACTGAAGTGAACATGCATTTTCATGGGATAAAGAATTGCTATGAAGAGATAAGCAAGAATTCCTTGAGGGGAAGGAACTGGTCTTCAACTTTTTATTTCCCCCGAGACCCTCAGCACAGGACTCTCCAGTAGAAAGCATTTAATAAGTATGTATTTACCTAGTAACAAAATGAAGACAAAGGACCATTACTAATCTTGGGCAGGTAGGTGGCCCATGCTGTATCTGAGCTCAAACCTGGCCTCTGACACTTGATAGCTGTGTGACCCTGCGCAAGTCACTTAACCTCTCTTTGCCTTAGTTTCCTCAACTGTTTACAATTTACATTTTAATGACTTTAATTATAATATTTACCTCCCAGAGTTTTCATGAGGATCAAATGAAATGATACTTATAAGGGCACTTAGGTCACTGCCTGGCATGCTGTAGGCACTATATAAATGGTAACCGCTATAATAATGGCTATTATTATTTAATAATTATAAGTTTACCCTAGAAAACTACAAAACACAAAGAAAATATGCATCCAGAATAGCACGTGCTTCTGTAGTGACTCTATTGAGGGGGCATGGTACAGGAGAGATAGAATCCAACCCACCACAGGCTGTCAGCCTTCAGCTTGAACTAAGAGCCATGTCTGCAGCTGACCCAAATAGAGATGATTCTGCTTAGAATTGGCCTGGGCTGAAGTTGGGAAGGAAGGACTTTGGAAGTCTCCCCAGTATTTCGGTGCATTAAATTTTTCCTCATAGCAAAGTCCCAACTCCTTCCCCCATCCCCCTGTTAATATGTGTCTAGAGTCAAACATTTTTTCCAATATATTCATGTCAGGGAGAAACTCTTTGCCATTAACATTCTGTCTTCGATCATCATGAGCCATTATTTCATTAAAGTTTTGATAGACAACAGAGAAAAAAACCTTAATTTCACCTGTGCAAGCATGCTACTGTGTCTGACTGGTAAGATAAAAATATTGCTTTCCTTATTTTGATGCATACCATGATGTTGTTGGCTAAACCTTTCTTTGAGCTCTGAAGAATATTTTATAAGAATGTGTTTATCAAACCCAGGAATGACTTTTAAGTTTGCCTTGAGTCTTTTGTGAGATTTTTCTATTGAAAAGTACTTTTTAAAATATCATCAGATAGACTGCATTCTCTGGAAACAATGACCCCACATTATGTGTGAAAAGGCTGAGGCCACACGAAATCTACCTGCTATACTCTGCTCCCTTTTGGGGTCAGGATCTGAAGCTTTGGAATGCAAAACTCATGAATCGGAACCCTGGAAAGCCATGTCTGGTTTTAATTTTTCTGCAATTAGTTTATCATTCTCATCCTAACTATACCATCTCTCTTCTACATGTGTACAATCTAATTTCAAGCCTAGTTTACTTTTAATTATCTATTTAAGCCCTGCACCGAAAGTACTGCACACACACCACAAAGGGCTTTTCTCATTTTCCTCAAAGGTATTGGCTGCATTAAGAAAACATTTTATTAGTCAGATGAAAACACAGATAAAGGAGTGAAGTGAATAAGACATGATATCGGCAGCGTTCAGAAAGCATGCTTAATTTTTTTTATCTTTACATTGGGAGGAATGGTAATGGTCTGTTTACAGATTTCACTTCTTATGACAGATCGATTTTTCTAGTTGCATGTCCTACTTTCATTCTCAGGAGAAACAAGTAAACATTGTTAGTGTCATCCGTGAGGACGACTCTATTGTTCTTCAGAAACATGAGTCATCCTCAGCTCCTCACTGCCCTCTCTCCCACTTCCATTGAGGTGCTAAGGCTTATCAATTACATTTCCTTGCTTTCTCTCATATCTTTCCATTCCTCTTCTCTCCACTCACTACTCCTTAGGAAGTATGTTTTCAAGATATAGAAGCATCACCTGGATAGGTTTTCTAAATAATTATATCTCATAATCTGGAGGATAGACATTATTTATCCACTTGTTTTTTTTTTTCCTGTATGAATAGTTAGGCTGAAATCTTCTAAATGATTATAGATTTTATTTAGGAGGCTGGGCAGTATTCTGAGGCTTGATAAAATCAGCATAGGACCAACTGCAGAAAGACTTCGAGCAACCTCAGTATCTATAATGAATCTCTCTTCCATTTCTAGAGATATTGGGTATCCTTAGTGACTTTGGTGAGTACTTTGCAAGTGTGTGTATCCCTGCTCTGTGCCCTGTGTGATATTAATAAGTAGAGGGCTGCCAGGCAGTTATCTCTATTCTTATGTCTTCCAAAGACGGCCTTGTGATTTCGAAGGGCACAGGAGTGTCTTTAAGGTGGTATTTTGCTCTGTTAAATCAAATACTTTTTTTTTTTACAGACAACACACAGTATCCACTGTGCAATTTCTACATTATTATCTATACCTTTCAGTCAGTTACGTGACTTTAAAGAAGTGATCGGTCATAGAGTATCATTTATGAAAGTCTGTCCATTCGGAGAGAATCCCTTTCCCAAGAATCTCCTTGATACTTGGGTAGTATTTCCTTTGGACTTTCCTCTCACCTTGCACCTGCACATGCAAGTGGAGTCATCAGAGGGCAAATGAGTACTACTCTCCTCTGGGTTCCAGGCATAATCCTGAGGATATGGAGTTTCTAGTCTTTTAGTTCCTATGACCCCACACAGTTTGCTCCCCATGACTGACCAACTAGTTGGACCCCATTGGCCTTTTCAAGAGTAATCTATTGAGGCGTGTCAAGAAGAGTAATTACAAAACAAACTGGGACCACTTTTCCTCTTGCACATAACAGGTCCATAAGGAGAATGTGTGAGACCCATGTGTAGACTTCTGACCCCACAAGTACTTTTTCTTCCTTTATGGAAATTCTCTTCACGAGGTTCCCCCTAGCAATTTAACCCTTGTTTGTCTCAGGGACTTCCATAAAAAGGGGATAACAGCACCTACTTCTCAGGGCTGTTGGGAGGATCAAATAAGATAGTGCTTATAAAGCAAAATCAGCACTATGTGATTATTACTCTTATTACCAGAGATATTAAACTAGAAGGGGAGGGTCTATGCTATAAGTATCAGTGACAACAGATTGTCAGCCTGAGGGTATAACTGCTATACAGAAAATGTTAGAAGACCTAGAAGAACACACTGGTTTTTTTTTTGAAAATAAGACTGTCCCCCAAAATAGAGAACCTCTAGTTGTCTTGCTTTTAGTACGTATCTTTCTCCTGAGCATCTAACAGAAGAGATTAGTACTCGTCCTTTTCTTTTCTCTAAGTGAGAAATTTCAATTTCAGGCTGAGTTCCTGGGCCCTCTCATGGGTCTCATCCCTGTTCTTGAGTTTGATATATATTGACATATATAACAAAGGCTGAATAAAAGGAGGCCAGTATTCTCACAGGATACATTGATCTTGGGATGAGGAAGGGGGGAGAGAGGAGGGGTACTTCTGGTAAGAAGATTTCTTTGGGAACCTTGAAAGTCCATGTTGGCCCTACTGAGCTATATCTATTATGGCATCGAACTGGGAGGATGGGTCAAGGCCCAGGGTTTAAAGCACAGAGGGGAATGACCAGAAACCCAGGGAAGTAGAGCAGGAATAGGAAATGAAATTACTGGGCAAGGCAGTAGAACACAATTGATATTAGCATGCAACTCCTCCCCCAGCCCATACACATACCCACCTTTTTCCATTAGGAAGTTCCCCGCTCCCTTCCTTATCAGCAACCATAGCTTCCCTTAGGTCTTCTCTTCCCACCCAAACTCTTCATTATTGTGTTAACCACATTCATTTTGGTGAAATAAGTTAGAAGTGGGAGATTCCCACACAGTCTAATTTCCTGTTTGCCCCTCCTCCCTCTCCCTGGTCTCCAAGTGCCCAACAAAACTTGAAGCCTCTTTGAGTGGTTTAGACTCAGCTGATAGAAGCATCTCCTTCGTGGCTGCTCCATTCTACTGTCACCAGTCAGACAGCTGGGACATTTTAGATACCCCGTTTGTCCAAATTTGACACTTCTCCAGGCCAGCCCTGTAGGAGATCACTAGCAGCTTCACTGTCTTTCTAGACTTGGGGCCACCTTCATAATCAAGGAGCTTACTCTGTCCTGCCGTCATGGAGAGATCAAGCAACAAATGTTTATCAAGCACATACTCTCTGCCAAACATTGTGTTGGGTACTGGAGATACCACACCCAAATGAAGTAGTCCCTACTCTCAAGGAGCTAGTTTATAGTATTGAACACAATAGAAAAATAGGGAAGGTGGCAAGATCTCTAAGGCAATAATAGAGAAATTGTTTAGTATCAAGAACTCAACATTGGTATTCTAGAAGCTTTAATTCTATGAGGAACACAGAGACTAAAGATGGCCTAAATAAGTAAACAGATCATGAATCAAAGAACAAATGTTTAGAATAGACAGAAGGGCAAGAGAAGTCATGAAGAGAGCATGATAAATCCTTTTTAGGTAAAGGTATAGAAAATGAACACTAACATTACAAACAAAAGAAATTGGAGAAGAGCAGAAGGGAGGTTTTTACTTAACTACACAATGAGAGAACAAGACAAGATGGATTCTAGACCTAGAGAAACAGAAGAAAAAAGAGGAATTAATACTGCAAATATTACTCTGAAACTAGAAGAAAGGTAACATATGAGAGTAAGGGTAAAAGACTTGGGGAGAGTAGGGTTGCCTTAGGATACATTAAGTAAAAATAACAGAAGAGACAGTTGGTAAAGAAGAAAAGAACAACAAAGAAGAAATCCTAATTCAGAGAAAAAAGATATTAGAGAGAAATAGAAGAAAATGCAAACCCAATTCTCATGACTTTATTGATTAAACAATCCAGGAAAACAAAACCCCACAATCTGTTGCTTATAAGAAACACACTGATAAAACAAAGTCATTCATAGAATAAGAATGAAGTTGGGAACAAAATTTACTAAGCATCAGATAAATCCAAAACAGCAGGATATTATGATATTAGACAAAGTGAAAACAAAAACTTACAATATAAACTCAGATAAACAAGGAAATTACATTATGCTGAAAGAAACCATAGATAGCAAACCACTAACAGTATTAAACTTATATGCTCCAAATGCTGGTACATCTAAATTCACAAAGGAAAATTTAACTGCATTACAAGAAAAAGGAGAGCGTAATACAACAATAGTAGGAGATTCTAATATCCATCTTTGAGATCTGGACAAATTTAACCAGAAGTGAAACCAAAAGAAAATATATATTTGAAGAAATTGCAGGAAAAGCCAGAGCTAAAAGACTTATGATATCTGTCACTGTGACTGTCAAGGAAGATACATATTTCTTAGCACTAAACATAACTTTGACCAAAAAGGACCATTTTGTGCACAGAAATATTGCAAATTAAAAAGGCAAAAATAGTAAAAAAAAAAAAAAAAAAAAAAAAAAAGAACCCACCCTTCAAAGACCATAGCACAATAAAAATATTAGGAATTTTGGAAATTATTAGAAAGCTTTCTAACTTAAAAATACATATTCCTTAATATTCTCCTTTTTAAAAGTTTGTTAATGTATATCTTAAGAAAAGAATTTTTGCTCTTAGGAAGACTATAGCTTCATCCCAGATATTTTGATATGTTGTTTCATCATTATAATTTTCTTGGACGTGAATGTTATTTCTTTGATTTGTTCTTTGATGCAATCATTGCTTAGAATTTCTAAAGGAATTGCCAAAGGAAAAGAAACATGCCCTATTCCTGATGGATTCATGACAGAGTTTTATCAAACTTGTAAAGAACAGCTAGCATAATACTACATAAATTGTTCTCAAAAATTGAGAAAGAAAATACTCTACCAGACTCCTTTTATGAGACAAATATAGTCCTGGTACCTAAACCAGGGAAAGATAAAGCACAGAAAGAGAACTATAGGCCAATATCATTAAGGAAAATCAATTCATACATTTTAAATACAACTCTAGCCAACAGATTAATTCATCCAAGAAATCATTCATTATGATCAAGTTAGATTTATAACAGAGAAGCAGGGGTATTTCAACCCGAGGAAGGCGGTCCACATAATTAGTCATGTTTGTAAAAAATCTAAAACCACAGGATTATCTCAATAGATGTGAAAAAGAGCCTTTGGGAAATTAAACCACCATTTATGCTAAAAGTTCTACAAAGTCTTTTTTATATTAAAAATCTACCTATAACCAAAAGCAAGCATCATATGTAATTGAGACATACCAGAAACTTTCCTAATAAATGCAGGAGTAAATGAAGGAAACTTTCTCTCTTTGCTATCGTTTTATATACCTCTACAAATGCTAACAGTAGGAGTTAGACAAGGGAAAGCTATTACAGGCATATAGTTAGGAAAAGAGAAAATCAAACTATTCTTATGTGTCAGTGACATGATGGTTTACTTGGAAAATGCTAAGGAATCAACAAAAATCTTAATTAAGACAATAGCTTTAGTAAGATCGAAGGCTGCAAAACAAACCCAGAAATGTCAACAATACTTTTATGTAATCCATTTTAGGAAAATCTAAGAGGTAGTAATAGGAAGTAAGATTCCAAAGAAAATAAATACAAAATTTATAAAAAAAACTTGAAGACAAATCTAGCCAAGCATAGAAAAATAAAACAACTTATATAGATCCACTTACAAAGTGCCTTTAAAGAACAATTTTAAAACGTGGAGGAAAATTCAGAACTCATGTAAGTGGAAAGAATAACCACAAAGCAATCAGAATTAAATATTGCAAAATTGCATTGAACAAACATGATGTTGAAGAAGAGATATGGGGAGACCTCTCTCTCTCTCTCTCTCTCTCTCCCTCTCTCTCTCTCTCTGTCTCTCTCTCTCTCACACACACACACACACACACACACACACACACACACACACCATTGGATACATTTTCATACTGTTTCAATGAATTGATTTGTTTTCCTAGTTTATTCCTCTTTTCTTTTTAAAAAATTTCATTATATGGAATGATTCTCTGGAAGACAGAAATGGGAGGAAAATACTGGGAGAAATTTAGGTGGTGTAAAAACCAAAGAGATCAATATACTTCAGTTTTTGGAAAAGAATTTTATAAATAACAGTTTACCTTAATTTTAGGCAAGCATTTCATAAAGTCTCTCATGCTAGTCTTGTGGAGAATATGGAAAGATGTGGATTAGATGGTGGTATCATTGGATGTATTGAGACCTGCTTGAATAGCTGAACCTAAAGAGGAGTCAAAGCTTTGATGTCAACTTGGTAGGAGGTCTCCAGTGCAATTCCCAAGAATTTTGTGCTAAGCTCTATCTTATTTCAAGTTTCCCTTGTGTTATTAAAGTCTGGATGACCATTTTTCAGGGATGTTTTAGGAAGCATTCTTGATCAGATATATGTTTAACTAGTTGGCCTCTGAAGTCCCTTTCAAATAAGAATCTTTGATTTGGTGATTGTTTGAACATCACAAATACAGAATAGGAGAGGCATGGTTAGGGAGATTTTTGTTTCAAAATGAACTTGCGTTTTTAGTAGCCTGCAAGCTCAGTAAAATGATGTAGCAGCCAAAATAGCTAGTTCAGTCTTAAATTTAAGTAAGTAAGTATCCAGGGGCTTATGGGATCATGAATATTGAGATGGAAGGCACCTCAGAGACTGTCTAGCCCAACCCTCTTATTTTATAGATAAGGAAATTGAGGCCCAAAGAGGTTAAGTAATTTGCCCAAGATGACCCAGGTAGTCAGCATCAGAGGTAGGATCTTAAGCTCTATCTTTGGACTCCAGAGTCAGTGCTTCCTCCAATATACTATCCTGCTTTCCAATCATTCTGTTATATGTTTTACCAGCCAGGCTGTTCTGGGAGGTTTTTTGTCTTGGGCAGTGACCCATATCACAATTCTAGATGCTACTATTCTAAGATTTCTGCCTGTAGAAGTAAGGCTGATTAATGGATCAATCTCCTCTTTTGGATTGGGTTCATTTATTACTTATCTGTACTGAAACTGCATGTGCAGCCCACATTTTTAGAGATTCTTTTTCCTAAGTAGAAGAACCATTTGTAATAACTATAATTACTTGTGTCTGAGTTTACAGAATCCACATTGAATATGTGCCAAGACCTGAATATCCAAAATACCAATCATAACTGTCCATAAGCTTAACCACATATGTCCCCTGGCCAGCCAGTGCTTCCAGACTTCCCAAGCCAGATCCTGAAGCAAAATTTTATTGGCAAGTTTACCAGAAGCAGGACTTTGTTCTCTGTACAAGCAAGAGCAACTCAACCTCCAATTGCTATCCACCAAAGAATACTATTGCCAAAGGGAACTGCTGTGAAAGATCCCCTGGAGCCTCTTCTTTCCGGAGTATGAAAATGAATCCTAGGCCTGGGAGGTATGCTAGAGAGGAACACGTTGTGATACTCTTTTTTGTCATCTTGGGACCTGGCTAGCTATGATAAACATTTCTGTAAACTTCATAAACTTAAGCATGTCAACACATGTAGTCAGTATTGCTTTCAATTATTGCTTTCAGTTCTTAGTTGGGCATAGTCAATTCTTAGCATGTAACCATCCATTTGGAAATCATTTTCTGCTCATTATTTGGGAATGAATGTGAGAAACTGATAACCTCTCCAGTCTGTTAGATTATCTCTCTAACCCAGGACACAGCCCACATCTGGAGTACTTTGTTTCTTCTTGGGCCCCATATTTGAGAAATGATCATCATATATGTAATTTTCATAGCACCTGAAGGTTTCAAAGAGCTTTATATCCACTATTACTTCCATCTTAAATGCGAGGAAACTGAAGATCACAGAAGTGAGTTGTTTTGCCCACTGAGGTCAAAGCACGGGTATTTCAAATCCAGATGTAGATGCTGTCATTATCCAATTTAAAGATGACACAACACTGGGAGGAAAAGCTAACCAACTAGATGACAGTCACAGTCCCACAAAGTCTTGACAGCCTAGAGCTTTGAGCTAAGTGAACTGAAAACTTTAAATGGATCTCCACTGTGATGTTTCAGCCCAAAATAGCTAAAGCAGACTTGGGCTGCACTGAGATGTAGAGCTTCTAAAAATTAGGAGGGAAATGTTCCACTGCCTCCTGCCCAACTCAGACCAAATGTGAAGCTCAGGGTACAGTTCTCAGTGCCATAATTCTAAAAGGAAATTGATCGATAAGCTGGAAAGAAGGAAACCAGTGTGGTGAAGGGTCTAGACTCTAGAGTCTCTATCCATGTGAAGGCCAATTTAAGGAAGGATATATTTACCCTGGAAAAGAGAAGGCTCAATAGGAGGAAGGGTGGGGTGACAGAAACATGATAGTTATCTTCAGTGATTGAAGAAGCTAAAGCTATCATGTGCCAGAGACTTGCCTTACAGGGCCAAGCTAGCTGAAAGTTACAAACAAAAACAATGAAGTTTGATATAAGTAAAATCTTCCTAACAGTTAGAACTAGTGCAAATAGGAATGGACTGCCTTGAAAGGTGCTAGGTTTCCCTTCCCTGATGGTTTTCTGGTGGAGGCTGCATAGTCACTTGTCAGTCGTCTTGTAGAAGGGATTCTTGTTCTGGGGAGTTGGCCTAGATGGCCTCAGAACTGCCTGCCAACTATAAGATGCAGTAATTGTGGGAAAAACTGGATGCCAGGATCCACATTTTGACAAATGTGGTACTAAAAATGGTTTATACATTCCAAAAATCTGAATGAAACTCCATCTGGAACTAGAGGAGGTGGGAGAATTCAAATGTGCCAGAAGGTAGGGGGTTTTTTTGTGTAAGTAACATCTTCTTGTATTCCATTTGGAAATCAGTCATTCATCCCTGGGTGCCTAGTGGCCAATTATTCTACTAGAGAATAGTGTTCATTACCTTATTGTACAATAGCTGCCTGAGCAGAGACTGCCATTAGAAACAGCCATTTTAGTGCTGGGTAAACCTCATCAGGTAATTTGTCACTTCCATTCAACAAATGTTTACTACTTGCCCACTCTGTACAAGGGATTGCTTGTACCTAGGGGGTAATTCCTAGGGGGAAATTCAATGGATCTGTGATTGTATCAGCATAGCAATGTCTTCCAGTGATAGTTAAATACATAGATATGTGAATACATAGATAATGTCTCTATAGCTATCTATAAATAGATGCATAGCTATCTTTGTACCTATGGATGAATGAGTGGATAGATAGATATTATAACCCATACATGCCATGCCTGCTTCAAGTTGGAGCATGAGTCGCTAAAATAATTTTGTATTTTTCCAAAGGCAAACCAACTAGATTTTGTCCTGTTGGATTCTGGGCCCAAATCCTTGTCCCTTGAAATGTCTTAGAAGCTATATAGACTGGTGGATGAATAATTTTTCTCTCTAATTGTATATTATAGTCTAAACCAGTAGTCTTCAAACTTTCTAGATTATTGTAGTCTTGTCAATTTTTTTTTACATTATGGGCCTATAAATATATATTGATTTACTTATTTATAAATTTTATAGCTATACTGCTGTATTAATAATTATGTATATCATAAAACTTACACAAAATGTAATTAAAAGAAATTGATGAATATGAAATAATATTTGATCCTCAAGTCAGTAGGAAACCACTGGAATTTATGTAGAGAAAAAACAAATAACAAGTTCAGACCTTTGTTTTAGAATTACAGTCAGGTCCCAATTGGTGTGAATAATAAATCCTGTGAGGGGGTCACATTTCTTTGAATTCACTCTGCATGTTTCAACTGCACTGAAACCAATGATCATATTTTGCCCTAATTGCAACTTTGAAGATTGCCCTTTCTACTACACATGACAGTTTCACATGCGTCATTATTCGCACTAATCAGTTGCCAACCATATAGAGATAGATTCAACAGAGGAGAGACCATAGATGCAGTGTAAAGAGGACCTTTGAGGCCATCCAGTCCAACCCTCTCATTTTACAAATGAGGAAACTGAAACCCATGGAGGTTAGGTGACTTGCACAAGGTAGCACAGCTGACAGGTCCTGTAATTAAAGGGGCAATAAATGTGATGAGATCTGAACAAAGATTGTGGCTCTGTGAGAGAAAAGGAAGGATTGAATGTGAGAGATCATATGGCGATAGAAAAAAATAAGATTTGGCAACTGACTGAATATGTGGAGTGACTGGAAGTGGGAATTTGAACTTGTCTGTGAGATTGTGAACCTGGAAGACAAAGGACAATGATCTCCTCAATAGAGATAGGGAAGTTCAGAGGAGGGTTCCAGGGGAAAGATAATATCCTACTATTTTTGTTGCAAGTCACAACCCATCCATACTTGCCCATTCTATATGTCCCATTGACAATGAACAAAAGAGGAGGAACCATTACTCTCTGGTCATTTCCATGGAGCACCTATCTGACTCTCTCAGAGTTTCTGCTATTGCCCTGGGCTGATCTGGTTGGAAGAGGATAGCAACATTGTAGAAAGAGTAGAGGGGTGAGAATTTTGCCTGCAGAGATGCTGCAGGTGCCTGGGTCACAGTTAGATTGTAACTTACTTGAGGGACCAATGTCTGGTCCAGCTACAGGAGACTAACGGTGTAGGGGGCAGAGACAGGGAGTGAGGAGCAATAATGTATCAAGCATCAAGTGTAGTTGTATTGGAGAGAAGTCCCAAATTGGCTGTCGGTGTGAGAGTGAGATGTGTCCTGTCTTCTCACCCTCCAGTTGGTTGATAAAACACCCCTTGAATCTATGCCATGGCCCCCTAGGGTCCATGACCCCACTGCCTAGCTGACTCTGTGAGGACAGTAATAGACATTCTTTATCTATAGGCTTTTACTGTATGAAGAGCCAGGTCAAACTTTATTGAATAATTATGGATTTAATTTGGGAGGCTATGCAATTATCCAGAGCTTGATTCAATCAGAATACTGTCATGCATAATTAGGGACATCTGAGCAACCTTACAAATCACAGGGAATTACTCTTTAACATGGACCCTATTCTAGGTGTCCTCCATGATAGTAAAAACCTTTGGTGAGTCTCATTAATGTCAGCTGTGTTTTGTGACTCAGTTAACTACCAGATTACCATCAAATGAAGTTCTCTCTACTGTGGGACC
This sequence comes from Trichosurus vulpecula, assembly GCF_011100635.1. Classification (NCBI taxonomy): domain Eukaryota; kingdom Metazoa; phylum Chordata; class Mammalia; order Diprotodontia; family Phalangeridae; genus Trichosurus; species Trichosurus vulpecula. Next base: position 17,168,498 of record NC_050582.1, read on the forward strand.
TTTTGAGAATCTTATATCATTTTCATGTAAGTGTGGGATCCTTTAAGGTGGCATTTTGCTTTACTAGATCAGATTTTTTATTCATGGTCAATAAACCATAAATGTTGTCTTCTCCATGTCTTTCCATGATGGTAAAGGTGGGGCTCATTATGGAATATTGCTTGTGTAAGGCTGCCTCTTCTCTCCATACCTTCCTCAAGGAGCCTCTTGATGATGCCTGTATCAGTTATTCTCCTAAAATTTAATATAGATGGGAAAGTATAGGCATGTGGGTCAGTAGTTGATGTTCCCTCAATCACCTTTTTTTCCCCTTACAATACAGTCCAAGGTGCTATCAGTATCTTCCCCACCTGAGAAACAGCCCCTCCATGTCCAAACAATCATGTTACCATGAGCAAAGATACAAAGATAGCCCCTTTGTCTATTTGTGCTTTTTCCATTGTGGTTTCTTCAATGGTCCACATCCTCCAAAAGGACATCTTCTAGGACAGTGTAGTTAAAGGCCTATCACCACTGATCTTGTTGATGAATAAATTTGCATAGATAAAGCTTGATAGCTCTGTTCCTTCTTCCTTCTGCCTTTGCCCGCCTAGTTTTATTTTAAATGGCCTTAGGACAAATTAGCTCAGTTGGTTCTGTCTCTAAGCTTTCTTTAAACTGTTTTATTTCCTTCTACGGCTTTTCATTGTGGCAATACTGTTTATACAATCTTCCCACATCCTTCTCTGTTCTATCCAAAGGTGTTTATGTTGTTATTTGGTATTGCCTTTGGTGACTTCATCTCCCTGCTTGGCAAACGTGTCAAGGGTTTACTAAGGATGATTTCCAACTCTTTTGCTATCATTGCTCTGGTAACTGATTTCTGTTAAGCTTCTACAGGAAATGGTTACGATTGGCGTTGATATCTTTTCTTCCAGTCATTTCCTATTTTTTAATGAATAACTGGTTCAAATAAATCAGGTTGGAGTTGGATTAATTGTATGCCCTATCTCTTCTTCTCATTTTCCTCCTAGCTTTTGATTTTAATTTTTGCTTTAACAAGTTAGTGGCCTGATTATCCATACTACTGATTCAAGTACGACAGCCTTGTAGGTTATAAGGTGTTTTTTTTTTTCCTTTCACAGTCAGTTTCACTATTTTTGTGACACTCCAACCTCATAACATCCAACGCCTACTGATTCTTTTCCTGAGTAAAGTATTCATGATATATAAGCATAAAGCTTTTATATTGTCTAATGCCTTTGGCCTGTCTCATTTATTTTTTCTTAACCACATTTTCCTAAATATGCCATCCTTATCTATACCCACCTTTGCATTGAGGTCATTGATTATCAAAATATATGTTAATTTATTTTGGAGGGCTTTAATAAGTTCTTTAGATACCAGACTTTCTTAGATACCATGGATAAAAAGACAATTAAAATAACCTCTGCCCTCTGGGAGCTTCCATTCCATTGGGAAGATACAGCACGCGCCCAGATAAGGGCCATGGGGATCAAGAATTGCTTCCCATAGCAGATGGCATCTGAATTTAGCCTTAAGCTCAAAATTCTAAGTAGAGGTAAGAAAGGAAGCCATGGAGCCTGTGAAGAGGAATGGAGATGGGAGATGTGATATCATCTAGGGGAAATAATTTTTTGTTGAATTAACAAAAGAATGAATAAATGAATGATTGAGTAGATCCATTTCTGATTTGTAACATGTGGTTTATCATCACAGAGGTATTTTAGACTAACCCAATAGGTAGGCTTGAATACAAGATCGATCATATTTAATTCAAAGCCAAACATTGTGAATACTTATATTTGTCAACAAATATAGATGCTAGGTGCTTTTTCCTGTAATTCCACATCTGGAATCTGGTATTCAGATTTAGGTACCAAGTTTTAGGAATGATTCTGCTGAGCTTATGAATGATTAGAGGAGGACCTTGAATGATGAAGGGCTTTAGGATGTTTAGCCTAGCCACAAGCTACATCTGTATGAGAAGGAATTTCACATTGATCTCCAAGCGTTTGAAGGGTTGTCACATAGAAAATGAATTCTGCTTGTCATACTTTGGCCCCAGAGGTCAAAAAGAGGAGCGCTGGGTAGAAACCAGAAAGTGATCAAGTAAGGCTTATGGTAAAGAAAGACTTCTTAATAATGAGAGCTATCCAAAAGGGCAATAGACTGCCTTGAAAGGCAAGTTTCCTCTTACTTGGCATCTTCAAGCCCCACTTGCAGGGCATATTGTAATGCTCGTTCTTGTTCACATCTGGATGAAACTGAGGTTTCTTTCAACTCTGAGATTATGAGAAGCCTAGCTTTGTAATAAAATCAAGTTAAACTAGAACTAATTTTAGTATTAATTATTTCTTCTCTTCCAAAATACCTTATTTCTCTGAAGTATCTGATTTGGGTGATATAGTCAAGAAGAAAAAAAGGGAGGAAAAGGTAGTTCCTTGGTAGCTCTGTTACTGCTGCTCTTTAATTCAGTCACATAATATGTTGGAACAAAGCTCAGACCATGATCCTATTTCAGAATTTCCCTATTTGAAGATGGATAAAAGCACAAAGACAGTGAATTCCAATGTGTGGTTTCAGCTAATTATTAGACAGGCTCCAGAATTCTAGTAAGTCCTTCAATCATCTTATTTTCAGTTGATTCATTTCTAACTAACAAAAGTTTCTTGCTTAAAGTGAAGCAGGAAGCATAGTGAGTGAAGATTTTTTTATCAGCCATTTTGTACAAAATTAAACATGTGGGAAATTATATTTTTGCATGGGAAAACTGATGATAGTGACATAATGTTAAGTCCCAATCTAGTGGAATTCATGAAATGCTTCTTTAGTGCTTACTCTTTGCAAAGCACTATGGGGGGCCCTGAGGTTACAAAAGCCAAAAGGGCACATAAATCCCTGCCCTCTAGGAGTTTACATTGTACTGGCAAAATACAAAATGTAAACAGAGAAGTTTATATATATATGGTACTTTGAGGAGGAGGAAGTGACCCCTAAGAGGTCATGAAAGGCTTCCCACAGTAGATGGAACATGAGCTGAGCTTTGAAGGAAACTAGAAGTTTAAACAGGCAGAAATTAGGAGGGAGTTTCTTCTAGGCATGAGGAACAGCCTGTGTAAAGTCATGAACACAGGAGATGGAATTCCAAGTTTAGGAGAAAATATGTAGAGCAATTTGCCTGGAAGAGCGTTCACAAAGGGAAATGATATGCAGTTAACCTGCAAAGGCAGCCTAGAACCAGATGGAGAAGGTCATGGAATGCCAAGTTAAAGAGTTTATATATTGTCGTAGAGGCAATATTGAGTCATTGCTCTTTCTTCCTTAATTATTTGTAGCTCCAAAATTTTATTCTTTTGGGATTAGTAAACATTTCTACATCTCTGTCTCTATCAATTTGCCTATCTGCCTAGCTAGCTATATATCTGTCTGTCTACCTGTCTTTTCCCCTTTATGTCAGTGAGGTTATCTTTCCTAACATCTCTCCAGGCAAGGGGTCCTTAACCTTTTTTGTGTCATGGATACATTTGGCAGTATAGTTAAACCAACGAACCCTTTCTCTGAATAATGCGTTTCAATGAAGAAATGAAAAGACATAAGATTACAAAGGAAACCAACTGTGTTAAGACACAATTATCATAATTTATTAAAAAAATCATGAACCACAGTTTAAGAACTCTTTCTCCAGGCCCATCCCAAAGAATGTAAATAAGTAAAATAATATCTGAAACTAAAAGTTTACAGCCTAAATTCACCAAATAATTTGACCAAACACAGTGAGCTTCCAAGAAGGATGGGAAATTTTTCAAATATGTTAGGAGTCTTAAGCCAGGAGACATTTTTAGCTGTTATCTTCCATTCCTACTAGAGGATTGCATGCATTTTTAGGATCATAAAGATCTATATTTAGGAAACAAAATAACCACAATTAACCACATTGTTAACTTTGGTTTTAAGTTGATTTGGTTGATGAAATTCATTATTACTTGAGCTAATTAGAACATTCCAATGATCTGTTTAAAATGTTTATTGACTATTTTATGTTATCCTCCCCAACCCCCACCTACGGAAAAAAGGATAACTGTGCTACTAGAAATATAGATAACATGACTTCATTTCCTTAAATAACTAAGATAATTGATTTCTGCTTCTAGGCCAGAGAACTGGTGTGAATGTTTTCCCGTGTGCTCTTATATTTTTGGACATATTTATGGACTCCAGATAATACCTGTCGACTTCTAGCTGTGAGGTCTTAGGATTTAACCTCTCGAGGCCACAGTTGCCTCATCTGTAAAATAATATAATATCTTACTTGCCTGAAGATAGGGAACTGGACTAGGTGACCTCTTGAGGTTCCTTCCAGGTTGAAGATCTACAATTCTCAGTTTCTCCTTGTTTTTTTTTCTTCTTACTTTTTCTTCTTCTGGAATAAAAATGATTGGAAAGGAGAAATATATGAAACTTGTGTGTGTCATGTGTAGCAGTACATATATACACATATATGGAGATATATACACATATGCATTGTGTATGTATATATGCACTATGTATAAAACTAGATTATATATGTATTATATATATAAATAAAATAAACTAGATATTTCACTTTCATATGTGTATTCACATGCACATATGTATTGATAAGAAAGTAAAACATCGAGTTTTGGGCCTTTACAATTTTAGGCCTTTCTGTTCCCTTGCCAGTCCATTTTTTTTTCTGAATATAGGGTTTTGGGAGCAACTCAAGCCATCTAGAAGCAGTGATTGAAAATATATGGCAGTACGTTGGGGATATGTTATCCCTTCTATTTGATTATAGTTTTATCTCTTTTTCTGATCAGTGGTGTGACCTTAGACAAATCATTTAAATATCTTTGTGCCTATTTTGTAGTAGTGAAAAACTGGAAACAAAAGAGATACACATCACTTGCTTTGATTAGAGGATAACTAAAACTGTGGTACATGAATGTAATGGAATATTGCTACTTCTTAAGAAGTGATGAATCTCAATACATCAGAGAAGTATTGCAAGAGTTGTAAGAACTGATGCAGAGTGAAGTGAATGGAACCAGAAGAACAATCTGTACCATAACAATAATATTATAAAGAAAAATAATTTTGAAAGGCTAAGAATAGTGATCAAGGGGCACCTAGGTGGTGCAGTGAGTAGAGCACCAGCCCTGGAGTCAGGAGGACCTGAGTTCAAATTCAGCCTCAGACACTTGACACATTTACTAGCTGTGTGACCTTGGGCAAGTCACTTAACCTCAATTACCCTGCCTTCCCTCCTCCAAAAATAAAAAAAGAATACTGATCAAGATAAGGACCAACCCCAGTTCCAGAGAACTAGTGGTGAAACATTCTACCAATCTCCAAATAGAAAGGTAATGGACTCAGAGTAGAAAGTAAAGCATATTTTTGGACCTGGATAATGAAGGAATTTATTTTGTTTGACTCCACATGTTTGCAGTGGGATTTGTTTTTCTTTTTTCTCAATGAGGAGAATGTGAGAGGCAGAGAATTCAGAGCTGAAAACAGAAAAAAAGTTTTGTTTTTTTTTCTTTTAAGAAAAAGAACTGTTGCAGAATTCATTAAGCAGAACCAAGAAAGCAATAAATACATTGAGATAACAATGAAAATGAAAAGAAATTACTCCAGACTGACTGCTCTATAGCTTAGATGACCAAGAAGGAATAAGGAAATGCACTTCCCTCCTTTCTTTGCAAAGGTGGATAGGTATGGGTGGGGAACATTGTGTATACTGTCAGACTTGATTAGTAACAATAATAATGATTAATAATGAAGAAGGAGAGGGAAAAGAATAGTTAAAATTTAATTTATATAGTGCTTACTATGTACCAGGTACTATGTGTTGATTAGTTTTTTAAGCTCCCTTTTTCCCTGTCTTTTTAAATTCTTTATTACAAAGGATAGCTTTCTGGGGAAGGGCGTGGAGAGCATTATATTTGGAAATGAAAAATAAATCACCAATTTTTTTCAGAAGATATTTCAATCCTTCAATTTCTCAGATTCCATGATTTTGTAAGTGTTTGAGGAAAGATTTGAACCCAGGTCATTTAAGTGTCTCACCAGGGATCTCCATTTTAGATGTCCTAGTACTTTAAGGATCCCCTGAAGAAATTTTTTTTCATACTGTGATTGGATGACAAGCTTTTCCAATGTTAACAAAAACAGGTTAAACCGTTGCTCTAAAATAATGAGTTTATATGTGTGTGTAAGTATTCATAGTTGTATTTATTTGTGTGCTCATATGTGTGCTTAAGTATTCATAGTTGTTGTATTGTGTGTGATTTGAGGTAAAATTAGCACGATGTCTGAATAGGAGTTGTACTGATATACAGTGATGGGGTTATATCCTCAGAAAGACCTTTTTGTTTTGGATGTGCCTAATACACAGTTTGGGGAGGATTTGAAAGTTTCTCTGTGAGCCTACAGACAGCTCAGGGATATGTGAGGTCCTTTTCCAAGCTTACAATAAGCTACATAAGGCACTACTATCTGTGTTAAATTGTCTGAATGAGTAGTAGATGCCAGCATTTCTGCAGAGGTTAAAGTTGGCAAGAATGTATAGAAACAGGTCAAGTCGTTCACTAAAGATGAGCAAATATGCATAGCATCAAAACTGTCCTAATCAGAGATGGAGCACCTAAAGATGTACTGTCATGATTGACCTTGGGTAAAGAAACCTCCATAGGATCAAGAACATCTAAAGGTGATGATAGTCTTCTGTGCTTCCCAGTTCATGGATCTCAACCTGAAACTAAGAAGCCTCTGAAAGGAGGAACTACTTCCTTCTGAGGAGGAACCGCTTGAGTTTTCAATAGGACGTGCCACCCAAGTACTACATTAGCAGATTTTGACAGGTACTGTGGAATAGGGTAGACTGATGGAAACCATTAGGAGACCAGAATTTGATCTCATACTTGATCTGAAGTCACTGGATGGTGACATCTTAGTGCTGAAATGCTTGCAAAGATTAGAGACTCAGTTTGACAAAGGCAGCTCCCCAAATCTATATTGACTTCCTCAACATGATGAATAAGAATGCATTCATCAGAGGCATAGTGGATATAAATACAAAGGGGAAACAGTCCCCATCTTCAAGGAGCTTATATCACATATAGTAGAGTGAGGGCTGGGTAAGGGAGTTGTGGCTTCAGGAGTCAGTAGGATTGTTGAATGGAGCCATTGGGTGATTGACTGATTTTCATGTCCTTTAGAGAAGTGGTGATACTACTGATTCTATTATGGTTTCAAGAAAAGAGATAGAAAGTGGGCATGGAGAAATAGGCATATGCATGCAATAACAACACATCCCAAGATGTCCAGGGTGGGAGGATAGGAATCATTTGGGGGCCACCTGGAGATAATCAATTAGGTGAGTTTCCACTTACTGCCACTTCAGAGTCACTGGCCACCTCAGCCCCTGTCTACAGAGGTGTTATGACTAGAAGGCCCCTCCCTGAGAAGAGGAAGCTGGCAACTCCTCTTTTATCCTGCCTTTCTATCCTATCATCTTGCCCAAAAATGCCACCTCTGTTTATCTCAGGGACAACAACACACCAGTGACTGAGTTGATTTTTATACCCTTATATTTCTTCTAGGTCGTCTTCAGTGGCTATCTAGTCAAGCTTTTATATGTCATTTGAAAATATTTTGCTCCCTCAGTGATATACTCCAGTAACCACTCAAAGATTGTCATTATACTTGCTCTCATCTGTGGGCCACAGAAGGCAGAATTCTGCTCAGGGGATGCTTGATAAGAAACAGAACACTCCACTCAAAGAGACAAAGGGTCTTGGTACCAAGGATCACAACAGCCTAATACAAAAGCACCACCAACAATATGCTATGAAATTGGTGGAGCTGTTTTCTGCAACATCCATCCCAGATGGAGTTATTTAGATTAGATGACCAAAGACACTGGAGCCAGTTTGCCTCAACTTGATTATTTAGATGGTGCTTATAAGGCAGCATATCAATAAAGATTCTAACCACTATCCTCCTGAATCCAGTACCTCCAGCCCTACTATGGCTGAAACCTTATCCTTACAGCCTTACAGGGATGATGGGTTTTCACACACACACACACACACACACACACACACACAAATATATAATATCTGTAGTTGTTTATGTACTTGAAAAGGGTGCTCAAATCATTCTTTATAAAATTGTAAAAAATAATTAATTTCCTTTTATATGAGCAGTGATTTTCTTTGTCATGATAAAAGAACTACAAATTGCCCAGGAGCTATTTTTTTCCTTCTCCCTTTCCCTCTCTTCTCTTTTTCTTTTGCTGTGTCCAATATTCCTCCTCCTCTTCTAAGTTTTCCCTTCCACTAACTTCTTGCCCCACTACTCCCTCCTACCTTCTCCCCCTTCTCTTATCAAAGCTAGAGAACAGAGAAATAGAAAATTCTTCTCACAATAAGTCACCACAAAAAGCAAATACCTGTGAATACGACTGAGTCTCCCCAAGAGGCTTTGTTCTGAGTTATGGAGTACTATCAATAATTTAAATTAAGTGAGTAGAGATTTTATCAATTTAATTTAGCTTTGGTTATCTTTAAAATTAAAATCTCTTTCTCCTTTAGCATTGTGCACCATTCAATAGTCAAATAATTCAGGAGGTCAAATTATTATCAGTCATTAAATGCCATTTAAATTTTGGCTCATTTACAGCATAAAAAAGACTTCCTAGGATTCCTCACTGTTGTTTTTCATATTCCCATTTTATTACTTTATGGCTGAATAAAACTTTTCTCTTTAGAAAGCCCTTAATATAGTGCTTTTCAGAGGCACACATGAACATTTTTACTCAATAGGATTAAAATGATTTATTTTGCCCAGCTATTACGGCTTACTCTGGTGACCAATAAAATCCTACATTTCCATTCTTTGTTGTTCACTGCTGGTTGATGGAGAGGAGAAGTCTTATGTGCACCTATATTAATGTGAGGACATTTTATAATAAACTTCATGATTGTGATTTCAGTATTCCATGGTATTCCCTTAGTTTATATGTAAATTTGAAAAAGGTTTCTAAAGCATTTGTTTTATCTACCTGGGAGACAAGTGGGGGACTTGCCCATAGCTGCAGTTTTGCTCAGCTGAAAGTGTCATCCTTTTCAGTGCTGTGTTTGCACAGATGAAAAAAGGTTGATTGAAACCAAACAGGCAGCACAGGGGTCAGCATCCATTTTGCATTGACAAACGTTGTCATGGAGTCGAGGAAAAAGAAGTTTCTGTCTTTTCAGGCCTAAAAATGTTTCTTGCCTAATAGCAAGTCAATTCTTTATCATATGGCTTTGAAAGTACACAGAACCAGAGCTTTTTCAGTAATGTGAGGAAGTAGTATAATGGGAGGGTACCTCAAACTCCCTATCCCCCCATTCTGACCTTCTTATCTCAAGTTCTACCATCAATGATTCCTTCACTTAGTTTAAGGTAGGGGTGGGCAAACTATGCCCCCTGTGCCAAATCTGGCTTCCCACCTGTTTTACTATTGTCCAGGAGCTGGGTGGGTTGTTTTTAAACTGGATTCTGATTTTTAATCCATTATGATATCTGCTTCCATTTTATGGGTGAGTTCATTCTATTCACAGTTATAATTATTAACCACATATTTCTTTCCATCCTAATTTTCCCCATTTATCCTTCTATCTCTATTTTTTACCCTATCCTGCTTCAAAAGTCTGTTTTGCTTCTGACCACCACCTCCTTTAATCTGTCCTCACTTCTATCAGAACTTCTTCCCTTCTCTTATTGCCTTCCCCTGCAATGTCGATGTAGAGTAAGATAGATTTCTATACCCAACTGAGTGTATGTTATTTCCTGTTTGACCCCATTCCTGTGAGAGTAAGGTCCAATCATTTAAAAGTTCTTCCATTTGTACCTCTTTTATGTATTTTTATTAATTTATTTATTTTTAGCTTTAGTTTACAACATTCACTTCCTCAAGTTTTTGAGTTTCAAATTTTCTCCCCCTCCCTACCCAAGATGGCATGCAATCCAATATAGGTTCTACATATACCTTCACACTAAACATATTTTCACAATGGTCAAATTGTAAAGAAGAACTATAACCAATGGAATGAACCACAAGAAAAAAGAAACAAAAGAGAGAGAACAAACTGTTTGCTTCAATCTGCATTCAGACTCTGTAATTCTTTCTCTGGATGTGAATCTCTTTTCCATCATGAGTCTTTTGGAGCTGTCTTAGAACATTGCATTGCTGAGAAGAGCCAAGTCTATCAAAGTTAGTTATCAGAGATACCTGATATACTGTGTATAATGTTCTCCTGGTTCTGCTCCCCTCACTCAGCATCATATCACATAAGTCTTTCCAGGTTATTAATGAAGTCCATCTGCTCCTCATTTCTTTTTTTTTCTTTTTAATTTTTTTTTCTTTTTAGTTTACAACACTCAGTTCTGCAAGTTGTTGAGTTCCAAATTTTTTCTCCCTCCCTTTCCTTCCCCCTCCCCCCCAAGATGGCATTTAATTTGGTATAGGTAATAGTCTAGTTGTAAAGAAGAATTTTCACCAGCGTAATGAATCATGAGAAAGAAGAAACGGAACCAAAAAAGAAGGAAAAAAGAGCAAATTGTTTGCCTCAATCTGCATTCAGACTCCATAGTTCCTTCTATGGATGTGCATAGCTTTTTCCATCATGAGCTGTCTTTGAACCTTGCACTGATGAGAAGAACCAAGTCTATAAAAGTTAGTCCTTACAGATACCATGTGTCTGTAATCATGTATAATGATCTCCTGGTTCTACTCCCTTCACTCAGCATCACTTCATATAATTCTTTCCAGGTTATAATGAAGTCCGTCTGCTCCTCATTTCTTATAGCACAATAGTATTCCATTACATCCATATACCACAATTTGTTTAGTCATTCCCCAATTGATGGGCATCCCCTTGATTTCCAATTCTTTGCCACCACAAAAAGAGCTGCTGTAAATATTTTTGTTCATACTGGTCCATTTCATATTTGTGTGATGCCTTTGGGATACAGCCCTAGAAGTGGTATTGCTGGGTCAAAGGGTATGCACATTTTTATAGCCTTTTGGGCATAGTTCCAAGTTGTTATCCAGAATGGCAGGATCCATTTACAACATTTTTTCCCACATCTTCTCCAGCATTTATCACTTTCCTGTTTTGTTATATTAGGCAATCTGACAGGAGAGATGTAGTACCTAAGAGTTGTTTTGATTTGCATTTCTCTAATCAATAGTGATTTAGAGCATTTTTCGTATGCCTATAGATATTTTTAGTTTCTGCCTCTGAAAACTGCCTGTTCATATCCTTTGACCATTTTTCAGTTAAGAAATGATGTGTATTCCTACAAATGTGACTCAGTTCCCTGTATATTTTAGAGATGAGGCCTTTATCAGAGACACTGGTTATAAAGATTCATTCCCAATTTTCTGCTTCCCTTCTAATCTTTGTTGCATTGGCTTTGTTTATACAAAAACATTTCAATTTAACATAATCAAAATTATACATTTTGCATTTTGTAATGCTCTCTATCTCTTGTTGTGTCATGATTTCTTTCCTTTCCCATAGGTCTGATAGGTAAACTATTCCTTGCTCTCTCAAATTGCTTATAGTATCAGCCTTTATTCCTAAATCATGAACCCATTTTGACTTTATTTTGGTATATGGTGTAAGATATTGGTCTATGCCCATTTTCTGCCCTACCATTTTCCAATTTTCCCAGCAGTTTTTGTGAAATAGTAAATTCTTAGCCCAGAAGCTGGCCTCTTTGGGTTTGTCAGAGTAGATTGCTATAGTCCTTGACTACTGTGTCTTGTGTTCCTAACCTATTCCGGTGATCCACCACTCTGTTTCTTAGCCAGTGCCAAGTAGTTTTGATGACTGCTGCTTTATAGTACAGTTTAGTATCTGGTATGGCTAGGCCACCTTCCCTAGCATTTCTTTTCATTAATTCCCTTGATATTCTGGACCTTTTGTTCTTCCAGATGAATTTTGTTATTATTTTATCCAGCTCTGGAAAATAGTTTTTTGGTAGTTTGACTGGTATGGCACTGAAAAAGTAAATTAATTTAGGTAAAATTGTCATTTTTATTATATTAGCTCAGCCCGCCCACGAGCAACTGATGTTTTTCCATTTATTTAGATATGACTTTATTTGTGTGAAAAGTGTTTCATAATTGTGTTCATATAGGCCCTGGGTTTGCCTTGGCAGATAGACTCCCAAATATTTTATAGTGTCTACAGTAACTTTGAATGGAATTTCTCTTTCTATCTCTTGCTGTTGGGCTTTGTTAGTAATATATAGGAATGCTGAGAATTTGTGTGGGTTTATTTTGTATCCTGCAATATTGATTTCTAGTTCTTCACCACCACAAAAAGAGCTTCTATAATTTTTTTTGAACATATGGGCCCTTTTCCCACTTGTATGATTTCTTTGGGATGCACCCCTAGAAGTGATATTGCTGGGTCAAAGGGTATGCACATTTTATAGCCCTTTGGGCAAAGTTCCAAATTTCTCTCCAACAATGGTTGGATAAGTTCACAACTCCACCAACACTGCATTAGTGTTTCAATTTTCCCACATCCTCTCCAGCATAAATGATTTTCCTGTTTTGTTATGTTAGCCAATCTGACAGGTGAGAGGTGGTACTTAACAGTTGTTTTGATTTGCATTTCTCTAATCAATAATGATTTAGAGCATTTCTTCATATGCCTATAGATGACTTTAATTTCTTCCTCTGAAAACTGCCTGTTCATATCCTTTGACCATTTATCAAATCAGGAATGATTTGTATTCTTATAAATTTGACTCAGTTCTCTGTATATTTTAGAAATGAGGCCTTTATCAGAGACACTGGTTGTAAAAATTCTTTCCCAATTTTCTGCTTCCTTCCTAATCTTTGTTGCTAAGAGTGGTTTTTACATGTGACCATACTTAGCTCCTAGGCCATACAGAAACATTCTTAGTAGAGACACAAATTTGCCCAGTTGGCTGTAGTTTGCTGACCCCTGGTTAAGGCACTGTCTTCCCTAGACATCTTCTTTTAAAATATACATAACTGAATTTCTCCAGTATGGACCACTGGAAAGTTGTCCCGCTTGCCATATCAAAAGAATAAGAAATGCCCTACGTGACCACTGTTTATAAACAGTATGCAGTGATGGAAACTAAGGATACTCTGTAAAATTTCTCATATATAGTTTTTCTAATATTCAGTTAAGATTTTGAATTTTTGGGTTATTTTTCTGCTAAGTTTTCTGAATTTGGAATAAGATATATTAACATCTACTGTTATGATTACCTTTTTTCTAGGTTACTTATTGAATAACTTCTACGAGAATCAGCGGTAAAAACGTTTGGAGAAGGATATACAAGAGAAAAAAAAACAGAGGAAAATGGCTCATACCCAAGAATTACTTGTCCTACAAAGTTAACTATAATCCTGGAGGGAAAAAATGGACTTTGAACAGGATTGAAGACTTTCAAGCATCCCATTGAGAAAGCCAGAGTTGGACAGAGTCTTTAAACAAATGGATGGAAGAAAATTAAGAAAGGTAGATATATATATATATTTTATATATATATGAAACTTTAAAGACTAAGGGATAGTCTAGTGCTTACATTCTGAAAGGGCAAGAAAACAATTATACCTCCAGAGTCCTACCCTCCCTGAGAGACGCTCTGGGCTTTGGCGTCCAAAAAAAAGAAAAGGAAAATAAATAAATATGCTAGGGGAGGAAGAGGGAGGAATGTATTCTTTCTTGTAGTTAGAAGTACCACAGGAGGTCATTCAACCATGGAATAAAGAACAGGATACAGTAACAGGCTTATTTTAGCCTGCCAAATCATCACCCTTTCTGTATATTACTAACAAAACCTGAGAGAAAGAAATAGAAAGAGAAATTTTGTTAGGAATAACTACAAAATCAGTTACTGCATTAATGTAACCCCCACCCCCAATGCTGAAAGATAGCTGATTTCTGATTAATTGTAATGACAAATCTTGGCTCTAGAGAAGAGATGATGAAAAACACACTTCTCTCCTCTTGGTACAGAAGGCAATGATGGACTCCTGATGTGGAATGCTACGTAAATTATCAAACATTTTCTCTATGTTGGTTGGTTTTAATTAAATATTTTATTTTCCGTGCTACATGTGGATGTTTCACTACATATAAGGAGGCTATATGGGAAATTTCAGTGACATAAAAACAAAAGGCATCAGTAATTTTAACTCTCACCCACAAAAAGAATAATATATGTGAGAATTAAGCTACCAAGGCAAAAGAGAAATTATATACAGTAAATACAAGTCCAATTCAGCTTTTACCGAAGTAAAAGAGGAACTAGATAATTAGAGAGACATTCAATGCTCATGGCTTAACTCCACCATAATAGTAAAAATAACAAGAAGAGTCCTGTTAAACTGTATAAATAAATGAAGTGCACATACCCCAGGAAAGATATCGCAATAAGTTCTTCAAGAATTAAGGCTTTGGTATTAATTCATTTATTAAATAACTTTTATGAGTTGCTATGTTTGGACTCTGAAAATTGGCTGAATGGAATTCTGATAGGAGAGAAGAGAAGAGGGTTCTGGTAAAGCATAAAGTATTGCCTTGGGATGATGGACTTTAGTGGGCCTGGGTCAGTTTCTGTCTGCATTCCCAAAGTGCCCAATAAGTGAAGGCCTCGCTGAAGGAAACCTGAGGGCCTCTAACCCCTGGGAATGGAGAGAGTGTTCCAACAGGGGGACTATTAACAGTGTTACAATATTGATTTCCTCTTTGCTTGGCTGAGGGTAAATATTTTTATTGGTGGTAATTGTAACAACATGGTTCCTCCTCTTTTCTTTCTGAAAGGAAATATTTATCAAGAATCCATTCTTTTTTAAAGTTAAACATTTCTCCTTATCTCCATCGAGCATGGATGCTCTCTACTTTGAACAAATTCTTTCAGTGTATAATAACATCAGACAATACTTTCAGGGTTAAGTTGTGAATTATACAGTCTTGGTAGCCATGTTCTGCTCAATGTGTCCAAGTTGTAAAATTTGCAAACTGATTTTGCACACGTCCTCCAAAAGGACTCCTTTCTTTCAACTGTTTTGGGAAATAGAAAATAGGCCCCAAGCCCAATTGGGATAAAAGTTCTGTAACACGATTTGACAGTAAATCAACCAAAATTGGTTGAGCTCTTGGTAGATTCCTGGCATTGTGTTAAGTACTTAGAGTACAAAGAAAAAGCAAAAATACTACCTACCCTCAAGGAGGTTACATTCTAAGGGGTGGGGGGATACAACAGGTATGTAATCAGCACATAAAAAACCATCCAGAATAGATGGGAAGAAAGCAGTAGCAGCCAGGGTGGGGGGTTGGGAAGGGTGTCCTGCAGCAGATGGACTTTGAACTGACCCATAAAGGAAGCAAGAGATTCCAGTTGGCAAAGGTTAAGATGGAGCCCATTGCAGGTATAAGGGACAGCCAGGGCAAAGGCATGTAAGGAGCAGCATGTAGACCAGTATGGCTTGATTGTGGAGTGTCAGAAGCATGTAAAATGTAAGAACACTGGAAATATAGGATCAAAGGAACATATAGAAGGGACTGGAATGGACATTGGAGGCCGTCTAGTCCAACCCCTTCACCCTCACAAAACAGGCCAACTGGGACTTGCTCCTGGTCCTTGCTCATGGTAAGTGGCAGACCTGGGATTTGAACCTATTTCTTTAGTTTTTTAATGTTTTGGTAAATCGCATTTTATTTTTTTCGATTACATGTAAAACTAGTTTTCAACTTTTATTTTTTATAAGATTTTTAATTTCCATTTTTTCTTTCTTCCTTCCTCCCTTCCCTCTTCCCCAAGATGGCATGCAATCTGATATTCTGATATACATGTACAATCATATAACCATATTTCTACATTAGTTATGTTGTGAAAGAAGAATCAGAACAATAGGGAAAAGCCACCAAAAAACCAAAACAGTGAAAAAGTATTCTTCAATCTGCATTCAGACTCCATAGTTCTTTCTCTGGATATGGATAGCATTTTCCATCTTGAGTCTTTTGGAATTGTCTTGAATCAATCTTGAATCTTGAGGAGAGCTAAATCAATCATAGATGATCATAGCACAATGTTGCTGTTACTGTGTCCAATGTTCTCCTGGTTCTTCTCACTTCACTCAGCATCAGTTCATGTAAGTATCCAGGTTTTTCTGGTCTGCCTCTTCATCATTTCTTATAGCACAGTAGTATGTCATCCCAATCACCTACCACAACATGTTCAGCCATTCCCCAACTGATGGGCATCCCCTCAATTTCCAGTTCTTTGCCACCACAAAAAGAACTGCTATATCTATTTTTGTACATGTGAGTCCATTTCCCTTTTTAAGCATCTCTTTGGGATATAGACCTAGTAGTGGTATTTCTGCATCAAAGGGTGTACACAGTTTGGTCGCCCTTTGAGCATGGTTCCAAATTGCTCTCCAGAATGGTTAGATCAGTTCACAATGCCAACAATGCATTAATGTCCCAGTTTTTCCACATCTTCTCCAACAGTTATCATTTTCCTTTTCTGTCATATTTAGCCAACCTGATAGGTGTGAAGCGGTACCTCAGAGTTGTTTTAATTTGCATTTCTCTAATCAATAATGATTTAGAGCATTTTCATATGACTATAGATAGCTTTGAATTCTTCATTTGAAAACTGGCTGTTCATATCCTTTGACCATTTATCAATTTGGGGAATGACTTTGTGTTCTAATAAATTTGACTCAGTTCTCTATATATTTGAGAAATGAAGCCTTTGTCAGAGACATTTGATGTAAAAATTGTTCCCCATCTTTCTGCTTTCCTTCTAATCTTGATTGTGTTGGTTTTGTTTGTGCAAAACCTTTTTAATTTAATGTAATCAAATTATCCATTTTGCATTTTAATGTTCTCTATCTCTTGTTTGGTCATAAATGCTTCCATTCTCCATAGATCTGATGGATGAACTATTCCGTGATCTCCTAATCTGCTTATGGTAACACCCTTTATGTCTAAGTCGTGCACCAGTTTTGACCTTATCTTGGTATATGGTGTGAGATGTTGTTCTATGCCTAGTTTCTGCCATACTATTTTCCAGTTTTCCCAGCAGTTTTTGTCAAATGGCGAGTTCTTGTTCTAGAAGCTGGATTCTTTGGGTTTATCAAACAGTACATTACTATAGCCATTGACTACTGTGTCTTGTGTACCTAACCTATCCACTGATCCACCACTCTGTTTCTTAGCCACTACCAAGTAGTTTTGATGATTGCTGCTTTATAATGTAGTTTTAGATCTGGTACAGCTGCATGCATTTCTTAAGATCCCAAATATAGTGTTCTTTGTACTGTACCACACTGCTTCATGGGAGCCAGGTTAGGAAGAGTTGAAAGTACCTAAAATAAGGTTTCTATTTGTTCCCAAAGGTAAAGTAGAGACCCTGTAGTTTACTGAGTAAAGGAATGACAAAGTTAGACATATGCTTTATGAAAATCACTTTGACAACCAAGTTGAGCAAAGTTTGGAGTGTGGAGAGACTTGAGGAAGAGGATCCAGCCAGAAGGCTGCTACAAGAGTCTGGATGGGCCTAATGTGACAAGAGCCAGAACTAGAGTGCTGGCTATATGAGTGGAGCAAAGGTGACAGAGGCAAGCAACATTATAGAGAGAGATCCCAGAATTTCTCTGCTGATTAGATATTACTAGCCATCAACAGATATAGATTAAGTAGCTACTCTGGGCTAGGCACTGTACTTAGACTAAAAAGAAAGGCAGAAAAAGAGTTTCTGGAATAAGAAGCTCATACTGTTGATGGAGGCGATAGCAAACAACTATGTATCTATGAGATATTTACAGGTAAATTGGAGATGAACAGTGAAGGAAGACACTAACATTTAATGGGCACTTCTTATAGAAGGAAGGATTTTAGCTAAGATTTAAAGGAAGCTGGGAAGCAGAGACAAGGACAAGGAGCATGCTACTCATGATGGACAGCCAATAAAAAGGCATGGTGTTAGGAGATGGAGTGTCTTGTGAGAGGAATAACAAGGAGAATAGTGTCAGTGGATTGTAGAGAACATAGAGAAGAGTAAGGCATAAGAAGACTGGGAAAGTAGGAGGTGCCAAGTGATGGACTTCAGGAGCCCCATAGAGGATTTTCTATTTGATCCTGGCAGTGACAGAGAGCTGCTTGAATGTATGGGGTAGGATCGTGTCATGGTATGGCCTGTGCCTTTGGCAGCTGAGTAGAAGATGGACTGAAGTGGGGAGAGACTTATGGCAGGCAGACTCACTAGAATGTTATCATAAAAGTCTAGCTATGAGGTGATGAGGTCCTATACCAGGGTGGTGGAAGTTTCAGAGGAGAAAAAGGGATATATGTGAGAGGTATTATGAAGGTAGAATTGACAGGACTTGGCAACTGATTACATATGGAAAAGTGAGAGAGAGTCAAGGATGACACCCAGGTAGTGAGCCTTGGTGACTAGGAGGAGGATGGTTCCCTCCACAGTAATAAGGAACGTTAGAAAGATGGGTGGGTGGGGGCAATAATGAATTCAGTAATGTACGTATTGAGATTAAGATGCTTCTGAGATACTCATTTCAAAAGTGTTGCAGGTCCAGAGAGAGTATGGGGCTGGACAAAGAAATTTGGGAACCATGTTCAGATGTGTGATCGCTGAACCCTTAACCAATGCCAAACCCTCCTGAGACACAAGGGGAAACTAACACTCAGGAAGAGGAAAGCAGTGAGGCTCACCAAAACTCTGGGCTGGAAGAAGCCCTGAAGACCATTTAATCCAACAGTCTTCTATGACACTGGAGAAAACTGATGCACAAAGAGGGGCAGGCAATGAGGATCACAGATTATTGGGATTTTTAAGAACCCCTAGGGACTATCCAACCCAGAACCTTCATATGACACAGGGAGACACTCAGGTCTGGGGGAAAACGTACTGAGACTGAAGTGGAAGCATCTTTGAACACATCGTTCAAGAGCTCAGAACCATCTTGTGTGCCCTATTATGGACATCTTCCAGATCAATGTCTTCCCTGAAATGTGCTGCCCAGAACTGAACACAGTAATCAATATGTGGTCTGACCAGGGCAGAGTTCATTAGATCTGTTACCTCCCTAGTATGGACACCAGGCCTCTCTTAATGCAGACTAAGATTTCAATCACTTTTTTTGGCAGCCACATCACCCTATTGTCTCATATTGAGGTCATGTAGTTCACCAGAATCTTAGATCTTTTTTTTTTCCCAAATGAATTGCTTTCCATAAAGTGATACCCCCTCCGACTTATATTTGGAAAGTAGATTTTGAACCTATGTATAGAATATTACATTTATTCCTATTAAATATCATCTTATTTGATGTTCCTTACTTTCCCTCATTCTCCACGTACCTAGCAAGTGGAAGGCTCAGGATTTGAACTCAGTGCTCTCAGTGTGCTGCACTCCTAGAGCCACCTAGCACCTAGCTGCCCAATTTGGCATGACAGGACTTGGGTATTAGGATCCTGCCTTTGTCACCTATGTGACGGGAGCCAGTCACTTAGGATGGCTCCCCGTCGGTTTTCTCCACTGTAATGGAAAGATCAATGGAGCCGGAGACAGAGTATTTGGGTTCAAATGCTGCCTCTAGTATTTACTACCTCTGACCTTAACCATATGTCACTTGACCTTTCTGGGCCTCATTGTCCTCATCCAAAGGATGGAGAGGTTGGAGTAGATGATGTCTAAGGTAAGGGCCTATGAAGTAGATGATGTCGAACAGATTTTTTTCTAGTTCTTAAACATGTGACTTGTTATTTAATCCTATTAAATTTAACCATATTAGATTCATTTGGCTCAGTTCCTTATTCTATCATCATCATCATAACTAGTATTTATATAGTAATTTACAAATATCTCATTTGATCCTCCCAACAACCCTAGGAGGTAGGTACTATTATTATCCCCAATTTACAGATGGAGGAAACCGAGTCAGGCAGATTAAGTGACTTGCTATCATTGAGCTAGTGTGTAAAGTGGGATTTGGACTCATATTTTCTTCACTCCAGGTCCAGCTTTTATCCACTATGATACCTAACTGTTTCTGGTAGTTGTCTGTCCCAGGTTTTGTCATCAGTAAATTCTCTTTGTATGCCATCTGCACAGGGTCACAGTATCATTCAAATTAGAGCCACAAGGGACTTTAGAATCAAGTCATTGTGGGCTGTAGAGAATTTTTCAGGTCATCTCTCTTTTTCACCAAAACAAAAAGGCTCAAACCTCTAGAAGCTTACACCCTTCCTGTTCAGAAAATGCAACATGCAAATCAGTCAAATTAAACATAAATTTGAAGTGCCCATTAAATCCCTACTATGTGCAAAGTTAATGCAAAAAGCAGTCCCTACCTGCTAGGAATGCCCATTCTAATGGGTAATATACAATGGAGATGTGAGTATCTGAACATGGAGAGTATATTGTCTCGGTTTCCTTTTCACTTCTGTGTGAAAGTTCATCCAAATTGCATTACACTAAGAATTGTGTCATTTTGCAAAGCTCAAAAGCAAAGCCTTCCCCTCAGATCATTGTTCTGAAACATTCTTCCTCTCGAAAGCCTGGTTCCTGATACCATTGAGGGGATATGTTGCATTGCTTTTATCTGTATGAAATGTGCTTTGGAATGATTTTGGATGGGTGACATCTCCCATCATTCCATATATAAAAGTTTTACAAATCTAAATTGGGCCCTTTCCTTCAAAACAGATCATTACATTCCTGAAGCTGGTACCCCTTTCTTGTAATAAGGGCGACAATATTCCTGGAGAACAGTGATTGGGATGTGTGTCGGTGAAATGTTTGACAACCACCTTCTCCTTAAATGGAGTTGACAGGTTGCACCTTGTCTCACCCCCTCCCTGCATTATTAGTAGATTGGGCAGGGATGGAAATGACATGATATACATACCTCCTCAGAGTAGAGGGAGGGGGAGAGAAGCTTCTATCAAGGGAGTAAACCATCTTCATAAATAGGATGATATTCGCAGCCAGGTCCAAGAAACGGTAAAAAGTGGATGTTCAAAATAGAATTATGGGTTTCACGAAAACAAGTAAAAAGTCTTCTATCCAAGATGTGACTCTGCTTTCATCTAAAGAATTGCAGTAGGTGGATCCATCTTAATTGTTTTTTTTTTTCCATTTAATTGCATATTATGTCGTTTTGGTGCTGAACTCTGGTACCAGATGTTCCTTCCCAATCGGGAATATATTTAGATGATTATATTTTGCAAGCTCTTTGATAATTCATTTGTATTAGGAGCATAAGACTCTGATGCCATTTCCGCAGGGGACATGGGGTGAGGTTAAGCAGGATAAATGTCACTGTTAGTAATGCTGTTAAAATCAAGCCCCAGCAGTAATGCTCCATATTAGTTCTCTGCTTTATGGCCCTTAACAGTAACTTTCAGAAATCGGTTTCAGTTTGAAATGATACGTCAGGTACCTCCAGGAAGAAAAAGGAGACTGAAAAATGTGACTTTGGGATGAACTTGCCCATTGTAGGTAGGAGGCATAGGGTTGGAAGAAGGAGAAGGTAAAGAGGAAAGAGGAGGCAGAAAGTCTGTCAAGAAAGAATTGTCCACATCATGCTTTATGTCAAGAAAAGAAACAGATATCATGTAAACAGAATGCAAAGAAATAGCACAATTAGAAGAAGGTGGAATATTCCTTGACTGTTGAAATTGTCATGTCCTACTTCCAGTGCCATGTTCTGTTCCATTAGCACATGGGAACAGTATACGTTCGGTAGCCTGAAATTTCTTCGCTCTTGGTCATTGTTTATATTGAAGGTCTAGTGAATCGCTTAGCATTTCATTCAAGTACAAGATAAAACTATATTTTAAAACTATAGTTTTAATTTTTTTATTTGAAAAATGTCATTTTAAAAGCTATAGTTTTAAAAACAACAAAACTATATTTTTTAAAATGCAGAAACTCTCAATATCTGTGTGTTTACACACCATTTGAGAGGCTTTTGAGCCTCTTTTGGGAACCATTTGAGAGAGATTTGGCCAGTTTGTCTGGAGAGAGTTGGATTGCAATCCCATTCTGATGTGGAATTGTTACGATGGCCAAGCTCACTTCTCTCAGTCTGTTTCCTCATCTGGAGAATGGGGATAATGCTATTTCCATTGCCTGCCTTGCCAGTTTGTTGTGAGTGAAGCACTTTATAAAACTTAGTAAATACTTAATAAATGTTTGCTAGCTCCCCCCAATGGGTAGGAAAGAGGCTCAAATGGGGTTGTTTGCTGTACTTTGATTCACTTCTCCAACAAAGATGTCAGCCACGTCCCACGTGCAGGCTGTGTTGGGCCCATGGCACTTCCAAATGTAATTGGGTAATATTTAAGAAAAGAAATAAAAATACAATAGAACATAGATAATATTACATTTTAAAACTAAGTCAGTATGTGACTGAGGGGGATCCTTATATACAGTTTAATCTTCTCCATTTGTATTTAAATTTGACACCACCGTTCTACACAGCTTTCCAAATAATCTCCCTAGATCATAGGGCTCATAATTTCCTCTTTGTATTCCTTCCCCTTTTTCTCAGAAATTTTCCATGGTTCCCTATTGCCTGTAGGATAAAATGCAAACGGTCTGGTATTTAAAGCCAAGTATAATCTGGCTCCAGTCAACCTTTCTAGACCTATTTCACATTAGCCCTCTTCTGTGTTTTAGCAAGACTGGTCTGCTAACTGATCCTCAAAGTCTGTGTCTTTGCTCAGGCTGTACCCCATGCCTAGAATGCCCTCTCTTCTCACCTCTACCTTTAACAATCATTAGCTTCTTTCAAGCTCTGTTCTTTATCAAACTATCTTGTAATTACTTAGCTATATACTTGTAACTCCCACTAGAATGAGATTTCCTTGAAGTCAGCCCCAATGTTTGTTTCTGTCACTGTATCCCCAATGCCTGGCACATGGTAGGAACTAAATGACTTGTGCAGTTGAATTGAATTATGGGCTTGGTGACATAGGAAGAAGACTAGGAGACATGACTATCTTCTGGAAGGCTGCTGTGGAGTTGGGAAAGGAGCATCACTCTAAATGTATCTGGTGGTATGTTGAGTCAAGGATGAGAGACTGATCTATATCAAAGGAAAGAGGGAGGTCAAGAAGCATGAACTGTAGAGAAAAGTCAGCCAAAGATAAGACCTGCTTCAGTTGACTAAAAAGAGGCAGGGAAGAAAGAAAGGAAAGCCAGAAAAGGCTGTCAGTGTTCCTTACTCACGGAAGGAAAAATAGAAGTGATGAGACAGTGGAAGAAAAAGATCCAAGTGTGTCAGAGTGAATGGGTGTGGGAAAGGCAATGATAAGCTTGAGAAGAGGATTATGGGAAACATTTCAAAAAGATGATTAAAATGGCAAGATTACTTATCCCATTTCCCCTTGATGGATACCATTAAATTAAGAACTTTGGGGTAGAGTGCAGCTAGGAGCCGGTTGAGAAAAGTAGTAAGAATATTGCAAATAGCAAGCTGTATGAAGGAAAGTAACATTGAAAGACACAGAGGGAAAGGGAATACCATACATTGGAAGGAGTGCTGGATTTGAATCAAAGGATCTGAGTTCAAAACCTGACTCTGATACTTAATACCTTTGTGATGTAATAAGTCTATTTCCCTTCTCTGGGTCTCAATTTCCCTCTCTGTAAAACAATCAGATTGGACTTGGTGACCTCTAAGGTCCATTTCAGATATAAATGTGCTCTCCTTATCAATTTGCAAACTGCCAAGGAGTAGGGAGGAAAAGTGGTGAAAATAACAGAAGGACACTGGCCTGCTTGGTTGTATAGTGTATGCCCATTTATATAGTCTCCATATAGCCCCAAGAAGCTGAAATAGTCTTACTTCCCTATATGATAATATCAATAGAACCTGAAGGGTTAATGGTTCTTCAAGTGCATTTTTGATTTACCAAAGAAAGATCCAAGTCTTACATTTGATGCTACAACTTGAGTGATATTTAGGTTCCAAGTCTTTAAGAAATTGTCCATCTGTGTACATCCCTGTGTACATGGATGACCCTCCATTAAACAGAAGTATCTGTGAACCAGGCTGTCTTAATCCCTAGGTATGCTGGATAAATGAGAATCAGCTCCTTTGTATGTGTGGACCTGGATGCTCTTTTGATTCAACCAGAGGTTATGGTTTTGGTTTTCCAGAGTTTGTGAGGCTGTTTATGCTGGACACCTAGGCTAAAAAGTCGACTGAAATCTTTTGATCAATAAGTTTTAGGATATAGTAGTAAATTTCTCGTGAAAGAAAAATTGCCTACCTTTTAAAATTAATATAGCCTGTCCAAGTTTACATTTTAATGACTCTCTCCTGTATGAAAAGTGCTTCTTTCATTTATATGGTGTATGAAAGTCAGCAAGGCAATATGAGCACTTTGCTTTGTAAGCATCTCTTTGAAAGTTTTGATTATACAGCGTGCCGATGTCTCTGTTCCCCAGCATGCAGCATTTCTTCCAAGTTAACTAATCTGTGTTCCTAACAAGGCAGTAAAAGAGCCGAGAGGGGGATGGGAGGAAAGAGGAGGAATATTCAGGTCCAGGCAAAGGCTTGTCCTATTTTTGTGACCTCTGAGATCTTCACATCTGGTTTTGATGTTTAAAAGGAAGTGACACAGGGATTAGGCAGTTTTGTTAAGCAGAGAAATGAAATAGTCTCCTGGCAGCTCCTTTGGCCAGCCTCTGCTCAGAAACACTTGGGTGCTCATTTTTACCACTTTGGAAATGCCTCTGGAATCCCTACAGATTCCATGTTACTCGAGTCTGAATTAATGTGGACTTAATGTATTTGGAAGCCTGTCGTACCTAACTTTCTTGGTGAGGATCTGTGATTTCCTTGGCCTGGGAGTCCCCTGAAGCACATGGCAAATGATGCATAAGCCTGAAAGAGTTACCTGAGCCTCAGAAGGGTTATGTTGAGGCACTGAGGCAGCTGTTGGCTCAGTGGATAGAGCTCTGGGCCTGAAGACAGTAAGACCGAAGTCCAAATTCTGCCTCAGTCACTTATTGGCTATGTGACCCTGGAGGAATCATTGAACCGCAGTCTGCCTCAGTTTCCTCATCTGCAAAATGGGGATAATTACAGAACCTCCCTCCCAGGGTTGTTGTGAGGATAAAGTAATAGTTGGAAAGCACTTAACACAGTGACTGGCATATAGTAAATGCTATGTAAATGTGAGCTACTGAGATTAGTATTGTGTGACAGGCCCAGGGTCTCACATAGCTAAGAAGAGCCCGAGGCAAGATTTGAACCCAGGTCTTCTTGACTCGAAGTCCAATCACCTAGCTTGTAATTAGAACATGAGAAACAGATACACTTAGATAAGATGCTAGACAGGTATTTGGGAGTGAAAATTAGCTTCTCTTTTTGTGGAAGCAAAAAAAATTCTGAAAACAAAGTGGGCCCCTGGCTACTTCCCCAGCCTTAGTATACATCAGTTCCCTCCCTACAATATACCCCAGGACAGTGTTATCAAACTCAGGTAGAACTGAGCACCCATAATCCTCACATAAGGATCCCAGGGGGCCACATCACATAGTGCTTTAGTTGGCAATGCGATGTTAGCCGGGTTTTATTCCATTTTATTTATTTCATTAAATATTTCCCTATTATATTTTAATCTGGTTAGCCCACATTTGGGAGTGTTGCAGTTCACATGTTTGCCACCTCACCTGTAAAATGTACACATGTTGGTCTACTGGCCATTGCTGAGAAGCAAAGTTTGATTTCCCACCCCTTCTTCCTTTGTACTGGCTCTCAAACCTGTCATGCACTCCCCTCTCCCCATCTTTGCTTCTTCGAAACCATGATTTCCTTCAGGTTTCAGCTAATACACCAACTTCTTCAAGAGGCCTTTGTGGTTCCCCGCAGCTGCTAGTGCTTGCGTTCTCAGATTACCTTGGGTCTGCTTTTCATGTAAGTATGTATCCTCTTCCCGTGTTAGAATGTAGAATCTAGAGCAAGGACTGTTTCATTTTGGGCTCTCTGTCTCCCAGCTCCCCCTACAATTCCTGGCACGTAGTTTGAACTTAATAAATGCTTGTTGATTGAGTATACAAAGGAAGGCTAGCTCAGGGGTAGTATATTAAAAATGACATAAAAACAAAAGACGTTCAATAGTGATTTGTTTAATGTCGAGTGCTGGTAAAATTTGAAATGCTAAGTCATCTGCACCTTTATAGGTTGGGAAAACCACAAGAGAATGTTGCATTTTCTTGCCGACAGCTTCTTGAGTACCCAACCTTGAAATGATGCCCTGAGAAATCTCCTTTCTTAAAGACTCCGATGATGTGCATGAGAAGATTATCATATCTATGCTGGATGGAACTCAACTACTGTTAAGAATTTACAAAAGGACATGGATGAGAGGTGCACAAGGTGGCTTAGTGGAATAAGATACAATCTGCATGGGTTGAAAAGAGGACCCTCCTCAATGAGGTCACAGATGTATCCCAATTAGAAAAGTCCTTTTGAAGTTAGCCCACAGTGTCCACAAGGTAAAAGTCATGAGATTTCCTGGAACCTGGGCAGCTTCCTGACTCATCAGCCTACCAGCATCATTTGAAAAGAAGTAATAGTGCATTACCCTTGTGGTGGTACCATTGTTTGCTGTAATAAGGAAGGAAATCACATTAGTAGAAGGAGATGTCAGTTGTACCCAGAGAAACTGCTACTGACTAAACCACAAAATTGGGACCTTGTTAAATGTTTACCTTGTTGCAGAAGGTGGAATGTTAGAGTTTCCACTGGCAAAACTTTATTTCTTTTTAGTTATCAAAAATATCTCATTAACGTGTTAGTGTCAGAGAATAATAAATAAAATCACTTTTCCCTTATCTGCATCTATTTTTAAGTCATTAAGCCTATATTCCCTGAGGAAAATAGAGAAATGTTCTTAGTTATTAATTCACACTCTCTGTATTTCCTTTTGTCAAAACTTAGAGGTGACTTGGCTGACATATTCGTCACTACAAAAATTCAAGGAAAAAAATGTATTCCAAACAATTAAAGCTGACCGCAAGTGGACTAGGTGTTAGGTTGCTCCTTTGCTGAAGGTCTTCAAAGAAAGAATGGATAACCATTAGCCAATTCATCTTTCAGTCCATCAACAAGCACCCATTAGATGTCATGTACTCTAATATATACAAGGGACATAAAGCCTGCCATGAGGAAACTTACATTCTATCTGTTGAAACAACTTGCATCTATGCTAGTGTATTTGAAATGCATGAAAAATGAGGTCTGGGTGGGGGAGACCACTCCTAAATGTGGGAACAAGAAGGCCTCATGAAGGTGATACTCGATTGGGCTCTAGAAGAAGACTGGGGCTGGCAAGAGGTATACCAAGGAGGAGGCCTATTCCATGAATGGATGATAGCCAGTGCAGAGGTGTGGAGCTGGGAGAGGCCAGAAGGCCACTTTGACTGGACCATAGAATATGTGGAAGAAAGTAGTGTGTAGTCAGACTCAAAAGGGAGGTCGGATGACATCAAGTAGTCAGTGCTAAATAGAAGAGTTGATGTTTGATCTTGGATATAATAGGGAGCCAGTGGAGTTTATTGAGTGGGGGAAAGGGAGGCAAGATGATGCTCTTTGCAGGTTGCGTGGTAGATGTACTGGAGTGGGGAGAGACTTGATATGGGGATTTCTAGTAGAAGGCAAGTGCTAACTGTGTTAATGGAGAGAAGGAAGGAATGAAGAGGAGGAAGTTAGGAATGTTACACAGGTCATTTCAATGAAAAGTCCTTCTCAGACCCATCATAGATGTGGCGTAGAAATGCCTAAGGGGCTGGCAGGCCCTCCCAAGCTTCCAAAAGGCTTCAAGTAAGGTTCTGGTGATGGACCACATGGCCAGCCTCTCCAGGTTCAGGGAGTCTCACCAGCAGAAGGTGGGCCACTCTGTACTTACTATGTATAGCCAGGTCAACTCATCAAAACAATGTCTAGTAAGATGGGGAAGGGATACATTGTATCAAGGAAGAGAGCAGCCACCAAATTATGGGTTGGTGAGGTATTTCAATCATTTCTATCCAAAAAAGGGAGGAAAATCACATAATGTTGGTTTCAAGAAACTTGGGAATCACCTTCCTTTTTCTTTAAGGACCATCCTCTGGGCAATTTCCCCTGGAGAGACAGTGGAGTATCATGCGAAGGCCTCATTTGATTTGTCTAATCATAGCTGCTTTGCGAGTCCCTTCAGAACTGTTTAGAGCAAAATTTAAATCTCTCCCAAGGAAATTAATCTTTGAAGATAAGCAGATTTACAAAAGCCAGAGCGATTTCTAGTGGAGCTGACACAGCCTGCTCTTGGAACGATGACCAGGACCACACCAAGGGTTTTTCTCCTTCTAAAAAAAGGACGTCAGAACTAATGACATTGAAAATGTGCTTTTGCTCATAAGTAAATCCATAGCCCTCTATCCCAATGGGCCTTTCCCCTAAGGAAGATGATATCTTTAATTTGGC
The DNA here is from genome assembly GCF_011100635.1 of Trichosurus vulpecula. Classification (NCBI taxonomy): domain Eukaryota; kingdom Metazoa; phylum Chordata; class Mammalia; order Diprotodontia; family Phalangeridae; genus Trichosurus; species Trichosurus vulpecula. The sequence goes on from NC_050582.1 coordinate 17,197,077, forward strand.
ACATTAAGTTTTGCCAACATATGGACAAGAACAGTAAGGGAAGGCCTGGAGGGGTTGTGATCTGCATTGGAGAAGGAATGCTCATGTCGATGAAATCGTGAATCCCCTAAAGAACAAATCTCTGCCTTATGAATCTTTCTGGATTTCCTCTTTGCTCAGAAAGTGTTAATAACTAGCTCTTCTGAACGTAGAGAAGAAAGTCATCTGGATAGCATGCTGCACTCTAGAGTCAGGAGGACATTCATTCCCATCCCATCTCTGGTATTTACTGTGTAACCACCAGCAAGTAACCAAACCTCTTTGAGCCTCAGGTTATTCATCTGTAAAATGAGGAGAATGAGACTTTTAGTCACTATCTCAGAGACTTGATGTGAGGCCTATTGAGATCACATATTACATGTAACATGCTTTGCAAGCTCTAAAAAACTGCATACATATAGATAGCATATTATTATGGTGGGGGTGGGGGGAGGTAAGAGCTTGTGCCTTTGATTTCATCATGATCTAGAATTCATGGTAAGATGGATCATATCAATAATGCAAAATTGTAGTTTACCTAGAAATGATAACCTTAAATAGGTCCTTGGTGACATTAAGAAGTTAAGTGACTTGCCCAAGGTAATACACCTAGGTGTTAGAGGTAGGAATTTTACCCAAGTCTTCTTGACTTGCTGGCACTATAGCTTCTATACCATACTTTTTGCCCTTCCCTCATGTTGCTGTCTCTGTCTGTGTCTGACTCCCCCCCCCTCTCTCTTTCTCTCCCTCCCCCTCCCCTCTCCCTCTCTCCCCTCTCCCTCTCTCATTTCTCCTTCTTTCTTCTCTTTGAGGAATTTGATAATTGATGAAACCGAGACTCAGAGAGGTTAGGTGACTTTTCTCAGGTCTCACAGCAAGTGAACATCAGAGATTGAATATGAACCCAGACCCTGTGGCTGAAGAGCCTGTGCTCTTGTTCCTGTACAGGTCACACTTCTCCAGTAATAAGAATCTCAGGTTAGTGTGACCTCTGTGTGTACTATAACAGTGCACCATATGATGAGGCCTAACCCAGCTTTTGTTTTCAATGACAAGTCAAAATGCATTTTATTACCTGATAATAAGAGGAGCTGCCACAGTGCTTTCCCCAAATTCTTTTGGGGGCTGGAAATAAAGGGCAGCTGGGCCATTGTGTGGGTGAGGCCACAGGCCAGTCCCAGGTCTAGGTGTGTCCTGTCTTCAGAGAAGAGAGAGCCCTGGATTTTATAGAGCCAGCTCTGAACTGAAAAAATCGCTGCTCTGGAGCTTTGCCTCAGTCTCTCCCTCCCTCAGCGTTGCCTTTTTCCTCTCTTTCCTTTGAGAGGCCCAGAATGTATGTTCAGGAGCTTCCTGTTCTCCCCCACTGTTCACAAGTGCCAAGCTCCTTCTTGCAGCCCCCACCTTTATTTGCAAGTTTCTAGCTGTAAGCTATGCTTTGGAGCAAGTCTTTGAGTGACGGTGCCGTTGATTAAACTGCTATGCTGGAAATCATGTCCTCTCGCATGGCAAGGTATGAAGTCACATTCATAGGCCCAGGGCACTGGGTCTGCTTTGAACAGCATCCTGTATTGCTTTGAAATAGTGTTTTCCTCCCACAGGATTATTTGTGGAGTTATGCACACACTGTATTGGATATGGGTGTGTGTATGTGTTTCCCTAGCCAAAACAACAGAAACATGTAAAAGTCTGTGAGCTTCAGAATATTCAGAATGTATATTATGGGAACTCTTACTCAGGTTCTGTAGCTGACTGTAACACCACCACCACTGTACAGCAAGGCTCAGCTAAAACATGGCCTCCGACAGGAGGCTTTTCCTGACCCCCTTAACTTCTGGTGCCTGCCACCCCCATGTGACCTTGGATTTGCTTTGTCTGAATTGTGTTGTTACTTATCCGTGCACTTGGTTCAAAACAACAGCATTGAAAAGTATGGATGGATACCCAGGGACAGAGTAACATGCAGTCTCTGTCACCCCCACTGCCATGGCAACTACCACATTGTCCATGGAGCAACGGAGGAAGGAACATGGACTAATGGCAAAGAGGGTTCTCTAAAGATTAACCCAGAAGCTGTGTTCTAACTACATTACAGGAATGGAGCATGGCATCCCTGAGGATTAGGAAGGTGGGATTACAACTGTGTCACATCAGCAAGCTTGGGGGAGAATTTTAGCAGCTGATTCTAACTAGAACTGGGTACAGTTAAGCTGTCAGCGTACCAGCACAGTGTACCAGGAGCCAGGCCTGGGCCACTGGGGCCATAGATTCTTCTTGCTATTCTCCAACCCCTAACATGGTGCTTGACATGCTTGCTGAAAGAATTATAATTTTATTTGTCTTTTGTTTGAAACCTCCAATATCATCAGGGCAGGGAACTCCCACTGGAAGGATTCGTCTCCCAATGCAGACTGCCAACTGCTCTGCATTTGATAGGTTTAAAGAATTGCTTGGATTGTTGAATGCTTGGCCTAGGGTCCCACAGGATGGATCAGAGGTGAGTCTTAAATCTAGGATACTATACCTCACTGCCTCTCCCATTACTATCATTATGATTATTATCATTTATAATAATAATAAACAATATTCTTCTGGCAGGGTATTGCTTTGAGTCTTGAAATGCTCCAGTCTCCAAAGGATTCAAATTAAGAAACATCCAGAAGGCATTGGAGAGGTACATCGTGGGTTTGAATGGGCTAAAACCCATTATAAATGAGATGTTACACCAGAGAAATAGCACATAGGCTATCACCAAAAAAATATGACTAAAAAATAGTATGTGCTAGTCAGCAGGGTAGAATTATATGCATTGTCAAATAAAATTCAAGAAGGCCTCTAGCACACTGGGAGGAATCTCCTCTAATAGACTTATTTTTTTAAGTTCAATTTATTTTTTAGTTTTAGTTTACAACACTCAGTTCCACAAGTTTTTGGGTTCCAAATTTTGTCTCCCTCCCACTCCTTTCCCCAACCCCCAAGATTGCATGTATTCCAATGTAGGTTCTACATGTACCTTCACATTGAACTTACTTACATAATAGTCCAATTTTAATGAAGAATTAGAACCAATGGAATGAATCATGAGAAAGAAGAAACAAAACCAAAAAAGAAGGAAAAAAGAGAGCAAATAGTTTGCCTCGATCTGCATTCAGACTCCATAATTCTTTCTCTGGATGTGTATAACTTTTTCCATCATGAGTCTTTTGGAACTGTCTTTGAACCTTGCATTGATGAGAGGAGTCAAGTCTATCAAAGTTAGTCCTTATAGATACTGTGTGTCTATAATCGTGTATAATGATCTCCTGGTTCTGCTCCCCTCACTCAGTATCAGTTCATATAAGTCATTCCAGGTTATTATGAAGTCCATCTGCTCCTCATCTCTTATAGCACAATAGTATTTCATTACGTTCATATACCACAACTTGTTTAGCCATTCCCCAATTGGTGGGCATCCCCTTGATTTCCAATTCTTTGCTACCACAAAAAGAGCTGCCATAAATATTTTTGTACATGTGGGTCCTTTTCCCATTTTTATGATCTCTTTGGGATACAGCCCTAGAAGTGGTATTGCTGGGTCAAAGGTATGCACATTTTTATAGCCCTTTGGGCATAGTTCCAAATTGCTCTCCAGAATGGTTGGATCAGTTCACAACTCCACCAGTAATGAATGTAAGTGTTCCAATTTTCCCACATCTTCTCCAGCATTTATAATTTCCCTCTTTTGTCATGTTAGCCAATCTGACAGAAGAGATGTGGTACCTAAGAGTTGTATCGATTTGCAATCGATAGTGATTTAGAGCATTTTTTCATATTCCTATGGATGTCTTTAATTTCTTCCTCCGAAAACTGCCTGTTCATATCCTTTGACCATTTCTCAATTGGGGAATATCTTGTATTCCTCTAAATTTGGCTCAGTTCCCTATCTATTTTAGAGATGAGGCCTCTGCTCTGATAGACTTATCAGAGGAAATGGACAAGAATCAGGCAGGCTAGACAGTCATGGATGGCCTGCATCAGTCCAGAGGGTACCCACACTGACGAGGTCACATATCCACTGATGGCATTTTGCCAAACCAGCCCCATTAGTAACTAGAAACAAAGTCCATTAGCAAAGCAAATGACTACTTCTTGGCATTGTCTTAATCCAGCTTATGACCCTTTACAATTTAAGAGCGTAGACGCAGGACACCGATAAATATATCATTAACCACTTAACTCTAGTCTAGACCCTCATGCTTTTGGAAAGTCATGGACCAGGAAGGAAAGAAATGATTGTTGTCCTCCTTATGCAAAATCAGGAGACAACACAGAGTCCTCCTGTGCCCTGCCCTGCTCATGTCACCTCTGCAGTACTATTGTATTGAGTCTGCATCACACAAATTAGGAAGGGCATTGCTGAATTAGAGTGTCTGTCTGAAGGAAGACAGCCTGAATGGTGGGAGGGCTTTGAGCCCATGCCACGCAACTATTGGTTGAAGCAACTGGAATGTTTAGCCTGGAGAAGAGAATGTGTGCGGAGGACACAATAGCTGCCTGCAAGTACATGAAAAGCCATCATATGACAAGGGGGTTAAAGAAAGGAGGAAAAAAAGAGAGGGGTAGATTTGTTTTGTTTTAGGGTTAGCGGCCCCAAAGGCAGGAATGGGACCAATGAGTAAACGTTGCAAAGAGGGACATTTAGGCTTGATATCAGAAAAAAGCTCATATTGTTAAACACTTTCCCAGAGTGCAGTGTGCTGCCTCCAGAGGCCCTGGCTTTCTCCTCAGCAGAGATCCTCAAGAAAAGGAGAAATCCAGGATTACTACCTGTCAGGTATATCATAGGGGGACTTTGTTGCAGATATGGGCTGGATTAGATGGTGCTCTAGCATTTTGTGATTCTGGGAGAGGCCTTGTCTTCCACTCAGTGGACTCATTCCTAGGAGCTCTTAGAATGTTCATTCACAAACATTATTTTTGATATTTGTTATTTTTGCATTTATATCACAAATAATAACACTAGTGCCCCCTCCCCCCTCAGTCAGCCTTATCACTAACCATCCTCCTCCTGGTGGGTGCTTCAGTGAATGTGGGTGCTTTGTCCCTTAGAATTTGAGGGAGCAGCTGTAAATAATGTCCTTTCCCCCCAAATCTGAAAAAGACAAGTGGATCCAAAGTAGCTACCCCAGTTATCTTGCCATCTGTCCGCATTTTTATTATTGTTGTTGGAGTCCTACGTGCTGAATCGCTTACTCAGTCCCAAACAGATGACATTGTCCCTCTCTAGTTCTATTCAGTCTAGGAAATCTGGAATGCTAGCAGAAAGTAATCTTTCAACATAATCCTTACAGCACAGTTGGAATGGGGAGAAGTAAAGCAGGGCTGATTACCTTTGATTATCTTGAAAAATGTTAATTCTCCATTTTGAAGACTTTAATCTCATAGCAGACTGATGAGGTAAGAATGCAAACTTGTTAAAACCAGGAAAAATAGTGGGGGGTGGTCACAAAGATCTGAATGTGGCTAACCACAGAAAGGCCACTATGGCCCCATGCCTTTTTTCAGGGAAATTAATGAGGTAGAGGAGTCCCTGTGCCAGTACAAGTGACACCCCCCGCCATGCTAATAAGCAGGCTCCCCAAATGGTTGTCTAATCCCAGAAGATACACTGAGGTAGAAAAGCTTCTAGAAATGTGTGACATCCTGTTGAAACTCCTGCCTGCCAAGGCTCTTAAAAGGGCCAGTGCCTGATAGACTCCCAGACCATTAGTGATAGGCCATACTTAAATCCAACCTCCAACCCTTTATAGATTTGGGAATCAAGGGAGGGGCCCAGATAGCTAGTGATTTGTCCATGATCAGATCTTGCTTTAGTCTTTGAATTACTTCAAAGAAGACCCAGATCACCTTAGACAGGAACTGTCATTTGAGAATGAGTAAATAATTTTGAATGTGTTACCTTGAGTTTCTTGGAATTAAATTAAAGCTCTCTATGCAAATCAGACTCCCTCCTCCCCCTCCAATAGGCTGATACCTATAAAAGAGGAATGCATGATGGTAGGGAGACTGACCTTGGCTCATTAGGCTAGCAGACTAGCCCATCTGTGCTCAAGGTTGAATTATGCAGTACAGGAAGTAACCATAGGAGAAAGAACTACTTCTCAACACTGGCAAGGTTTATTGCAAGGATGTTCAGGATTTGTCATCAATCAGCCTTATGAGGCACAGTGTGGAGACTTAACTGAGAGCCCCAGGAGGTAGGTATTCAGCCTGCCCCAGCCCCTTATTGGGGGGAGGCAGAAAACGGCTTCTCCAGGTTTTCTCACTAAGGCCTGAACGATAGGGAAGTTCCCATGGGGGAGCAGAAAAGAAAAGTACCACTGAGCCCCAGGACCCCAGCTGGGGATTTTTATCACCTTTGCATGTGCTTTCACAAAGGCATTGTGGCACAGAGGGTAGAGAGCTGGCCTTGAGATCAAAGAGATCTGAGTTTAAGTCCCATTGCTGGACCACACAGGCTCTGTGACCCTGGGCCAGTACCTTAACCTCTCTGTGCTTGAAGCAATTTGCAAAGAAGGTGCTGACCTGCCTTAGTGGAATGAGTTTCCTCCCCTGAAGTTTCTGTAGACCAGTGAGACCACAGCTCCAATCTCTTTTCCCCTTTCCCTATCCTTTTCATGGTGCTCTTTTCCCCTGTCTGGCTTTGTTCGCATTATTCTTGGAAGAGGCATATTTGATAGTCCTCTCCTCTGTGTCCTGTGAGATACCATGTATTCCCTAGCATCCCATCTCCTGTCTCCAGAAGTCCCTCATGCCTCCTTCCCCACCTGGGCCTCTTAGATGCCTTCACTCCCTTAAAGGCTCAATTTAGATGCTGCCTTGCACACACGGCTCAAAAGCTGTGACCCTGAGGAAAGCATTGTTTTTGTTTTGTTGTTGGCTTCCCAGCACCTACTGCACTGCCTTACACATAGTAAGAATCCAATAAATGAGTAAGAGATCGAGCAAGTTGAATGAAGTTGTAGCAAGAGGCTGGTAGGTGATGGGGATGTAGCTGATTTCTTGGAAAAATAAACTTAAGACACCTGCCAATACTGGTGGCTCCAGAGTTGGCCCAGTGTTTCAACAATCTGGCTAGCGGCTTCTGTGGGGGTGTAAGATCCACCAACAACCAGCACCCAGAAAGCTGCCAACACGCTACAAAAGCACAGGTTCTTTTGATCTGCTTTAGTAAGGAAAGCAACGTTAAGGGGTTGACAACTCACTTTAATTCAGTATACAAATATCATTCACTTAGTTCAGGGGAAAAAACCAGCACCCTGAACTTCAGAGCAAAATACAAACAAAGTACAAGCATGGACAGACAGATCCAATACAATTCATAGTTACCAACATCTAGGTTCAGCCCGGGAGCTCAGAACAAGGGCTGGCCCAGAGTTACCACGCCACCACTGCTGTGGGTAAGAGGTCCAAAGAAGAGAAAGCCAACCCCTGGTTTTATATCTTTTTTTTCAGGGTCAGGAGTGAGTCACACATGCGACTCACCCACGTGACCTAGAATCGTCACAAAGAGGTGACTTGAACCCAAGTGGTCTAAGAGCTTCTGATGTCCCAAACATGTCACTCAAACTCATGTGTAAACTAGGCCCTCCGCTGAGTTAGCCCCACCTTAGTTACCAATCCACACCCACATAGGTTTTACATCTCATAGGGGTTTGGGCCTGAGGCTTAGCACCTAGTAAGGCTCAATGAAATACACTGAATTACTCAAAGGAAACAAAAGCCAAACTCTTCAAGGGCACTTGTTGAAGTAAGTGCTAAGAGCCCATTTTGCTTACCAACACATGCAGGCATTGGCCCTTTCCAGCCAGAAATTGTTCCACTGTTAATTACTAAATTATAATCATATATTGAATAATATACTATTAAACTATATTACTATATTATAAGAAATTATTAAATGATAAATTATTCAGCTGTTGGCCTCCATATTTGGGAGTGTAATTATTGGAGAAGGGAGGAAGGCCAAGGAAAGGCCAAACTTACTATCTGTGTGACCCTTCTCAGTGCCCCACCTTTCTCATCTCTAGAATGGGCTGAATAATAGTACCTAGCTCCTAGGGTTACGATGAGGATAAAATAAGTTAATATATTTGTAAAGTGCTTTGAAAACTTTATTTATTCTGTTTTCTGAGGTGGGTAAAAAAACCCAGCTTTTTATCTCTGCAACTTTGACCCCTTTGCTCTCCCTTTCTGAGGCCATCTAGAAATAGCTAATCCCTCTTAATGTGTTTGAACCCAGCTGTCATCCCCACCCTGAGTCATGTCTTCTCCAGGTTAAATGTCACTAGTTTCTTTACCCAAACCTGATAAGGCATGATCCAGGCCCTTTCCTATGGTCCGTCTCCACTTTCTCAGTGGCATTTCTCAAGGGTGGTGCTCTGAACTGAGCACAGCATCACCAACACCTTCTTATTCCTGAAGCTAGGCTTCACACAAGGCAGCCTGAGATTATATTAGCTTTTGCGGGTTATCACATCATACTGGTGACTCAGGTTGAGATTGAGGTCCACTAAAAATCTGAGATCTTTACCAGATGAACTGCTTTCTAACTACCCTCTCCCCTACCCCATCTTGTTCTTTGGAAGTTGATTCTCCCTACTGAATTAGGGAATTTCATCTTCTTAGATTCAGCCTAGTGCTCTACCCCATCAGGATCTTTGTTTGAGTCCTGTCTCCATCATCCAGTGTCTTAGCTACACCCCACCCTGTGTCATATAGTCTTGTCTGCTACAGTAGCCCTCCTTCAGTTCCTCATGATTGCACGGAGGTGACCCTGGCTTGTCTAACAGCAACCAGAAACATTAAGTGCCTGTTACATGTCAGACACTGTGCAAGGCACTGGCACTACACAGACAAACCCAGATGGTCCCTGGCCCCATTAAGCTTCCATTTTGCTGAAGTATTATTAACCAGGCTTGGTTTGGGTGGGTCCGGTACTTACAGATGGAGGGCTGAATGAAATGAGGCACTTGTAAAAGATCTGCAAATTAACAGAAGGAGGTTTACTTGGCCATAACCAAGTCATACTATTCAGCAAGGACATAGCATGGATACAGCTGAGTGCAGATGCTCTGTACTTGGGTTCATTTTGGTGGTCTGCTGGTCAGAAGCCTGGGAAAGGATCCAGGTGACTCTTCATGTCCTCCCTTTTTTCTATTCAATCCCCTGGTTAGTTAACCCGATGTTCTGTCCTGTCCTAAAACCTCTTCTCTCTGTGTCCTTTCTTTCTTGATAACCTCATCAGCTCCCACAGGTTTACTCTCATCTTTTTGCAGATGACTCATAAATCTATGCATCTGTCCCCAGCCCTCCCCTGAGCTTCATTCCCATGTTGCCTATTGGACATTGCAAATGGGTTTTCCTAGAGATGCAGCAAACTGAACACGTCCAAAACTGAATTCATTATCTTTCCCTCAAAATTACCACCACTTCTGAACTTCCCTGTTTCTGTCCAAGGCACAACCATCCTTCCATTCTCCCAGGTTCATGATTGCAACATGATCCTTGCATTATGGGACGTATCCAATCACTTGTCAGCCTGGCCATAGTATCTTTCCCATCTGCTCTTTTCTCTCAGCTCCGTCACTGCCACTTTAGTTCAGCCTCTCATCACTATTAATGTGGATTATTGTAACAGTGCCCCCCGCAATGATCTCCCTGTCTCAGATCTGGCCCACTCCAGTCCACCCTATACAGTATTGCCAAAAGAATTTTCTTTAAGCACAGATCTGCTCATGTGATTTCTCTACTCAGTCAATTCCAAAGACTGTCTCTTGCCTCAAGGATCAAAGAAAAGTTCTTATGTAGTTTTAAAGCCCTTTCCAACTTTTCCCCTACCATATCTGTCACTAGCCATTGTGTACCCCCTGCTGTGTGATCTGATGGACCTGACCTTTCTGTTCCTCACCAATGGTACTGTCTCCTGTCCCCATGCCTTTTAGTTGGCCATCCTTCATGCCTACAATGCACTCCCTCTTCACCTTTATCACACTGAATCTCTCTTCCTTCAAGACAGATCTCAAACACTACCTTCCACATGAAATCTTTCACAATTCTCCCACCTACTAATGCCCTCCATCCCAAATGACTTGTATTAAACTACATTGCATATATTGGTATTTATTCCCTTTATATTTGTTGTCTATCAATAACAATTTATTCAATACTTACTAGATCCCGTACACTGCATTAAGTGCTGGGAATATGAAGAAAGTAGAAACCCCCATAGTCCCTGCCCTCAAGGAGCTCATGTTCTAATAAGGGAAATGCCACATGAACAGCTATGTTTGTAAGATATATCCAGTACTAATGGGAGGTAATTGTAGACAGAAGTCCCCATCCATGAGGGGACCAGCAAAGGCTTCTTGTCCAGGAAGTCAGGAGGTAGAGGTGAAGAGGGAAAACATCGCAGACGTGGTAGATGGCCTCTGAAAAGGGAGCGTAGAGCCGGCAGACAGAGTACCACGCTGTGTGGGAGGAAGTGCAGAAAGGCCAGTGTCTCTGGATTGTAGAGTATGTGAAGAGGGGTAGGGAGTAAGGAGACTAAAATAGTGGGAGCAGGCTGGGTTAGGAGGAGCTTTCAAAGCCAAGTGAAGGCAATAGGGAGCCAGCAGAGTTCAGGGAGTGGGGTGAGAATGGCAATGACACAGTGACAAAATCATGAACAGAAGATGGACTGAAGTGGGGAGATTAGGGAGCCAGGAAGACCTACCCCTGCCCCCCACCCCCCAAAGGCTCCTGTCAGGTGCAGGTGTGTGGTGGTGAAGGCCTGTGTCAGTGTAGGAACAGACCCAGAACATAGGAAGGGACAAATGTAAGAGATACATTGAAGGCAGAAACAAGACTTGGTAACAGATTGGATTTGTCCATTTCTTCTCTTGATAATGATTTTGTGTACATATACATGTAGAGAGAATATGGACTTGGCATCTTCCCCATTAGAATGCAAACTCTTTGTGGGTAGGTATTTTCATTCAGTACCATTCTGTCTTCAGCACCTCAGACAGTACTTTGCACATAGTAAGCACTTGATAGGTGCTTGGAGATAGAGCTGTCTGAGCTAATTAAGTCTCAAGGGCAGTTCCAATAACTTTTAAGTAAGAATTAGACTTACCTAAATTTTGTGCTGGCTAGGGCCTTGGGAATAACTAGCCCAGTTTACATGACAGGACCCTAGGGGAGGGAAGGAGAATGAGAACATATGCAGATAAGTAGATTTTTTATATTTTTATATATATGTATATGTGTGTGCATATGAGTGTAATATATATATATATATATATCTGCATGTAAGTAGGTATGTACATATATACACACGAAATACAATGTATTTCAAGGTAGCATACTACAAGGTGGGGTAATATGGAAAGACTTCATACAGATGGTGGCCTTTGAACTGCTCATTGACAGGAGCTAGAGGTTCCAAGAGGCCAAGGTGATGAGGGAGGGCATTGCACCCATGGAGACAGCAGTGACAGAGGATATGTCCATGGAACCCAAGCTCTGGTAGATGTCACCAAACTCTAAAGGTTCCAAGTGTAGCCTATGTGGTAGACAGCCAAGTCAGCTGATAACCAGCTAGAGTTAGTTTGGAGAGGTTTAACCTGTTTATCCCTTGGGTGCTGAGCTTTGGCTCCTGATAAATATCAAAGACTGCCTACTGAGTTATTGAGGAATCACAATCTACATTATTCCAGAGTACCTACATTGCCACAAACATGGATTCTCAAAGCATTGATGAAGAAAGAGGAGGAGGAAGAGGAAAAGCAGCAGTGATATATTTTCATTTTTTATTTATCTTCATTGGTTCATTGACCCAATGTGTGTGGCAATGGGGCAGGAGGAAAGATGCCCTCTCTGTGTAGACCCTGGTATCCTAGTGTGCATGGCTAGATGACACATGGAATATTGTAGCCAAAAGGCCCACACTGGCCTCTGAATACTCACCTTCTCCATATAATACTTGGGGAAGGCCTAAGGTTTTGACTTTTTGAAATGCAGCTTGGAGGCAAAGCTTTGGCTTGTTCAGCAAATCACCCAGCCAAGAATTCTCTGGTAAATTAGAAAAGAACAGACTAGCTAACACCAATGGAGTATGAACAGCAAATCAGTGAGTGTGGAGATGGAAAATGAAGGAGTAAAAAGTATGGAAATATAACAGGAAAGCCACAAATACTAAATTCCTCCTGGGCCAGGGAGCATCTGAACATACTGTAAGCCTGCTGCTGGCTGCCAAGATTGTCTTCAACTGAAAGATCTTTGGAAATAGTTCAAGTCTTTAGATTTAGAATACCATTTCTAAATATATAAGTAACTCATGTGCTGGTTGATCACATGATGAAAAAAACAGTCTTTTCTGGGAAGGAAAACCTAAAATTTCTATTATAAATAGATATTGGGATAAATACTGAGTGAAACATACCTGATCCAGCAGCAGGCGGCAAAGCAAGTTTGGGTTTGGTTTTTTTTTGTTTTTCCATTTTGGGAGACATATGGATAAAGGTTTTTTGGGGCTGTCACCATTTGCTTATAAGATTTTAAAATGAGCCATTGGAAAATACAGAACTCTGAGGATTATATGAGTTGGAGAACCAGGAACTTAGATTTGACTTGATTCATATAATACCAGAGTAATTTCCAACCTTGGAACCTCCAGATACAGTATTTTTCATTGGCATGGATGGGAGTCATTTTCTTCCCTAATTTAAAAATTATCACTCCTTTTTTGAGGGGACTCATTACCTTATTAGTGAAAAAGTGGGCAGGGTCACAAGACTTGCTGTCCTTTGAGGCTTTATTCCCATCTAATAGGATTCATCTTCCCAAACTTTTGGCTATCCTATAGCACTTATATTCTTTGCTATTTCTACTAATGTTCTCCCATTTCTATAGCATCCCTGAAGGTTTACAAGGCATTTCCCCCTTTATCATATCATACCTTATACAGTCTGTCTTTTGACTTCCTTGCCTGCCCAAGTAGATTGTATGTTCCTGAAGGTAGGGATCATTTCTTCCACCTCCTTGTATTCCCTGAATTCACTTTATGTGAACAAGCATGCATTGGGTTTCCACTATATGTCAGACACTGTGCTAGATACACATGATACAGAAACAAAATGAAACAGTGCCTGCCCACAAGAAGCGTACTTTTTATTAATGCCAGTGGGTTTCATAGCTTTGGTGCTTCCCTAACCTCATCAGTGTGGGTAATCTCAGCGATGATACAAATCATAACCCGTCCATGACCTCTCAGCTTGCATCATCCTTATTCGCCTGTAAATTTTCCACGAAGTCACCCAAAGCACTGAAGCTTTCTCTGGGTCTCTGAACATTATATTGATTTCAGTAGAAAGTGGGAAGGCTCTCTTTTCTCACTGACTTTCACGACATGGCTGGCCCACCTTCTTTACCTTGCATCCCTTTTATGGGATCTTTTACACTCCCTGTGGGGTACAGTCGATAGGTCACAGGGTCATAGATTTTGAGCTAAAGGGAGTGAAGTGGTCTTCTTGTCCAGGTCTCTCTGGTTTTACAAATGAAGAGTCCCAAAGAGGTTAAGTGACTTGCCAGGGTCACACAGGTAATAAGGGATAGAGCTGATCATAGGGCTCCAAATATACCACTCTCGTGCTACACCACACAGCCTGGCCGATGCTTTATTGCTCATACTGTCTATAATATGATATAACAAACAAAAGTGTGTCAGGCACTGTTGTAAGCACTGAGGATATAAATAAGAGAAAAGAAAGACAATCCCTTCCCCCAAGGACCTTACAGTCTAATGGGGAAAGATATTTCACAAAAGAGAGCTAAAGTGGAGGTGGGTGGGGCAGCAGAGTGTCAGAGGGTACCTGGAGGTAGGGACATGATAAAGATGATGATGGAATCAAAAGGAGAACAGTTGGTAGCAAATAGAGAGGTGGTCAAGATTTGGAGCCCTCCAGAAAGGGAGGCTATGGGAGAAGCTTTCTGCTGTGCCTTCCAGCCCTCCAATCAGAGAGGCAGAAGGAAGTGAGGGTGCTGATGATGTGCAACTAGCCAAGCTGAAGCCATCTCAGTGATGGTGAGCTTTTCCTGGAAGGGGCATGATGAAAATGATGATGAGAGTGGAGGAAAACCAAACAAACAGCCCGTTCATACCCTACTCTGTACCTCTCCATTGCCTTCCATTGTCTGGAAATGTTGATTCTTTGCACACTGTCTTTGTCCCCAAGCACCATGCCCACCTGCTCGTGGACTGTGACAGAACAGAAATGCCTCGGTTCTGGTGTTAATGTTGAAGAAAATGGGCTTCTGCAGAGAAATTTACAGAGCTTTGTATAGGAGGACTATTCTAAAGAGACCATCAATCTCCTTAGAAGCTCAACCCCCTTGTTTCACACAACAAGAACCTAAGACCCCAAAGGTCACCCACATTGGAAGTGTCAGCAGTGGGGAATGAACCCCAGGCCTCTGGCTCTAGAGTCAGGGATTTTCCAGCTGTTTCCAATCTTCTACTTTTGGGGGTCTTCTTGTCCCCATTCCAGTTTGTCCATACAATTTAAGCTAAGGAGTATTGTAATCACCCCCCTGACATAAAAAGAATACAAATAATACTAGTTAACATTTCTGTAGTACTTACTGTGTTCCTGGCCCTGTACTAAGCACTTTACAATTATCAGCTCATTTTATTATCCCAGCAACCCTCTGAGGTAGGTGCTGTTATCCTTATTTTATAAATGACCAAACTGAGGCGGAGTGAATTGCCCTGGGTCACACAGCTAGTAAGTGACTGGGACCTTCCTTCTTCTAGGCCCAGCACTGCCCCACCTGCGAGCCTCCAAGTCCTGCGACTGCACTGCTAAAGGGAATGTCAGTCTGCCAATGCAGGCTAGTGCTTGTCTCAAACTTGAAGCCTTTGAGGGGCCCCTGGGGCCCGGAGAGCGGAGCCCTTGCAGGAATGGCTGTAGAAGCATGGCTCGTGCCTTTAGGACATTTGATTGGTTTGCTAGCCTTTTACTGAGTTTTTCTCACTTGATGTTCCCAACAAATTTGTGAGGTAAGTGCTATTATTATCCTCACTTTACAGATAAGGAAACTAAGGCTGGGAGAGGTTAAAAGAATTTCCCAAGGTCAGTGTTCATTTGAGGTCAGTACAGTTATCCCTTCCATATTGCGGGGCTTAGGGGCATGACGCCCTCACCATCTGGAAAATCTATGCAAAATTTTTGGCCTTCCCTTCATACCAGAGAAGAAGTCTGAATAATCATGGTATTAAAAGATAAAATATGTTAATGTTATACAATACTATACATATATTTTATCCATTTCTGAGTTTCTAAACTTTTTCTGTGTCATCTGCTGGTCTTTCCATGTCCTCTGCAGCTTCTACAAAACTCCCCCCAGATTCCCTTTAATTTTTCATGCTGACCCATGATATAGTGAAACTGTGATGGGGAAAGTTGCGATGTGGAAGGGTACCTGTACTGAACTGTGCTGGGTGTGTAGACTTTGTCGTAGTAACTCACGTCTTGGAGCACCTTCAAGTTGAGTTGCTTTCCTTAGGACAACGCCATGGAAGCAGGAAGTGCTATCATCATTTTATGCATGTGGAAACTGAGGAAGGGAATGGTTTCTTTACTCGCCCAGGTTCATGCAACCGCTCCATTTCATAGGTTGAACTTAAAGATGAATCTTCAGATGCCAAGTCCCGAGGTCTTTCTGATCTACCGTACAGCCTGTCCATCATAAGTCGCACCTTCTATAATGACAAACTTCTCTTTGCCAGGTCAGCAATCTTAGCATTGAAAGGGATCTCAGCAGCCATCTAGCCTAACCACAACAGAAAAAAGGCTCCTACAACTCACCCTGCAACTAAATGGTCAAATTTTGCTTTAAGACCCTTCCCCCTCCCCAAATCAATGGGAATCCCTGATATTCTGGTGGTCCCTGCTACTGTTTTACAGCTCTGATCAGTAGCCAGCTTTCCTGCCCTCAAACCTACATTTGTCTTTTTCCCCTCCCCCCTCCACCCACTGGCTCCTGCTTCTGCCCTCTGAGCCCAAGCAGAACAAAGGTAATACCCTCCATGACCACCCTGAACCTTTCAAGTACTTCAAGTCCCCTACCATCAGTTCCCTCTCTGCTTTCTCTTTTCTGGGTTAACTCAGCCTGGTGCTTCAATGAACTTTTTTTCTCTTTGCTCTCCTCTGGAGGTTCTTCAGTTTATTGATATCCTTTCTAAAATGTGATGCCCCAAATTGAGCATGGTACCCTGCATGTTTTCTGACTAGGCCATAGTAGAGTGAGATGCTCACCTCTTGATTCCTTTAGGAAGCTTTTTTGGCTGCCCTATTACAGTTGAATCATAATGAGTTATAGTCTACCACAATCCCCTGGTCCTTTAGACAAACCAAACTTCTATCTAATCAGACTTCCCCCATCTTTTGTCAGCGAAGTCGATATTTGAACCCTAGGGTAAGACTGGACTCTTTTTGCTATTAAATTTCATTTTATTGGATTAAGGCCAATGTCCTAAATGGTCAATACTTAAAGAAATTAATTCAGACTAATCCCTGGAAGGTCAAATACTGAAGCTGAAGCTGAAATACTTTGGCCGCATAATGAAAAGATGGGACCCATTGGAACAGACCCTGATGTTGGGAAAAATTGAAGGCAAAAGGAGAAGGGAATAGCAGAGGATGAAATGAATAGATAGTATCATGGTAAATAATGAATGTAAACTTGGACAGACTTCAGGAAGTAGTGGAGGATAGAAGGGCCTGGCATGCATTGGTTTGTGCCAGACACAACTGAACAACAAAATCTAAATGGCCAGTATCTTCTGGGATCCCAACTTTCAGTGACCATCATGCAGCTTGTTCTCCAGTGCCCTCACCATCAAGATCACTTTGGATGATTTGCAGCTTGTCAATATCCTTCCTTAAATGTGCCACTCATAACTGAGCATCCTTCTCTAGGCCAGAGAGACGGCTATCTCCTTATTCCCAGAAGCCATAGACTTCTCTTAAAGCAGCCCAAGACAGTGGGATCTTTTTCATTACCATGTAATTCCTCTTATTATGTGGATTCCTACTAAGCTTCCAGACCACTAAACCCCACAGCTTTTTGTCATGGGAACCCTGGCCTGGCTATCCTGCCTTTCCCATGTGTTTTCCTCTAGATGTAGTGAAGTTTTTTTCCCCTTCATTTATGAGGCTCTGACACAAAATGCTATAATATTAATGTACCTCTCCTTTTATTTTTCTCTTGTGCTAATGTAGCACGGATATCCAAATGACTAGGGAATCATTGCTAGGCTACCAAGACCCACTGGGAGGGGGAGAAGGAACATTCACATGTGGTCAGAAATATGTCTTTGCTCTAGAAGGTGGGGAGGCCACTACCAGGCACCCTCATTCATCTTAAACATCCTCTCTTCACAGCATAAGTCCAATAAATCTGGAGGCTTGTGTGTGTTCTGAATAAATATTGTCAGGTTAACTCCAGAGCAGACTTTGAAAAGGTGTTTTTCTATTTCTTTTCCTTCTCACTCAGATTTATTTATAAAGATGAGATTTGGAGTTTTCCTGAACCATGCTAAGAATGAAAAGGCTTACCATTAAATACCAGACTGTAATTTATTTATGCCAATGAGTAATCTGCTGTCTTTGTCTTTAAAGCACATGAGAGAAAATATTGAGGTTTTTTTTTTGCTTTTCTATCGATACATTTTCCAATGAACAGGCCAAACTCCACCAAAAAATTGATGAAGCAAAACCTCCTAATAGAGGAATGGGGGCTTATATTCCAGGCCGTTTGTTACTCTGACCATTTGGCATTTCTCAGCTGAAAAGAAGGATTCATACTTTTAACTCGACTAATTTGATAGCAGCATGGTCCTTTGGGTAAGACCTGAGATTTTCAGCCTCTCCACAGTTGTCTGAATTGACGTCATTGTATATCTACTTCACTGTGTATGCTGCTCTTGTGGCTCTGCTTCTCCCCTCACCATCACCTCCCAGAAGCCCGTCCAGTAGAACAGAGGCCACTGGAGGGCTAAGCCAGCATGCTCTTGGTCTTTGTAGCCCCACAGCTACCTCAGTGCCCTCAACAGAGGAATAGCTAATAAATTCTTGGAGTCCTAGTATATAGTTTTCTGTTTGAACTCAACCCCGCTCCATTCCAAAAAAAGGATCTGTCACCAGCAAACCTTTTCTATTCCTCAATGAGGTTTCATCCTTCATTAAAGACAGAGTTGACGGAAAATGTGTTCATGGCCATTTCTGGCTTAAGGCCAGCATTTGTGAGCACTTTTACTGGGCACAGCCAGGGCCAGCCAGAAGCACCACTGCTAGGTTTGGGAGTCACAGGTCTTTGGGTTCTAGTTCCTGCTCTAGCACCAAGCCACTATAGGGTCTCACAGGAGTCATTTTCTGTCTGTGGTCCTCCGTTTCCTTTTCTGTTAAAATGAGTCTCTTGAATACCATCACTCATGTGCAAGTTCCCTCCCAGCCCTACCAGGCTGAGATTCCTTTCTAAACGTCCTATAAGTGACTCGACAGGGAAAAGAAGTTGATCCTGGAATGCAGAGCCATGTGGCGTGTCATAGAGGAGGTGATGTTTTCCTTGTTGTCTACAAGTTCTCTGCCAGGCAATTCCAGGAATTATTTTATCTCTTGTGTCGAGTACAAAGTCTCGATAAATGCTCAAGCCTAGGCAAATTAGGCAGACAGCCAAACATATGAAGGTTTAATTTTTTTATACCTCACTTCACAATGTAAGAATTCTTTGCAGAAGAGATGGATGGGCCCCAGGGAAAATGACCTGGGGTTCAAAGAAAAGCCAGTGCCCTATTTCTCTCTAGAAGTACTTTTCTTCATTAATGGAATCAAATTATCAATTCTTTCAGAATCTCTCTCTCTCTCTCTCTCTCTCTCTCTCTCTCTCTCTCTCTCTCTCTCTCTCTCTCTCTCTCTCTCTCTCCCTCTCCCTCTCTCCCTCTCTCCCTCTCTCCCCCTTCCCCTCTCCCCCTCCCTCCCTTCCTTCCTTCCTTTCCCCCCTCTTTTCCCTCTATCTCTCTTTCTCTCTTCCTTCCTCCCCTCTTTTTCCCTTTCTCTTTCTGTCTGTCTCTCTCTCTCTCTTGGAATTCTATACACCCTTCAAAATTATAGAAATCAAACAATCCTAAAGCAAAATGGTGTATAGGTAAGGCTTACATGGTTATTTTTTTACAACAGAGTTCATTAATATAACCCCTTATACTATAAGACCTGAGAGATAAGGGATGTGCTCTATATTAGGCCATGGAGTCAGGAAGAAAAATCTGAGATCAGGTATATATATTGGCTATGCGACTCTAGGAAAGTCACATGACCTCTGTCTGTGTCAGTTTCCCTGCCTTTAAAAGGAAGATAATAATAGCACTGGCACTCAGTAGGCTCTTAATAAAATGCTTGTTCCCTTCCTCTCCTTCCGCTCCTTCCCCCACTCCATCTTGTCCTCTGAGAATAATAATGAAATCCATAGTGCTATTTCTCTAAGTAAGGGTGTGACAATCTCCTGCTGTCTGACTCCATTCACAGGCCCCATGACTCCCACTCCCAGATGCATGTTGTTTCCCTTTATTTTAATGTAGGTTTCCTGAGGGTACAGACCATCACTTTCTATTTGTATCACCCAAACTCGGCGTAGGGCCTGGCACATAGGAAGTCTTTAATAAATGCTTGCTGATTGATTTAGCCATCGTTTCTCCTACCTGCTTCCAGAAAGGCATCATCTAAAGGAAGAAATTCTATGATTAAAAGTGGGTATGAGAAGGTAAGAAAAGAAAGTGGAGTCAACAGCAAACATGGCCTCTCCACGGACAGCAGTGGAAGAGAGATCCAGGGAGCTCCTTCCCTTTTAAAAAGACATCATAGAATGTTAGAGATCGTAGCATCCTAACCTCCTCCAGGAAATGAAGCCCAGAGAGGGCAAGTCACTAGCTGAAGGTCACACAGCAAGTTAGAACTAAAACAGCACCCCTCCCAGTAACTCTTTCATTATACCACACCCCTGTACCTCTGCATCAGTTACATGTCTGACAGATGTTTAGAACAATAAGTTTTTGAAACATGGTGGGAAAAATGTTTGACTCTAATTCCATTTCTCCAAGAAGCTGGCTCTGCCTGTCTCCCACTCTCTTCCTTTCCCTGATTCATTTGATTGGGCTCAAAGTTGAAACAACTGTGTGTGGAAAGCTATCTCTGCAAAGTAGACTTTTTTCTTCCTTTTTCCACTCAGAAGAGGGACGCTTAAACCTTAGCCCAATCCATGTTGCCAGATTTTCACATTCTTTCCCTCTTCTTCCTCTCCTAAAGGTATACTATATGTATGTATCACTTAAGGACACTTCTTGGACCACTTTCATTCAGTCTGATTCAGCAGGCATTTATCAAGTGACTATGGCATGCCAGTCACTGTTTTGGACCCTGGGGATGGATACAAAGACAGATCAGTCCCTGCCCTTGAGGATTCTAAATTATACTGGGAGCGGGGGCAACCTGTACACAGAGAAGTCAGAACAAGGCATATACAGAAGAGTACAGTCATCTCGAGAGGGAGAAAGAGAGAGACCCAACAATTGAAGATATCATGAAAGGCCTCATGGTGGAGGTGTTCCTGGACATTGTGCTTTGGAGGCTCTGAAATCACTGCCTCTCAGTAAACTCAGCCATTAGACTAGTGTCCAAGATAGGACTATTTTATGGTCCAGGCCATTTATGGGCCTTGCTTTTATTCGACAATAACCTGTTTCTATCAACTAGCCATTCATTTCTCTTTGTAGCCATATCAAGCAATGGAGAAACTGGATCCTAGTTTTTTCTTGACATGGAAAAAGAAACTCATGTCTCTGCAACTCTCCCTCACTTTTCGAATTCCGAATTGACTCACAAAGGATAGTCCGATGACGAGAATATTTACCTCTTTAAAATCTCCTCCCCTAAAGTGGGATGTTCATAGGGGCTCACATTTTATATCATATTTTTGAAGTCAGTCACATATGAAGTATAAAGTTATACATTTCATTGTTGCTCTTTCTATCATTTGATCACTTACCTTTCCCTGATCATCCAACCATACTCCCTGTCAGTGGATGTGTCACACTTTATTTTTTTCCTTTTGGCATCGTTCAGGTTCTATATAATTTCAGTGTATTGTACTTTGGGAAAGTAATATCACAAAGCCCCGGATGTTAAGCAAGTTTCCCTTCATAACATTACAAAGTACGTATAAAAAGTGTCACCAGGGAAACGAGAGGCTGCAGAGACAATTTATTCTTTTAAGTCAGACCAAAGTTTAATTTAGATTAAAATCCTGGAGGATAGAATTCTGCGCTTCTCATTACCTGTTAATGATAGTCTAATTCTATCAAAAGGAATTCATAATAATATAGCTGTATGTCTGAAATTTAACAATTTCAAGTGAAGATGACACCCTCCTAAAGCTTAAGAAAACACATTAGATAAAACTCGAATAAATCACTGGAAGGAAGGGAGGCCTTTTTTTCCACTTAATACTTGCACGCAGGTCATGTCCTGGCAGCCAACAAAACTTTGGAGATCAAAGGAGTTGAGTGAATCAGTTTTTACCATAACTAGTTAGAGAAGGTGGTGAAATTGGCTTGGATCCACCCTCAACTTCTCCTTTAGTATACTAGCCCCAAAGAAGTAATTTCCCCACATCATTTCTCAATCTGTCTCTCCCCTCCCTCCCCTCCCCTCTCCTCCCCTCTACTCTCCTCTTCCCTCTCCTCTCCTCCCCTCTTCCCTCTCCTCCCCTCCCCTCTCCTTTCCTAAACTCTCCTCTCTTCCCCTCTCCTCCCCTCCCCTCCCCTCTCCTCTCCTTTCCTCTCCCTCTCTCTTCTCTCTCTGTCTTCTCTCTCCTTCTCTCTCCCAACATCATTTCCCAATCTGTCTTCATCTCTCAGTCTCAGTCTCTGTCTCTCTGTCTCATTCTCTCTCCCTCTCCCTCTCCCTCTCTCTCTCTCCATCCCTCCGCCTCTTTCTCCCTTTCTCTCTCTGTCTCCCTCAGTCCCTTCCTTCTTCCTTCCCATATAGAAGTCTAACACACCCTGAATCTAATACAGGTGTTATTTCTATTATATCGAATTCAGTGTTAGTTCAGACGCCCACAGCCTTTTTCTTGTGCTGCAATTTATCTGAGACCTGCAGTGCCTGGGGGACTTGAACTGAATCAAGTAGGGAGAAGAAATTTGTGTTAGATGGCATGGAAGAGACCCTGCATGAGGGAGAGAGGACTTTGGCAGCAGAATTAGGAGCTCTCCAGAAAGATATACAATGTAAACAGGGCTGATTTTGATTAGAATTGTCAAGGAATATCCATTGGAAGGAGACAGCAGTGACCCAGATGTGGGCTATGGCAGAAAGACGAATTAAAAGCAGAAGCTAGTGGGCCTGTGAGTCACGGTGTCATCAATAAACAATATGAGAGAGAACAATGACTTTGAAAGAAGTTCATTTTGGGTAACATGTTATCCTCTAAATACAGAAACCATCATCCTTCCATTTCTGTTTTCATCGTTAGGAATTTTTCTTTAAATACTGTAGTATTCCATGATTTCCGGACATGCACCGTCACCTAGAGTGCATTTGTGTTCAAGGGATGTGCTTCTGGGATCGCTGAAGGCACTATTAATTAATTTGAGCTCTAGAACATGAGCCATCCACACCAGAAAAAAGAGAGGAGGTCAAAGTACATGTTGACCAGATGATACACATAGCTCATTCAATCACTATGTCACTGTACACGTCTTGGGTAGGCATTGTAGCTAGACAGTAAGCTGGGCCCACAATGAAGTCAGAAGAATACCTTGGGAAAGGTTGCATTTGAGATTACCCAGCATTCCCAATGATCCTACATCACACACATATACACACACACACACACACACACACATATACATACACACATACACACATACATACACACATACACACACACATATACACATATACACACACACATACACACATACATACACACATACACACACACATATACACACGCACATACACACACATACACATACAGACATATATACACACACACACACACACACACACACACCAAACACCAGTAGAAGAGCTCCTGAGCAGAGACAAAATCCATGATCTAGTCTGAGGCCTGGTCGAATCTAATTATGGTAGCTTTGATAATTAAGCAGTATAGTTGGTTACCTGTAGATTTTGAAATAACACAGCTACAAATAAAGAAGAAAGGTTGTGAATTCCATTTATGACAAAAAAGCTCCACCAAACCCCAGAAGCAACTTTCAAATGGCTTTCGTCTGGAAGCATGTACTGTCAGAATATTCGAGCAAGGCCCTCCTTCTCTTTCTGGACTTCAAAGTCCTGCTCTGTCCAATTAGGGCCTTTCCAGCTTTACCTTCCTATGCCTCTATGTACTCTTTTCTTTTGTGAAGCATAAAAATGCCTTTGAGGCTCGTAGATATAAACGTTATTTAGCACATTGCCACAAGAAACAGGAACGTCATTCATTCTCAGCTTCACTGCAGTCAATAGTTTTCTTCATCAGAAGGTAAACTGACACTACCATATTTGCAGGAATAATGATTGTTTTTGACATTGATAGGGGCTGGGGGCGTGTTGGAGAAAAACCCTATTGCCCAGCACAGATAAATTCAGATGGAAAGATTGTACTTGGCATTTAAATGTGGCCTGTCATTCAGTCTCTTCCTTTTTGACAGGGTGAGATAGTATATTAATTACTCTGTTTTGGTGCCAACCACTGTTGTGAATTTCTCATGCTAGGGAGAGTCATAATGGCACATTCCAGAGAGATTAAAATATAAAATATTTGAATGCCCAATCCTTTTTGAAAAGTATCTAAAATGGATCTTGAAATGTTTACTCTCCCAGCAGCTCTTCTAGGTGGGAGGCGGGGGAGGGGGAGAGACATGATCTTTGTCTTCCATATGGCAACACTGAGTCATGGAGATTTACAGCTTTTGTTGAAGGTCATTGAATAAGGACATAAAGCTCTTGGTTCTGAGCCACTACCTGACTTTTCTTCCCTGTTATCACTCAAGTGTTAAGTGAAAGATGAGCTGTGATTCGAATCTCCTGTAGATTTCTCCTACTAGTCTTTGATATAGTGGACAGGCTCACATGAAGGTCCCCATCTTCTCTTGGGACTTTATTTTATTTTAGTAAAAATTGCTTTTGTATATTACAAATTAATTCTGTTGCTGCATTTTGTCTCTGTACAAAAGATAGCAAAGTACATTCCATGAATTATTTTATATTTCCTTTGCATATAATCTATTGGCATCTTAGTAAACATGTATTAAGTGCCTACTATGTGCCAGGCACTGTGCTAAGCACTGGACAAACAAAGAAGGGTGAAAAACAGCCCTTGCTTTCAAGGGTTTCACAGTTTAATGGAGGAAGACAGCATGTAAACAACTATGTACAAATGGGCTATACAGAATATATGAAAAATATCTATATACACATGCACATATGGTATATTGTATACATGTATGTGCACATACATATATACACATGTGTTATGTGTGCATGTATGTGTATATGTGTGCATATATCGTGTGTGCATGTGTGTGTGTGTGTGTGTGTGTGTGTGTGTGTGTGTGTGTGTGGCATGCCACCAGTGGAGTGTAAGCACCTGAGGGTGAGGGCTGTTTCATTTTTTGGCTGTGTATCCCTAGGACCTGGTATGCTGCCCTGTACATGGTCAATGATGAAGAAATGTTTGCTAACTAGAACTGAAAAAGTTTATAGGGTTTTTTAAAAGGATGTATTCTTATAACTTGGATTCTATGACCCCTTCCCCCTTTGTGGTATTTAACCAAAGTTCTGTTGCCCTTCCACGTGGACCCTGCTATTTCTTTATCTTTTTGCTGTGTCTTCTGGATTCTGCATTGCTCCACATGAGCCTTCCCCAGCATGCTTCTTTGACCCCTTCTGGTTGGTCATTCCTTAAAAAGCAGTAATATTCTATTACTTTCCTAGACCCTAATTTGTTCAGCTTCTGGCTTGCAAGCCTGCCAGGATGCCTAAAGGTCCACTCTGATGGCCAACACATGTATTCTTTGCCGGACTTTGGAATTTTACCTTCAAAGGCAAATCATGCCAAGCATTTTTGGAGGAAAAACCTCCTCTGTGCTTGGAAAAATGCCTGAAACATTTTCTTTGACACTAGTTAAATAATGATGATTATGATTTCATTTTATTCTTGCTCGACATCTTGTGATGGTAAATCTTGGGAGCTCTTTTGTGTTTACTGCTATGAATTGGCTTCTCTTGTCCATTCCCATGTTAGACACCATCCCTCATCCAAGAGGCCACAAAGCCGAAAGCTCGTAAACTCACCAACATAAAGTACTCCCTGGAATATGAAGCGCAGCTGCTGCCTTCACATTTTAAACAGTGAGGATTTAATAAAGATAAGAATCATAAGGAACCTTGTTAGGGCCAGAGCTTCAGAGATGAAATGGATGCCAATAAAAAGAAGCCAAGACTAGCCAACCAAATCAGATATTTCATTCGAAAGCTGAATGGAGGGGAAACTTATCCCAGGAGCCTAGGTTGAATCTGCTGGGGTTTTTCTAAAGCCCTCCCTAATATGCTCCAGTGGAAATAGCAGAATAAACAAAATATGGCGGCCTGTGAAACTGATGAATCTTGCTTGTCTCCCTTAAAAGAAAAGTAATTGCATTCTTGGTGTGATTTGTCCTTAACATTTCCTAGTTAGTTTTCTGTAAAAAAATTCCTTTTACTAATAGATTTAATTAAGCTCTTCTTCAATATTTGCTTATATTAAAATCCATGGGATTGTTGTGGTGTTTTTATTAGTTCCTCTATGAGGCCAATCTCATTAATGCCTCATATAGCACCATGTGTAATTGTGTCATGACAGCTTGCCCTAAAATGGCTTGTGAATAGGACAGTTTCTCATTTAGTCCCTGCTTCACTTCCTGTAAAGAAAATCGAGAGCTGTCTTTTATTTATTTGATAAAACCTAAGAAAAGGAAAGCTCTCTTTTATGATGTCATGGAGCTGCAGAAGCAGCCACACTTGTATTCTAGTTAATGTCACAGTAATTAAATTGTTCCTGATCAATCTCTGGCTAACTTTGTCTGCATAAACACATACTTGGGATCTATAATGCTTAAGGAGATGCATGGATTTCAGCAATTAGATTGTTTGCTTTGCTTTGGTTTCTTTGGGTGTTAGTTTCTTAAAAATACTAATTTTCCCCAAGCCTTCCTCAGTCTAGAACTGGGAAGCTAAGATGAATGCCCATAGTTCTATATGATTGAGGGAGAGGCAGAGGGCCATAGCAGATAGAGGGCTGGCCCTGGTGTCGGTGATTCAGGTCCCACCTGTGACACATGCTGGCTTTGTGACTGTGGGCAAGTCACTTCAACTCTCAAGTGCCCTAAGACAGGTGCCAGAGACTAGAAGTTGGAACAGTGGAAAGAGAGCTAACTGGAAGTCAGGAAGACCTGAGTTCAAATCTACCCCCAGCCACTCCCTAGCTCTATAACCTCTCTCTGCCTTAGTTTCTTCATCTGTAAAATGGGGATAGTAATAGCAGCTACCTTCCAGGGTTGCTGTAAGAATAAAATGTACTAACATTTGTAAAGCACTTTGCAAACCTTAATGTGCCATAGAAATCATAGCGCTTATTACACAGACCAAACCACGAGCCTGGCCCACTCCCTCTACCTTCTCCCCACTCCCAAATCAAAGTATAACTATCAACATCAAACGCTCATTATCACAGAATCCTCCATGTTGCCCCCTGACTTTAAATCACAGTCTGTATGGTAGAAGGGACCTCAGCAGCTAGCCAGTGGAATCCACATTGAAGAAATCCCTACCAGAGGGACATCCAGCCACTTCTTGAGGACTGCCAAGATTTGAAACAGCCTCTGACAAGTAGCAGGCATGGGGATGGGTTTGAAGGTATACCTGTACCCTAACCTTGACTACATTAGGAAAAGGCATTCTTTTGTCAGACATTTTTTTCTTTTTTTTTCTTTTACACTTGACTACTAAAACCTAAATACATAAGAAAAGAAAAAGAAACATCAACTTAAATAAATGTTAAAACTGAAATATAAAATAAGAAAAGAAAAAAAATAGCATGTGCACAGCAGAATATAAAAGAGAATTCAAAATATATAGCAATAAATATCCATTTCAAGAAAGCCTATATATTAAATATTATACATTGTGCTGAAAGCTGTCCATCTTTGCTTCCTTGAAGGTTTTCTTTTGTTCTCTGCTGTATACTTTTTAACTTTGTTCTTTTCCCCCCTTCCTCTCCCTCTTCCCCAGGCTACAATTATGCATGAATATATTTCTATATAGATCTTGATATATATGTCATAAATTTTGAAGAGCTCTCTTGTATCTATACTTTCCCTTGATTTAACACATAAATTGCTGCATTGTTGTTTTTTTGTTTTGTTTTATTGGCAGTGGCTTTTTGCTTATGTAGCATTGGCATCATGGATCATGTATTGGTTGTCAGGAAGGTGCAACCCAGGGGTGGGGAACCTTCAGCCTGGAGGCCACATGTGGCCCTCTATGTGCTCAAGTGTCCCCTTTTACTGAATCCAAACTTCCCAGAACAAATCTCCTTAATAAAAGCATTTGTTCTGTAAAACTTTGACTCAGTCAAAAGGCCACACCCAAGGACCTAGGAAAGCCATATGTGGCCTCCAGGCTGCAGGTTCCCCACCCCTGGCCCAACCCCTCTCTTCTTTAAGGTTAGCCTCCCTTGGACTGAATCCAGTTTTCACAAGTCTGGAGCTGGGGCCCCAGAACCCCTGGACAACGGGCCTTTTATACTTTGTATCAAGAAATCTTCAACTTTAAGGCTATTTATTCACTATTGTGAATAAATTCATTTCAGTTGTGTCCAACTCTTAGAGATCTCATTTGGGGTTTTCTTGGTAAAGATCCTGGAGTGTTTTGCCATTCCTTCTCCAGCACATTTTACAGATGAGGAAACTGAGGCAAATAGGGTTTAGTGACTTGCCCAGGGTCCCACAGCTAGTATCTGAGGCTACATTTGAACTTAAGAAGATGAGTCTTCCTATTCCAGGCCTTGTATTCTATCCACTGTGCCACCTAGCTGCCCACTGCTTACTCACTACTCTTGCTTATCTGGCAGACGACAGTAGTGAGTTTGAGTTCATTCAATGACTTTCTATGCTGCTTTTCTCATTGAAAAACATATTAATTCCCAACTTTTATCTGCACTCTCTCTCCCTTCCCCCCAACAAAATCAACTACAATCAATTTTTCCTATGCTTATGAACTCTTTATAGGCTATTGGTTGAATATGAATTTTCTGCTGACCTTCTTTTAGCTCTACCTGACTCATCTCGTTAGGAAAATCGGTCATAGTCAAGGTTAGAAACAATTAAAATACTTCTACCACTTTTATCATTTGAACTCTTTCCAAAGCATGCCACTTTTGCCGCAGTTTTAATGTATTTCACACTCAATGAGTCACTAATAATTCACAACTGGAGTACTGTTCTGGTATCTCATAGTTTTATTAAATTTAACTTCAAAAGTAGAGGCAATACTTGGTTCCTTTTGAGCCTGGGATGTCATATCAGCTATTCCTTATGTTGGAGTCATAGGGAGTGCTTTCATGTTATCTGGAGCATATTTTGGCTTAATTCATAAGGAGGAAGTCTTTCTCTCCCCACCCTGAATTTTGGAGGGAAGAAGGAAACAGAAATTCAGTTGGAAAGTGAAGTTAATCTGTTCTCCTAAATCTGTGTTTTTGGTCAGCATGGCACAGTGCAGACCTTGTCCCTTTAAAGAGGTTACCAGGGTCCTGGTTATGAAATTCAAAACTAGAATTACAGTGTACAGTCCCAAAGGGAACAGAGCAGTGTTCAGGTTGAGGAGGGCAAGAGTAAGAATTTCCATCTGCCATCAGCTGCAAAAACAGATTGGCATCTTTTGCTGTCTGTCTGTCTCTCTCTCCCCACTCTCTCTTCCTCTCTCTACCCCCCCCACCCCCCTCCTCTCATATGCACATTTATTTATGTGTTTTCCCTCTCTCGAGCTCATTGTGACTTCCTTTGATTCTGGAGAAGAAAGTCTCCTGTCAGGCAAATGAGCCCCTTGGCCTGAGATATGGAGAAAAGCTGCTGTTTCCTGACAATACCAAGATTTCTGCTTCCAAATACAGTCCTGATGCCAGTCTCTGAATAAAAAATGAAAAGTGAGACTGGTGGAAATATAGCAGGCAACTCACAGGAGAAAGTAGAAAGTGCAAATACAGCAAGGGCACAGGACCCATGTAGCAAAAGGCAAGTCTCAGGCCTGGGCGGGGCAGGAATGGAATGGAAGGTCTGTGGATGGAAAGCTTCAGGGAAGATGCATACCCCACGGATCTGGTGCCCTAGGTCAGAGCTCCAATTGCCCTGTCTTTTTATGACTCTCAAGCCCAGCAAAAAAGCAGAGGACAATCCCAAGGGGATGGGTTCATTTTCTGAAAAATAAAATTGATTGTATCAAATACCCACACTTCTGGAGCCCCCTGAAAAGAGGAACTAAGGTCAGTAACTCAATATGGGATCACAGGGAATCACTGTACCACCTTCTTTGAATGCATTGCCAATGGAGGTAGCTTATCTAAAATATGTGTCTGCTCTATTAAGTGAGTGTAATTAACAAGTTGTCTATTACAGTTCGATCACTGGCCTCTTTCTCATTTACCTTATGCCAGCTAGGGCTCTTCATAGCCTAGGTCTGAACCATTCATTTCCTGAAATTGTCCTTTTGGTACCAATCTGAAGCTCTTTGGCTAAGCATATTAAAAGGTTTTGTGCATCTTATACCCACCCCACTCAACTCCAAAATTGATATTCTGAAGTGTTTTATAAATGGTAGTCATTAGGTTTATGGACAGACAGGTGGTACAAGTCACCCAGGTTGATGATCAAAAGTGCATTCAATTAACAAGCTGTGCTTTGATAAAATGTTAAAGGCTTGAGGAGTGGGGGAGAGCCCTTCACTCCTGGGACAGACAACCATATCCATCCTTTTCCTTTTAAACCTGAGAAATGTTAGTCACAAGCATGAACATCATTGGTCCAGAGTGACCATGGATTCTGCCTCCAGTTGGAAGTGCTCTAAGGCAAAAAGCAACAGAAAATCAAGGTCATTATCTCAAGGATGCAATGTGGTACAGTGGAAAGAATACTGCTTCTGGAAGCAGATGAGATGGGTTCGAATCCCACCTCCAAGGCTTATTACTTATTTGACATGGGTCAGGTCACTTAACCTTCTTGGGCCTGAATTTCCCTATTTGGAAAACAAAGGTGTCAGGCTGGATTGCTTCTGATGCCCCTTCCTGATCGAGCTCCATCATCCTGCTGTTCTACTTGGATGAATCTGGGGGGAAATGAGTTCACAACAAATTGATGGAAAAATTCCTGATGGGCAACTTTGTTTTTAGTCGTCTTGAGAGTTACTAACCCTGCCAAGCCACGGAGAAAACGAAGGCCCTGGAGGTGGAGGAGAATTTGACATTTCTGATGGAATCAGTCAGTGATGTATCCAATTGCAAGGCTAGGAGGTGAGCTCGTGATGACAATCTTGATGATGGAGCCTCGGGTTTTTACAGCCAACAAACAGCATTTTAGGATTGAAATAAAGGATACTTGCTTTCCAGCTGAATTGCCATCATTCTATTAGTGATCAGCATACTTTAGCCTCAGGGTCAAATAGTTGTTGATAGCCTCATCCTCATTGACCAGTACCTTCGGCAAGGGTTCCAGATGTTCGTGCAACTTCAGACACCAACTTCCAAGGGAAAAAGTAGGAATAATGGAGACATTGCGGAAGTAGATTTCAGTTTGGCATAAAGGGAAACTTCCTATCAGGTTCAATTACAGCAAAGTAGAATGGGCTGCCTCTCCATGGAGACTCTTGTTGGGGATGGGGCAGAGAAGAGTCTTAT
Organism: Trichosurus vulpecula; assembly: GCF_011100635.1. Classification (NCBI taxonomy): domain Eukaryota; kingdom Metazoa; phylum Chordata; class Mammalia; order Diprotodontia; family Phalangeridae; genus Trichosurus; species Trichosurus vulpecula. The sequence continues at coordinate 17,228,157 of NC_050582.1, forward strand.
TCAGTTATGGCTTGGGCTGGATGGCCACTGCTGTCCCTTCCATGGCTCTGTGAAGGCAGCAGGACTGGACTTGGAGCCAGGACACCTGGCTTCATGTTCCTGCTGTGCTATTTCTTTACTCTTTGACCCCAGGAGTCACTCTGTCTGTCTGAATCCAGTCTTCCCCACATCTGAAATGAAGAGGATTCAACAGGATGAACCTACCCCCAACTCCCTTCCAGCTAGGATGTACTTAGAGGCTTTTGGATCCCAAAGTGACCCTTTGGGATCTGTGGGATCTGTGCTTTTACTGCCTGTTTCTAAAACCATTTCTTCTTAGTTACAGGATCTTTTAAATCATAGTTTTAGTGCTGGAAATTCATCCTCTCATTTTGTCAGACGGGAAAACTGAGACCCAGAACAATTCAGTGACTTACCTGAAATTATCCAGCTACCAAGTGGCAGAGCCAGGAATCGAATGCAAGGCCTCTTACTCTGAATGCAGAATTTTTCTGCTCAATCCATAGCCCTTGTTGATTTCATCAAAGATATCAGATACTTAGCTAGCAATATTCAAGAATTTCTCAATTCTCATAGCCATTGTTCTAGTTCAAACCCTCATCACCTCTCTCCTGGAATGTTATGATAGCTAGGTAGTATGATGGATAGAGTACTGGACCTGGAGTCAGGAAGACTTGAATTCAAATCCAGCCTCAGAAACTAGCTGTGTGACCCTGGGTGAGCCACTTCACCTCTGCCTCAGTTTCCTCCATTGTAAAAATGGAGATAACAATAATAATAATACCTACCTGCCAGAGTTATGAGGATAAAAGAAGATATTTTAAAAGATCTTATCACAGTGCCTAGCATATAGTAGTCACTTTTAAATACTTCTTCCTTTCCCTTTCACTGACCCTTTTTGGTTTTCCTGCATTCATTCTCTCTCTACTCCAATCCAGCTTCTATACAGCTGACAAAGTCATAGATAGTCCAAAGGCACAGATCTTGCCATGTCTCCTTCTTGCTGAAAAACTTTCCATGGCTTTAGGATAAACTGGAAATTCTGTAATTGTGTGATAGTCAGAATCGGCATGTCAAGGAACACAAACAAAGCGATTCCTGCTGAACTGAGATCACTGCAGGGTTTATTGCCTAACGTAGAAGCTAGGCAGCTTTGCTCTTAGTAGTAAAAGTAAAAGAAAACATGGATGCCCATTTCACACCATTTCTTTTGTCCCCAATTTTGTCTGTCCCTTGGCCTTGGCGACATGAAGTTGCATATATAACTCTCCCCGAAAGGTAATTCCAGCAAGAGACAGCCTGACCCTGAGATGGACCACAGTTTCCATGGGGGGGGAGGGGTGTGTGTGTGCAATTTTCTACTTAGTCAGATAATGAGAACTTGAGCAAATTCACCATATAATACACCAGTGGTACAAATGCACTAGTCAGAAATATATAATCAGAATTCCCTTGGTGTTATCAGCTGTGCTGATGGACATTTATTGGTCACTTCAGGTATTTTTCCCCATATGCTCCATCACCCCAGGTAAAAGGGCTGACCTAACCTACCTGAATCACCAAGTATTTAAGGCCCATTACAAATGGCTCCAACTTACTTCGCTAACCTTATTTCATGTTACTCCCCTTTATACATGCTACTAGCCAGACTAAAATACCATTGGTATCTTATATGGTGGGAAATTTGGGGGTGACCTTTTTAAGCAATGTAGGAAGCAGTTACCTCCTCAAGCATATGTGTGTGTGTGTATTTTATAAATGAGGCCTGATCATTTCTAAAATATACAGGGAACTGAGCCAAATATATAGGAATACAAGCCATTCCCCAGTTGAGAAATGGTCAAAGGATATGAACAGACAGTTTTCAGAGGAAGAAATTAAAGATATCTATAGGCATATGAAAAAATGCTTGAAATCACTACTGATTAGAGAAATGCAAATCAAAACAACTCTTAGATACCACATCTCTCCTGTCAGATTGGCTAAAATAACAAAACAGGGAAATGATAAATGCTGGAAAGGATATGGGAAAATTGGAACATTGTTACATTGCTGGTGGAGTTGTGAGATGATCTAGCCATTTTGGAGAGTAATATGGAACTACGCCCAAGCTATAAAAATGTTCATACCCTTTGACCCAGCAATGCCACTTCTAGGGTTGTATCCCAAAGAAATCACACAAAGGGACCCATATGTACAAAAATATCTATAGCAGCTCTTTTTGTGGTAGCTAAGAATTGGAAATCAAAGGGATGCCCATCAATTGGGGAATGGCTGAACAAGCTGTGGTATATGAAGGTAATGGAATACTATTGTGCTATAAGAAATGGGGATGATACGGACTTCATAACAACCTGGAAAAACCTACACGACATAATGCTGAGTGAGCAGAGCAGAGCCAGAAGAACACTGTACACAACCACAGATATACGGATTCCGTGAGGACCAACCCTGACAGACTTTGCTCTTCTCAGCAACACAAGGTACAAAGACAACTCCAAAGCACTCATGATGGAGAATGCTATCTACATCCAGAGAAAGAACTATGAAGTTTGAATGCAGATTGAGGCACACTTCATGCTAGCCTTCCCCCCCCCCCCCTCTTTTTTTTCTTTCGTCTCTTTTGTTTTTGTTTTTGGGTTGTTTTTTTTTTGGTCCTGTTTCTTCTCTTGCATGATTCACTTCATTGATCACAGTTCTCCATAACTTGACTAGTGTGTAAATTAATTCAATGCGAAGTTATACATGGAAGCTATATGGGACTCCATGCTGTCTTGGGGGGGGAGAGAAGGAAGAAAATCTGGAACTCAAAATTATGTAGAACCAAATGTTGTAAACTAAAAATAAAAATTTAAAAAAAATAAATGAGGCCTGAAAAATAATGTCAATGAAACAGACAATCAAAAAAATTAATTTCTTGGCATATCTTTATTCCTTTTGTTTTATTGTTAAGGAGATTGTGTACATGATGAGATGGGGACGTCATTATTTTGTGTAATCTCCCCATTATCATCTAATTTTAATATTATCTTCATATTAGGAAAGATGAAATTTTGGGGGTCATTTTTAATTATAAACAGCTCTTTCAAGTTAAACACAGATTTTGTTTTCAATTTTTTAAAAAGACAATTATAATGAATTCATTTTGAAACTGACATTTAAAAAAAATTCTTTTACTTAGATCCAAGGCATCAAAGCGTTTATAAAATTTAGTTATCTAGTTTCAAATGCTTAAAAATCAATGTGAGGTGTGTAGGCTGATGAACCAATTCCATCAATGGCAAAAAATATATATCTAAAACAGATCTTTCCTTTTTCCATGAATGAATGCTCTAAGAAAAGAAATGCAAATCAAAATTATCCTGAGATATTTTTTCTTCATACCCAGCAATTGGCAAAGATGGCATATTACAGGAAGATTAAACGTTGGAGGAGATATAGAAAGACAGGTACACCAAAGCATTGTTGGTGGAACTATGACTTGGTACAACAGTTCTGCAGCCTCTCTTTTTTTCGCTGACTTCTCTGGAGTATAACCCTGGCAGTGACTAGCAGTCAAACGATATTGACATAGTGGTCACATTAGTTTCATAACCCCAAATGACTTTCCATTAAAGGATGATGAAAACCAAGGGGAAATGAGTTGCTAGTGCATTTCAGGGCCTGAACTGGAACCAGGTCTCTTTATATGACACCATAGTGATTTACCCACTGAGTATTCCCCATAGTGTTGGGAGCTTCTAGTCCAACCTTGAGGCTTTTCTTCATCCCAGTCCAGCTGCTGTCATCCATTCCTTGCCCGTGTTCTTGGATGAATCCTTCTTGGTGGCAGAGGACTGGCTGCATTCCCAGGTTTTATTGTCAAGAAGCTTGATCTGCAAATTAGTGTTGGTGGGAGGGGCTGGGGAAGGTGTTGATGGTCCATCATGGTGGTAATGAAATACCCTGTTTCATTGCCCAGTATCCATAGCTCTGGACCATATTTTATTCCAATTTTATGATGTATCACTTAGTCTAAGTCTTATACCATGGCTATCAAGGTACCACCAGGCTGGGGCGAAAAGGGCCTGTGACCTTTGTCAATAACTGTCCTTTCCCTCTCTTCACGTTGTGCCCTGGGGTTATTGCTCTGCAGTTGTCTGTTTCCTTAATAGAGGAACTAGGCTTCCAGTTCTCAGTTTCACCTCTACCTCAGATTCCTGAGGAAGAATTCAGTTTGGGGTTCTAGTCTGAAGGGTCCTCCCCAATTGGATTGAGTGGGAGGGGGTAGGCCAGAAGGAAAAAAATGTACTCAGAGTGCTACTATGTATTTTAATTTTCACACAGGAAGAGGAATCCTGAGCATTAGTAAACTATGGAATGATGCCTATCAGTCAAGAGCCTTTTTGAGATATTTGCAAACAATTTGTGAGAGCTGCTTATTATTATTATTATTATTATTATTATTTTAAATTTTGCCTCCAGTAAGTACAGCTCCGGAGCTATATGTCAAGTGGGCTTTTTGTTTCACTAGTTTTTCCATCTGTGGGCAACTCTTACCCTCTAGGCCCGTGTGCTCTTACTTCTGCTACTGCTGCTGTTGCCACTGTAACTTCCAAGGCCCTGATCCAAAGGAAAATGCTTTCATCAGCTCCAAAGGTTTCATTAATGAATAAAACAGCAGTGGCACCTCCACTTTGAACTTATTCACCTTAAGTGACTAAGCTGATAAGATTAAACATGCTAAGGCCAGATACAGTCACTGAGTTTACCCCTGTCGTTGTCCAATCTTTTTAGTCATTTTTCAGTAATTTTAGCCACAATTTTAGCCATTTAGTTTTGGCATGATTGCTGGGCTCAGTCACATAACTGGTATAATTCAAAACCAGCAGTTAACCAGCTATTTATCCAAATTGGGGGCGGGGGATTATCCGATTATGAAAAAGTCATGATTGCCCTCTGATTTAGAGTTGAATTTTCTCAACATCCTTAGTGGAACAAAGTGTGTTGTACAGTGTACCATTGCATTTGGAGGAAGACCTGATCTCTAGTCCCAGCTCTGCCCATTAGTACCCATGAGACCTTGCAAAAGTCATTTTTCCTCACTAAGCCTCACTTTCTGCATCTGTGATGTGGGGCAACATATGTCTGCTCTACCTACATTATGGAACCATTGCAAAGTTCAGATGAGAAAAAGGTGCTTTGAAAAGCATGGAGTACTATACAAGTACAATGATCTTTCCATTGAGTTTGATGGTTTGCAAAGCCCTTTATATCCATTATCTCACTTGATACTCTCCCATAAACTTGTGAGGGTAGGTGCTCTAAATATAATTTTCCACATTTTATAGATGAGGACACCTAAGACTCTAGATATCATTTCTAAACCATGGTAATACAACTGGTTAACCAACCCTGCCCTAACTTTACATTTTTTCTAACCCTAACTCTTAGAGTAGTCTGGTATCCAAAGAGTGAACTTTATCTCTCCATTTAAAAATGTGTTTCTCTTGAGAACAATTTGTGCCTTTGTTTCCCTTCTTTTCAAGTTTTCACCTGTAAATTTATCTTTTGCATTTATATGATGCATCACCCCAGGAAAACCGAAGCTTCTTGAAGGCAAAGACCCTTTTCACTTTCTGTTTGTATCCGTAGCCCCTTGCACATAGTGCTTAATAAATATTTGATGAGTTGCATTGGATTGGTTTGGAAAGGATAGCATTTTGGTGGGCTAGTGCCTGAGACTAGTACAGGATAGATGGACTGTTTTTTCTAACTTCCATGGTTATAATGAATGTCCTGGTTTTTTTTTTAATAAAAGGCATTTCTTAAACAGATATATATGTATGTATATATGTATGTATATACATGAATGTGTATATGCATATATACACATGGGTGTGTATAATGTCACAATTACTACCATCTCTTGGTACCTAGAAATCTGAAATAGAGCACTGAGCTTTTAGTATCATGGCTCCATGTGCTTACACAGGGAAAATAGAATCCAACTTTGCATGATTTAAATTGCTCTCTGAAATTAACTTGGAACTTATTGGCATGATAATGGGACATACTTTGTATCAAGAAAGGGAGGACTTTGCGGGGAGAAAGAGGGAGGAGAAGTAAAAGAATAACTAGATTAGAACTTAGAAACAGATAAATCTTGAGGTAGTTTTTAAAGGGAACAAGAAATGTCATTGAAAATTAAGAGAACTCCAAATACCCACAATGCGCAGCGAGATAGTTTTATTACCTGATTCAGGAGCCCAAATCTGACCATTCTTGAATATTTTTTGCTTTAGACACATTTGAATGAACTTTGATCTACCCTACCTGTAGATATTAATATAGTAATAATAATACCAGCTGGTATTTACATAGAGCTCTATATAGGCATCATCTCATTTGAAGCAAACCACAGCCCTGGGGGAGTAGGTTGGACCTGCCTCTTTACAATCACTCCTCTAACTCTCCGCCCTTTGCCTAGCAGAGGAAGTCTAGGGATTCTATACGATAAACTTTAAATACCTGAAAATACCCATCATGTCTCATCGCTAAGTCTTGTCTTCTTCAGACTCACCATGCCAACTCCTTCAAGCAGTTCTCATAGGTAGAGCTATAACTAGGACAGGGTAACCAAGATTTTTCCCCAAGGGCCCCGAATTTACGGAGTACTTATATTTCTTGTTTTCCTTCAGTGGGGTAGCAACAATGGCACATAACAATTACCTCGTTTAATTGGTAAAATAGATAGTTGCCCGTTACCCTGTCTCCTCTCTCTCATCACCCTGCCCCAGGTAAGCTCTATAGGACCTTGGTAGTGGCCTCCCACTATATTGGCCTCTCAGTGTCTCTGGGCCTTTGCCCAAATGATGTATCTCAGGGACTTTGTGTACCCATATTCCATAAGAAGCAATATTCTTGTGTCTTTCTGCCCACAGTATCCTTAATACTCTTGCCTTTCTACATTTTTGTGATGTTGTTCTCTCATGGTTCCCTTCCTACCTGTCTGACCGGTCTTCTCAGTATTCTTTGTTGGCTCTTCATCCACACCTGCTAACCATCAGTTGCCAAATCCTGTTTATTCAACTCAAACTTGTATCATTTGCGTAGCCCGCTGTTTGGGCTCTGCACCTCAAGTCCCTTCCCACTCCAATCCATCTTCCTTTCAGCTGTCAGTTCCTAAAGCATAGGGCTGACCATGTCACCTTCTCATTTAAGGAACTTTAGTGGCTCCCTATTACCTCCAGGACTAAATATAAACTATTCAGTTTGACTTTTGAAGTATTTCACAACCTGACCCCTTCCTACCTTGCCGGCCTACTTGTGCTTTACCCCCTCCATATACTCTGTGATCCAGTGACACTGGCTTCCTTGCTGTTCCTTGTATGTGACACTCCATTCCCTGACCTCATTGCCCAGAATATTCTCCCTCCCTTATCTCCTCCAAGACTCACGCAAATCCTGTCTTCTCCAAGAGGACCCTCCCCCCACGTAGTACCTTCTCTCTATGATTATCTCCCATTTACACTGTATATAACCTCTAAGTACACAGGCGTTTGTATATTTGTCTTCTCCATCACAATGTGAGCTCCTTAAGAGCAAGGACTATATTTTTACCTTCCTCCATTTCCCCAACTGCTTAGTACAGTGGCTGGCAGATAGTAAACACTTGACAAACATTTATCAACTGACTGAGCAGAGTAGAGCATAGCAGCTCAATCACCGGCTCATTCCTGGGAAATATGCCTCTGTCTATGCACCCAACATTTCCATTAGCTCTCCTGTTTGTCCTGTCGTACTGTTGACTTGTCCACTATCCCTGCACAAGTGGAAAGAGGCCACACAGATGGAAAATGCCATCCACATCCAGAGAAAGAACTATAGAGTCTGAATGCAAATCGAAGCAGACTACTTTCACTCTTGTTTTGGTTTTTTTCTTCTTCCTCGTGGTTTTTCCCTTTTGTTCTTATTCTTCTTTCACAACATGACTAATGTGGAAATATGTTTAATATGATTGTGCATGTATAACCTGTATCAGATTGCTTGCTGTCTTGAAAAGAGGAGAGGGAGAAAAATTTGTGATTCAAAATCTTACAAAAATTAATGGTGAAAACTCTATTTACATGTAATTGGAAAATATAAAATACTATTAAGTGTAAAAAGAGGCCACATAGGACTGAGAGCCATTTTGTATTTTTCCACGTTTCCTAGGTTACCAGGATCAAAGAATTCATTACCTAATGGCCAACTTACTGCGTCATCTCCATGCCATAATGAGTCAACCTAGTAAGACTTTGAATCAAGGAGCATGAATATTCTAGGAAATTATCCAAGAAAATTGCCTGAAAGTATTGAAAACATAGGGCAGAGTATAAAGCAGTGGAATCCATAGAATTCTTATCAGTAAGGAATCTCACACCCAGAAAGAGACTTATCTAATCTGAGGTTCAGTATCAAAGGAGAGCTCCTAGAAGCAGCCAAGAATAAATCTATACACTAAGGCTCCATGTGGACCACTGTTGACCAGTTGTGCTACACTGTATGATATGTGATTTACAAAGGAAATTGAATATTGTAATGAATGAATATGAAGAATTCAGGCAAACACAGGCAGACTCTTATGAAATGCTATAGATGGAAGGCAGCCAAAGCAGATGACCACTCTAGGCTGTAACGTCAGCATTATGAATAAAGACAGTACTAAATTTCAACAAAGATCAAATGCAACAGATGATGTGCTAAGCTATAAAAGTAGAAGGCAGTGTGTTCTATCAGTCATAATCACTATCTAGGTGGTTTTCCATAAACATTTCCAGAAGATGCGCTTTGTGGTATCTTTGGTTGTCTCTTCAGAAAGTTATGCAGCACCACAGACTACAGGCTAGAAGTAGTGTTTAGAGGTCAATCTACTCCACCCCTCTTTGTGTCCAAAAAAGAAACTGAGGCCCAGTGAAGTGCCTTGCCCAAGGTCATGTACATTGAATAGACTGTCGTATTCAAACTAAACGTGCCAGTAAAAAACATCAGTATAAAGTGGGACACTTCTTGGCCTACACTAGGGACAAAATAAATCAGCCTACAATACTTGTGTTCATATGCTTTAAAGTGGCTAAATGGGGCATTTGAGGTCATTTTATTGGCTACATTTAGTCATTAAAATTTGGGGGGGGTTCTTTTTCCTAAAAGCAAAGTTCTAATTTGCCTCAGTACTCCTTCTCCACCTGACACACATAGTCTCTTAATTCCCAGATTTCAATCAAGATTCATAGGCTCCTAGATACAGAGCCAGAAGGAACCTTAGGAATCATCAAGTCTAGTGTTCTCATTTTACAAATGAGGAAACTGAGGTCCATAAAGGAAAAATGACCCCAACAGGAATTTAAATGAAAGAATTAGGATTTGAACACAGGTCTCTGAATTCCTGACCTTTTTGTACTGCCCCATTTTGCCTTCCTGTATATCTTTGATTGAGTACCTTTCAAGGGAGGTATGTATGATATATGATTTATGAAGCAAATTGAATATTATAACACTGGAATAAATGAATCTGAAAAATTGATAGACTGACTTGGCTAACCTTTGGTCTTGAGAAATGCCTGAGGCAGAAATATAGAGAGTGGTTTTCCTGTTGCTTTAAAGGATTCTCCTTTAGATTTGGGTTTAGGGGCACTGGTGCTGGTGCTGTTGCTGTTGTTTGAAACAGTATTACAGAATCTCTGTGTTGGAAAGAGCTGCAGAGCTCATCCAGCCCACCATGTACCTGCTCCACAAGGGCTCCCCAAAATGGTTATTCCCCTTTAGCTGGGAGATAGACCCCTATTAACAAAGAGATAGCTCAGTCCACTGTTGGATCCCTCAGAGTATTTGGAAGCTTCCCTTCATGCCAAGTCTCCATGTGCCCCCAAAACCAGAGCACACGGCACTAGTGAAACCCCTGCATTCTAGGACAAGTAGCCACTCCCTTTTGTCTGTGATAGCTCCTCTCCTACTTGGAAACAGTGGTCACATAGCCCTGACGTCCTCTCTTTCCTAGGCTAAACACTAGTTCTTTCACGTGATCCTTCCCGGCTGCTCCTCTTTGAAAATGCTTTATCTTTTCATTATGGAACAAGAGAGATTTTTTTGTGTCCTCATCTGAATGGTGTTCCCACTGTTCTCCCGCTTTGATCCCAGAGCCAGGGCACCCTAAATGCCAAAAGGTCTCTAGCAATCCTCCAGGGTGGGAGCTGGGGAAAGAATGTGGGGTAACAGCCACGTCTCTGGTGTCTGAATATCTCAAATTAAGCACCTTTCAAGATATTCTGCTCTGATCAGATAACCAAAAGAAGGTTTCCTTAGGGAATTGGCTGGAAGCAGGTACCTAGCAAACTCCTCTGGCAGAGTTAGAAGCTAATCAAAGCAGTTACCATGGAGACTAATGTAATCTCTCTTTGCCAGCTCAAGTGAGCAGCAACCAGCTTTTTGTATTGCCTTCTCTCTTAGCAGCCCTAGTGATTTAGAGGTAAACAGGGATACATATTGGATAGACAGGGATGAGGTCTGACCCACTCTGTGCCCAAGGGTTTCAGCCCCAGATGGTGCCAGGCACTACACATAGGAATCACCAAAAAGACCTGTCATGGTACGAGTGCACTGGGCTTTCAAGATCGACATGAGACTTGAGTGGGAATCCTGCCTCAGACACTCATTGTCCATTCGATTCAGTCATGTCTGACTCTACTGTCCTTGAGGTTTTCTGGGCAAAGATGCTGGAGTGATTTGCTATTTCTTCCTCCAGGGTATTAAGGCAAACAGAGGTTAAGTGACTTGCCCAGGGTCACACAGCCAGTAAGTGTCTGAGACTGGATTTGATTTCAGGAAGATAGGTCTTCCTGACTCCAGGCCCATCACTCTATCCACTGAGCCATCTAGCTACCCTGCAGATACTTATCAGTTTTACAACCCTTATTTACCTTCTGTCTCAGTGCCCTGGACAAGTCCCTTCTTCTCTTTGTGTCCCCAGGCGAGCCTCTAAGACTATAGAGTTTTGCCTCTGCATAAGTGGGAGGATTTTGTACCTTGGGAGTCCCCCATGCTTGTGAAATCATAGGTACTAAACAGCAGCAGCAAAATACCTTGATCTTTAAAGAACAGCCTTCTGAAGGGCAGCAAGGCACCTTTCCCCTTAAATAGGACCTTCTAGAGAGAGAATAGTGGGCTGGAGGAATTCTGGGATAGACAGTGTTGCAGGGTTTTTTTTGGCTGGACCTCTGATTTCACTGATATCTGGAACTGATGGTTCCCAGTGCATCTGGGCAAATGCTAAGAGTTGCCTGGGAAACAGAAACTTTAGTGACTTGTCCAGGGTCACAGAGCTGGGATATGTCAGAGGTGAGACTTGAATCAGGTTCCCATGATTGTAAGGCCAGGTTTTCAGTTGGAGTTCTTATGTTAAGGTGTTATTCCCAAGGCTATAGATTTCAAGCTAGAAGGAGCACATAGTATCTTCAACTACAAAAGATAACCATATCAAAGCACAGGGATTTGGAAGCATTCTGGCAGAAAGGTTGCACAAACAAGTGAGAAACTTGTATTTTAGGTCTCATTCCACCACGATTTACCTTCAAGGAAGTCACTCTTTGGACTCCGGTTTTTTATCAAATCACAGTAATAAACTAGATGAGATACTGTGGCCCAAAGCATTGCTCATCTCCAGCCCCATTTTCTTATAGGGATCCTAACATTTAATGACTCCTAATCCTTGGGTGTGTGTATGTAAATGATGTGGATAGATGAATATATGTATGTGCATATATATATATGTACAGCTATGTATATAATATGAATGTACACATATGTATATGATGTGCATGTGAATGATATGTATATGTGTGTACACAAACACATATACAGACAGGGCCCTGCAGAGATCCCTGTGGCACTGCAGTAAACATCTCTTTCCAAGCACATCACACACAGTGCACCATCAGTGACCAGCTCCACCTAATTAGACCATCATCCAATGCACACATTTACCTATATTATCTAAGAATAGGATGGATAACTTTATGAAATGCTTTCTGAGGTCTAGATAACCTATATCTGCAGCAATCACCCCATGAAAATCAGGAGATTAGGTGAGCCTTACATCACTCTTCTGGCTCTTTGAGATAACCACCCCCTTTTCTAGATGCTAAAAACTATTCCCTTAATAACATGTTCTATCATTTCACCAGTAATTGAAGTTAAGCTTGTGGATCTGTAATTTCCAGACTGTAGAGGAGGAACAGGATCCTGGAGAGGTGGCCTCACTTACCTAAGGCCCCTGACCTAATTAGTACTTGAGCCCAAGGTGAAACCTGGAGAGCTTGACCTCCAACCCAGTGCTCTTTTCACCTTTATATGGTGCTTTAAGATTTGCAAAATGCCTTTTCTACAAGAATCTTCAAATTAAGTAGTTTTTATATTATTATGTCCATTTCATAGACAAAGGGAGCAAAGTTTTAGTTAGTAAATATTAGAGCCTGGGTTAGAATGGGGATCTCTTCCTGTCTTAGTCCAGAGTTCTTTCCACTATGCCACATTACCTCCCAGTCAAATGGTGGAGAAAGTATAGATGGTTGGAGTTGGGGGCGGGGCAGACATGGAGGGGTCTTGAACCCTCAAACTCTTATTGCGCTGGGAAGCATCTACTCTATCCACTTGGAAAGCCACCCACCCAAAGGCCAGAAATCTAGATCCCCAAGTCTATCCAGGCTCTGACCTGAGAAGATGGTGGCATTATGTTCCTGTGTCTCATTCTTGAATCAAACCATGTTAACTAGGCTGCCCTAAGTGTTCAATGTAGTGGAAGAGGTACTGAATGTTACTGAATGTCCACTTTATCATCTGGAGAAGAATGTGAGTCTGCTGTCTTCTCCGTGCTAAGTTGACAGTTTCTGAATAGGGCAAAGTAATTCTTGGAGAATAAAATGAAACAAAATATATCATGGAGAAGAGGGATTTAATCTACTTTACTCCAGATGCCACAGAAATTAGGAACAAGGAGATGGAGGTTGGAGGAAGCCAGTTGGAGGCAGATTTCAGCTCAATAGAAAGCAAAGGTACCTGACAGTCCAAGTTATCTCATAATGAAAGAAGGTGCTCCAAAAGGTAGTGAGTTGTCCATCACTGGAATTATTCAGTAAGAAGCTGAATGATTGCACGTCTGTGGTTGGGCCGATTTAAATTTTGCAAAGGGATTTGGCTAGATGTTCTCTGAGGCCTTTTCCAGCTCAGGGATTAAAAAGTCCTTTAAGTACAAGTTGTGGTAGAGGGCACTGGGTTCATAGTCTGAAAACAAGCTTGAGGCCCAGATCTGCTATTGCCTCCCTGTGTGACTATTTGGCAAGTCAGATCACCTCTCTGAGCCTCAGTTTCTTCATCTGAAAAATGGGACTGCTGTGCACAGTGACCTAGGAGGTTCTTTCAGTCCTGAAATTTCCCCCACATCTGTGAGGCTGTGAGGATAGAGTCATAGGATGTCACAAGCAAACAGGACTTTGAAGATCATCTAGGTCAGCTCCCTCATTTTACAGATGGGAAAACTTAGGCTTAGGGAGCCAAAGTGTTGCACCATGTAGAATCATATAGAAGTGGTTCAGTCCAACACTCTCATTTTACAGATTGGGAAGTGGTGTGACTTATCCAAGGTCACACAGCTAGAAATGTCTGGAGACAAATTGGAATGTAGATCTTCTGGCCTCTCAAGTCTGGTACATATCCACTGTACCATGCTGATGAGATTCCAAACTTCTGTTTTTTAATGAGGCACTGGAGGGTGGAAAGAGAAGTACGATAGCCACTTTGATTTTGGTTCAAGTGGAGCTTCTAAAAGCAGAAAATGATTCCTGAGGTTTGGGTTGGCTGGACTTGAAAGAGACATTGGAGTACACTCAGTGGCAGAGTGGCCTTGGAGTCAGAAAGACTTGAGTTCAAGGTTGACCTCTGGCACATCCTGGCTGTGTGACCATGAGCAAGTCTCTTAACCTCCTGGTTTCCAGGCAACTGTCTCAGAACATAAGTTACACAAGAGTTGGTGATCCGTATCACTGGAGGGAGTTTACATACCAAGAGTTCCTTATGCTGATGGACTTACAGGTCTCGATTAAAACAAAATAAAAGCACTCCTAGGAAAAGGAATGATGGTGATTGTTTCTGTTTGCAAGATAAATTCTGCAAAAACCTGTTGATTTGATCTTTTTCCCTTGAACAACAGAAAAAGAACCACGCCTTCAGGGTGAATTTAGTTCATGGATACATCCATATTTGCCACCTACTATGTGTACCTGGACACCGTGCTTCTGATCTGATACTCTAACAGGAAACCCTGCATTCAGGCAATGCCTCTCCCTCATTAAAATGCCTTTGAGGCCACTTCTACATCAGGTTCAAAGCGTGTGTGTAAAAAGTTGGACCATTAAAAATTACTCAGCACCCCCAGACATCTTACATTATTGACAGTGATGCCAGCTTTCACCACAGAATTATTCACCAGCTTAATGGTAAGCACCAGTCAGAGCCTAGCTACAGAATCCATTCTCCAGGAATGATGGAGGAAAAGAAAACCAGCCCTCTCCCCCACACAGACAGCTATTCTCACTCGCCTTTTTTATAAGCATCCACAACGCAATTGTCTTCCTGTTACAAGCGCTTCTGAGTGAAGAAATGGTCTGTCTCCCTTCTTTACTAGTCCCTTCCATTATTCCACAGTTAAACCATGCCAGAGAGATGCTATGGAAGGATAGCAAACAATTTCTGTTTGCTACAGTGTAGGAACCTGTTACTTACAGGAAAAGGAATTAACCATCGCATCATTTAGAAGTTTTTACAATTAAAAGTTTTATTCCTGGAGGAACTGCAAGACAATTAAATGAAATGCTAACAACAAATTAAATGCTTTATAGGTCAGTCATTCCATTAGGTCTCTTTAGGGAAGCTGTTCTCATATAAAGCATGCCATAACCTATTTGCATAATGATTGGATCTTAACTGTGCCTTCTGCTCTTTTATGGTGTGTTGTTTATCCTGGTGCATGGCTGATATAGGAGACATATAAGAGATGTGGCGGGGGGAGCCTCTATTTATGAGGGGCAGAATTTGCAGAATTCAAGCATATTAAACTGAGCATGTTAAACCTGACAGCAAGCCTTTAAAAACCGAAGATGAGCTTTGATATGCACTGTGTTAAGGCTTTCCCTCTATAGGCAAAGAAAAGCAGAAGGTTGTGGTTATGTGAGCTTCAGAATGTGCCATGGAGAAAAATGGCCATGGGGGCCCTGACTTGTCAGCCCTGCTCATCTGCACAAACAGAGATCACCTCACCAGTGTACAGCCTTCCATTTCCTCCTTGCTTGCCAGAAAAAAGCCACTGTAGTTTGAGCAAAAGAATTATGGGGAATGTGGGGGTCGGTCTCTCATCAGGAGAATTTGTCAAGCCCAAACTAGTTAAGTAATGATTCATTAGGAAACATATATGCCACATTCACTCTGATAATACTATCTCTTTCTCCTTTTCCTCTGGTGGTTTATTCTGTATTCAAGGAGGAAATATCAGGGGATCTAGGTTCAGGTCTTCCACCATCCATGGCAACTCTTATTCATTTTTGAAATTACTATCCCCATTTACTGAAAAGCAGTGGCAAAGTTTGCCAGCGGTGAGGTCTATGAATATTTAGATGCGTTCAATCTTTTTTTCTAGCAATTCCCAAAGTTTCTGAAAAACGATAATGAACACAAAGAGCTGATCAAAGCATCTAAGTCCTGGGGAAGATGATAGGCAGGTGACCACAATGAGGTCACATTGAGGATTCCTTTTCCTTTTATATCTCGGGTTAGGAAATCAAACAACTTTGATTCCAGGACACAGGGGGAGGGGGCAGGGCCAGAGAGCAGCTACAGGCTTAACCTGCACTATTACCAGTTCCCCATGGGCTCAAGGGTGCATTATAGGCACTAAGGATTTCATATTCCCAGCTCAGAAAAGACTGGTTGTGGGGTGGGGCGGGGCAGGGCTAGTGGGAGAGAGAAGAGGGGTTTTACAGAGAGTGCACATTTTCTAGCCATTCCATGGGAAATAACCTGTATCTCCAAAATTTTGACATTTTCTAATGGGAACTAGCTTCTGCTGGCAGTGGAAGTACTTTTTAGAGTCAGAGGTAGGGGCAGGGGTCTAGAACTGAGGTCTAAGGTGAGGCAATTAAGGAACTTATGGGGACTAAATTTTGTTTTCTCTCTCTGTACAAATAGATGCATATGTGTGTATGTGTGTATATATATACACATACATACATGTATATATACACACATACATGTGTATATATATATATATATATATATATGCACACATATATGCTGAGGATGAAAAAAACACAAGTAAACAAAGTATTACAAAAGAAGTGGGCTGGAACCAACACAGTCAAGCTAGGTAGTAGCTAAATCATGTAGTGGATAGATTGGTGGACTTGGCATCCTAAAGATCTGAGTTCAAATTCTACCTCAGATACTTGCTGGCTATGTGGCCCTAGACAAGGCACTTAACCTCTTTCAGCCTCACTTTTTTCATCTGTAAAATGATGATAATAACATCCACCTCCCAGGGTTGTTGTACTAATGAGATAACCTATATAAAGTGCTTTGCAAACCATGTAAATGTTAACTATTGTTTATTAT
Organism: Trichosurus vulpecula; assembly: GCF_011100635.1. Taxonomy (NCBI): domain Eukaryota; kingdom Metazoa; phylum Chordata; class Mammalia; order Diprotodontia; family Phalangeridae; genus Trichosurus; species Trichosurus vulpecula. The sequence continues at coordinate 17,244,831 of NC_050582.1, forward strand.
CATTATCAGTTACCAAGAAGGAGAAGGAGAGGGAGGAGTTATGGGGGTGCCTATGATGCCTTCTTCCCTTTCAGAGAATGCCAAATTAAAGTCTTACTACAGTTAATAGCTCTCTTACCTCCATGTATATTTATTTCCACATTTCCATGGGCCTAGGGACACAAGCCTTTCCCTTTTGTCTTTTATATTACAATTAAATCCAGATACTCAGGGTTAAATTTCTGGCTAAACCTTTTTATAAAATCAGTTTTTACTGATGTCTTCTGTTTCTTACATCATAACTATTCCCAGTGTACTCCTGTCTCCCTCTCCCAGAAAATCATTCCTTCTAACAAATGGTATTGTTTTTAAAGAAAAAAAAGCCTAACTGGTCAGTTCTTTGAAAAGTCTGAAAACACATGCAATTTGTAACACATGTGGAATCCCCGCCCCCAACAAAGGTGTGAGTTGTAGGCATCTTCTCCTAGTTCTGGATTCAAATCTTGCTGGATCTTTTAGCTTTGCTATATCCTGTTTTGATTTTTTGGTATGTAGTTCTTGTGATTTACATCGAGGTGGTTGTTGTAAATATTGTTTTCTTAGCTCTCTTACTTCACTCATTGTCAGTCCATTTTTTTTCTCATTTCCCACAGCACTGTAATATCCCATTATATCCATGCACCACAGTTTGTTTATATATTCCCCAACTGATGGGCATCTACTTCGCTTGCAAGTTTTTTGCTATCACAAAAGTGCTATTATTCGTACTGTGACATATTTGAGTACTTTCTTCCTATCAATGGCTTCTTTGGGATACAAGCCCAATAATGGATTCAATGGTTCAAAGGAGTATGGACATTTTATTCACTTTATTTTCATAATTCCAATTTTCTTTTCTAAGTGGTGGTACCATTTCACAATTCCATCAACAATGTATTAGTATGCCTGTCATTCCACAATCCCTGTAACATTGACTTTTGTCACTTTGGGGTCATTTTTGCCAATCTGCAGGGTGTGAGGTGAAACCTCAGGGTTGATTTGATGTGTATTTCTCTTACAATTAGTGAGTTGGAGTATTTTTTCTTATGTTTGTGAATCTTTTATATATCCTGGATACTAAACCATTATCAGATAATTTCATACAAAGATTTTTTTTTCCCATTCCTATCCTAGGGCATTTATTTTTAGCCAGACCTTTGCTATTTCTCCCTACTTTTGTTGCCTAAGACTTGAATGCTTCTAGTATTATTAACATTTCTAACTTTGCTCTTTATTAGTGTGTGGCTTTTTCTAAGTGTTGTGGGGGCATAGTAGAATTGATCAAGGGACTCCCTATTGAGTATTCCCATATCCATTGGCTCCTCCTTAAGAAGATACCTCATTACCTATTGTCTGGAACCACTACTGGCTTTTCAGTTACTCAGTACTTGCCATCTTTTAATTTTCTTTTTATTAATGTAGTTGTTCTTCATGTATATTGTGCTTCTGGTTTTGCTAATTTCATTCTGCATTAATTTCTACAGATCCTCCCATGTTTCTCTGAATTTCTTCCATTCACCTTTTCCCTTTATGCAACAGTATTCATTTACATGCTTATCGTGTTACCCAGTTCCCCATCAGCCAGTTGATGGGCACCCACTCTGCTTCCAGAAGAAATCTGGCTATGGATATTTTATCTAATGTTGGACCTTTGTTTCCATCTTTAACCTCCATGTGGTAGGTATATGGCTGGGTCAAAAACTATATTAGTTAGTAGTTCTTACAAATGAGTCGGTCATTATTCTTGTCTAATTCTGAACTGTTATCCTGAACAGTTGAACCAAGTCAGAGCCCTGCCACCATGAAGTGCATTAGCTCCTCCAGCACTGATGGTTTCCATTTTTGGTCATCATAGCCAATTTGCAGGGTGTGAGAAGTGGAACTTCAGGGTTGATTCATTTTGTATTTCTCTTATTTTAGTGATTCAGAGCATGTTTTCATATAGTGAATTATTCGGTCAACAAGCACTTGCTAAGTGATTACAGTGTGCCTGGCACTGAAGATGCATGTGCTAAAATAAGACAGTCCCTGCCCACAAGGAATTTCTATTCTCCCAGGGGAGTAAACCCCATTCTCACAGGTAAGTGAATATCAGATATATACAAAGTGTTTTACTGGGGAGGAGTGCAGCATTAGCACCTGAGGAAGCAGCAAAGTCCCCTTGAGGCATATGGCACTTGAGGATTAAAGGGAGAGAATTCCAGGCTTGGGACTAGTCTGTGCCAAACTCTGGAAGAGATGAATGTAATGTCCCATTCAGGGAGCAGCAGGTCAGCTGAGTATAAAGGGTACCTGTGTGTGTGTGGGGGGGTAACATATAATCAGGCTGTATAGGTGGGCTAGAGTCAGATGGTAAAGGACTTGAAATGTCAAAAAAGAGAGTTTACATAGTTGTTTATAGTTTATAATTCTTTACAAAACATATTGTTTACATCCTGTGACCCCTTATTGATGAATGTCACTGATGACTTCTTAACCTATAAATCCAGTGCAGTTGAAATTCTAGTTCAACTACTTATTGTCTGCATGACTTTGGGCAGGTCATTTCATCTGTTTGGACTTCTGTTACCTCATCTGGAAAAGGAGAGGGTCAAACAGGATGGCCTCTCACATATTTTCCAGCTGTTAAACTATCATCCTATCATCCCATGCCCTTCATACTCATTCATTGCCAGTGGAATTGCACATTTGTAGAATCTTTGTTGGAGAGCAGTTTGCAAGCATATAGAGTTACAATGTAAGCTAATGTAACAATGTAACCCAATAATTCTCCTGTTGGGAATCTACCATGATTACGTTACTAATCACAAGACAGAACTTCCTATTCAAAGATCTTTCATTGCTTTTTCATATGTAATTGCCACAAAAATGGGAACACCAAAAATCCACCAGCAGGGGAAGTGTTAAATTTTGGTATGTTAATGTATTAGAATGTTATAATGCTATTAAGACCAGCAATATAGATAGTATTTTTTAAAATCTAGATAGAGGAAAATATCTTGGGGAGAGGGGGTTAGTGGAATGCAAACTCAGTATAAGTCAGGTGCCCAATGTAGCTGGCACAAAAAGAAATGCAATCTTGGCAGCATTAAGAGATTCATAGTTTCTAGGGACAAGGAAGTGAGAGTCCCCACTGTTCTGTCCTTATCTGGCCTCATGTGGAATATTGTGTTTAGTTCTGGACACAATGTTTCCAAAAAGACATTCATAAGATGGAGAATTCCAGATTAGGGCCAATAGGGATTGTTAAGGGCCACAAGTCTATGTCAGAAAAGGACTAGCTGGAGAAATGAGCCATAGTTAGCCTGGAGAAAAGAAAACTTAGTGGGGACATGATAGGTATGTTCAGGCATTTGAAGGGCTGTCATGTGGTGGAAGGATTAGCCATATTATGTTTGATCTTAGAGGGTAGAACTAGGAGCAGCAAATGGAAGTTGCAAAGAGCCCAACTGAGGCTGGTTCTTGATGAAAGCTGTCCAGGGTGCAATGGGCTACCATCAGAACTAGTGGGTTCTGCCTCCTTAAAAGCCCTGAGGCAGAGACTGGATGACTTGTTGGTTATATTATAATATGATTTCCTTTCTTATATGGGTTGGACTAGATGAGGGGTTCAGAAACGTGTGCACGTGCGTGTGTGTGCGTGTGTGTGTGTGTGTGTGTGTGTGTGTGTGTGTGTGTGTATGATGAATCCTTTGGGCCGTCTGGTAAAGCCTGTGGACCCCTTCTCCCCTTCTCAGAATAATGCTTTTAAATACATGAAATAAAAGACATAGGATTACAAAGGAAACCAATTACTTTAAAATACAGTTGTCACAATTTTTTTAATAAATAAAACAAGTTCACCTGGGGTTGTTAAGGTCTCTCTCAAATCTTACATTGTTGTTCTGTGAAATAATAATGCAAAGTGAACCCAATTATAAGCCGAAAAATGAAGTTCACAATAGACAACTCTAGCCACACAGAAGAGGAAAGTTCATGAAAAGGAATGGACACCAAGCCTAATGGCATCTTAGAGGAAGTGACTGAAAAGTTGCTATGATACTTTAGGCATTTCGTTTAATTCAACAGTAAATTGTTAGTGAGTTTAGTTAGTTGTGTCAAAGTGCAGTATTAAGTTTTTGGTCACACATTTAATTTTAAACTCCAGGAGCGTTTTCTCCATCCTTGTACTCTGTGACCCCTCTGCTACCTTGGGCACTGTGGCCCATTCCTTTCTTGAAGCTATGTCTTTATTCTTTGCCTTCTGGGACCAGTGCTCCCTCTTGGTTCTCTTCCTACCCAACTAAACATCCCCTATTGTCCTTTGCTAGAGCACATTCACCCTCTAAGCATAAGTGCCCCTCAAGGCTCTAGTCCTAGACTGTCTTCCCCTTTCCCTCTAAACTTTAGCCCTCAGTGGTGTCTCTGTTGAAGGCACAACCTGATCCTCTCGGGTTAATTTTCATTTCTACACATATGCCTCCCAACGCTCTTTATCTAGCATTAATCTGTTCCTGCCTCCACTCAGAAGTATCATTTATTACTGTTCCTCAATGTAGCCAAAATAGAGATCGTTATCTTTCCCCTGAAGTCCCACCCCTCCTCCAGACTTGCCTCTTTCTGGTTCAAGTCCCTTGCAGTTTTGTGATTCTGTAAACCTTGGCTTTTCTCTCTCCCTTATGTGGTAGACTCAGTAAATTGCTAAGCCTTATTTTTATGTCCACAACATGTCCATTGCTTATTTCATCTTCTGTCTGGCCCAATAGTCTTCCTAACTGGAATCCTTGCTTCCAGTTTCCTCCCTTTCCAATCTTGCCTCCAAATGGTGACCAGAGTAATTATCTTCATAAGGCACAAAGTTGATTCAGCCATTCCCTTGCTCAAAACCTTTCAGTGGCTCCCTATTGCTGCTAAGATAAAATGTAGTCATCTTAGTCTGGCACTAAAGACCTCCTAAAATCTAACTCCAACCTCAGTTATAGCCTTATTTTGTATTGTTCCCCTATTTTCACATTCATGCTGTGGTAGTTTCAGCCAAGCTGGACTCCTAGCTGCTTCCTGAACTCCCCCTTGCATATTCTGCCATGAATTCAGGTAAGCTATGCTCCATGCCTTTAATGTTCTCCTTCCTCATCTTCACCCCTCCCATTCATGATCTTTCTTCCAGGCTCAGCTCAGCTGCCACCACCACACTGATGTATTCCCACATCTCTTCCAACTGGTAGTGCTCCCTCCAGCCTCAAATTATCTTGCACTGACTTTTCTGTTTATACCTTGTTTCCTTTACCCATCCCCCACCTACCCAGTAGAATGTAAAAATGCCAGTAATTATTAAACCTTTGGCTCTGGAATTCAGGATGTTTGGTCACAGCATGAATGCAGGTCATAAAAGACTAGATACCTGCCTTTCTGTGATGAACTGGCCAGCGGGAGGCATCCCTCTCTCCTTGGATGAAATCACTATCTGCCTACAGATATGGGATAGATATTCCCATACAGATATTCCTTTTTTATTTTTAAACATTCTTTTTTTGGGGGAGTTACCAAATTTTTTCCTTCCCTCCAGCTATTCTCCCCACCCATCAAGAAGGCAAGCTATATAATAATAGGGCAGTTCTTAACACTTAGTGATAGAAATTGAGAATTATGATCAGTGAGACTAGGTTAGGTTATCCTAATTGGTAAGTGCAAACTTACCTAATTCACTGTGTCTTCAGTTCCAGATCATGCTTCATCTCTGTCCACCCCAGGCATCTTGCATTCTGCCCATCAGGAAAACACAGCCTCTCCCTTACCCCCTCCCTTCTACCTTTTATTTTGAAAATTTATCAGCTCAGTCTTACTATTACTTCTGGAAAAGACATGTTGACAGTTCCTGATGACTCTATTCACCATTCTTGTGACTTCCCAGACCAAAACCCCCTTCCCTGTCTATTACTCCATCATATCTGCTGTCTTCCCCATTAGAATGTTAGCTTCTAGGTGGAAAGAGCTCTCTCTTTTGTATTTGGCTGCCCCTGAACCTAGAACAGTGTTCAGAGCATAGTAAACACTTAATGGGTTTTTTTCCATTCATTCAGTGTTTGGACTAGAGAGCAGCTTTAAAGACTTGCCTCTGGAAGGAATCATTCCTGGGATACACCAAAAGCAATGCTCTGTTAATGTCTCTGGCATATACTCTGTGCTCCCATTTTCTATTTTATTAGGAGTTGCTGTATTAATATTGGTTAATGCTAGTTTGTGAGGTTAAATAGCTTATTTAATAAATGATGCAGCATACTTAAAGGGCTCTTAGTGGCCACACTGATTATCAGTCTGGGGGCAGACTGATGCAGTTTGGCTCGGCTCGGCTCCTTCCCAAAGAGGGAGGAGAGGGAACATACGGACAAAAAAAACCTCAATTAAGTGATAAGGTAATTTCATACAATTCTTGAACACTAACACAATTCTATTAATTCCTGGTCTAGCCTACCACAATTAGTGTGCTCCACGTCGCTGACATTCTATTACAGCATAGTCTAGATTGGTATATTTGTGCCCCCCCCCAACCACCACCACCTCTGTGCTCCAGACTGTAAAACTGCATAAGCCACAGCATCGGGGAAGAAGCTGCTTGTGTCAGTCTGAAGTTAAAGCAGAGCTGACCAGCCTCTGGAAAGGCTTTCATATGCACTGTTATGTGCCGGCTCAGAAATCCCAGGTGGCTGTGTCTGTCACTTACTGCTCTATGTTCTCACCGTATTATTTTTTAAATTAAACACACACACACCCATATTGCGGTTTTTAAAATGAAAATAGATATATTTAAGTCTTTAAAACAGTTCCTAAAAGGTATACTTTCTCAGAAAACCAGATATACAATAATGCATTTTTCTGCTGTTATGTGCATCAGAAGCAAAATACAAAAACTTTAACAAAAAATACTGTTTTTCAACAATCACAGTCAAATTTAAAGATTAAAAATAAAGAAGGTAACAGGAAAATAGCATAAATTAATGAATTCTTAACCATATGCAATGACTTAAACTTTGGCACTAGGAATCAAGATGTTTTGTCACTTCCCATTTAAACAGATCATAAAAATGTCAAAAGAATGTAACCATCAGAATACAAGCAGCTTTGTTAACTACACAGTGAAACATTCTACACAGATCACTATTACATAGACTGGAACAGAACCTCTAAAATTACAGAAGGGACTGAAACATTACCCTTTTTATGTTTTCAACAGAACAAATACTTAACAAACATAAATTAGATTAAACATTGAATAAATTAAACATTTTTTCCTTGTAGAGAGAACAAACTAATAATATAACATTTATGTTCACTGAGATCAAAATATGACAAATAATATCAGACTCTTAGGCAACTTTTTGTAAATACTCAGGGGGAGCAACCTCATAATCACTGGGACTGAACAGAGCTGCTGCATGATTTGCCAAATATTTTAGGAAATCATGAAGATAATTTAGCAGTAATGCCACACTCTGCTCATCCAGTGCTGTATAGGACAGCATATCTCCAATTTTGACAAATAATCGCAGGAGATGAGATGCTCCATAAATTTGGGACACAGGAGCATCAGGATCATCAGCTAAGATCTCAGCATACTGGGGCCTTTCAAAATCATACAACAGCTGAGGACCCAACATTACATTGAAATAAGCTTTGATCCCTGCTACCACTTCGGTGACTGCATACGACTTTGCCATGTTTCCTTGGGACTTCTCATACTGCTCATAGTCATCCAGAATGGAATCGATACTCTTCTTGGCCGGAAGGTGAAACAGGTGCTTTTGTCCGACGACCAGCTCCCAATCCTCCACCAGCCACGGCTTCAGTTCATTGGGAATGTTCACTTTAATGTCGGTTTTTTTCACATATCGCCTCTCCACCTCGTAGTACACTCGGGCTCTCCTCTTGGAGTGCTGGGGCCGAGATGGTGTTGATGTTTCACTGGAACTGCTTCCTTCCCCAGTTTCAGCCATTTTCTTTTCCTTCTTTTTGGCTGGAGACACTGACGGCCCTGATGCTGTAGAGGCTTCTTCTTTGTCCATGTTCTTCTCCTGTTGACCCTCCGACTGCTGACTCTCCGATTCTGACTCGGAGGTTGCAGTCTTGGACTCCGAGCTTGGGGTCTTGGGCTCTGAGCTTGGGGTCTTGGGCTCAGAAGTCTTCTTTTCCCCAGAGGCCAGGTCCTCTCCCACCTTCTCATCTGCAGATAGCTCCTCATTGCTGTTGAGGAGCTCTCTCTGTTTCTGCAGATTGGTCTCAGAATACTTCAGTATTCTGCTCTCAGGAACCCACTCGTCATCCCAGCCAGCTGTAGGACAGTAGTCCTCCTTGTAATCAGTATCGCCATCTCCAGCAGGGCAGGGAGCAGTGCCGGCTTTGCCTTTGCCTTTGCCTTTGCCCTTGCCTTTGCCTTTGCCCTTGCCTTTGGCCTTGGTCTCATCTGCCTCCGCCTCAGGGTCTTCACTGGGCTCACTGGTTTCCCGGGGCTCCCCAACATTACTGGCTTCCCCCGCCTTGCTGGTTTCACCAGCCTTAGGGGACTTAAGGGCTACCCCTGCCTCTGAAGCCTCACAGCGGGGCTTCCGGCCTTTGTGGGACTTAAGGGCCTTACCAGGTTTTTCTGCTTCCTGGGCCTTTTCCGCTTCCGGGGGCTTGTCCACCTCCTGGGCCTTTTCTGCCTCCGGAGTCTTGTCCACCTCCTGGCCCTTCTCCGTCTCCTGGGCCTTTTCTGCCTCTCGAGCCTCCATCTTGGCCAGCTTTTCCGAGAGCCGGGTGCGCACAGCACCCTTCTCGTTGCCTCCCGGGTAATGAACGAGGTACTTGACCTTCCTGTACTTAACGGACACCTTCACACACTCCGCTTCATAAAGCAGGGGCCCTCGGAAACACAACACCCGCTCCCCGACCTCAAACTGGGGCTTCCTGGGGCGCCTCTTGGGGTCTTTCTTTGGTGCCATCTCTCCTGCAGGGGCCCGGAGCCTCCGCCCACCTCGCCCGCCTCTGCTGCTGCTGCCACACACAGCCCCGGCGCTGCTGCTGCCCCCCTTCTGGCCCTTCTCCCGGTGGTCCCTCCTCAGTCCCAGATGACCGCCACCCTCCAAAGTCTGGGGCAATACGGAATTAATTAGGTGCCAATTCGGACCTGATTTACCGGAAGCAGCTGCCCACAGGATGATGAAGCTCCTCTTCAGCTGTAGCGGCCACCAGTCAGTTCTCTCAACAACTGAAGCTTCCCATCAACTACCTGGCCCTCGAGATGGAACGTAGGGCCACCGGCACTCTCAGCTCCAACCAATGGCTGCTTCTCCTGCTAATGCACGTGCATCAGGCACGTGCATATCCTTCATTTCAAACCCAACCTGATGGCGCTGCGCATGCGCCGTCATTGCTCCCCTCCCCCCCTCACCCTGAGATTCAACTCCCACTACTGCCGTTGATGGTAGTTGCTCCAGGTAACAGCACAACACGCATGCGTTCCCATCCCCCCTTCTGCCCCCTCTAAGGATGTTGATGGCTGTTGCTCCTGGTAACAGCCAGTGCGAAGAGCATGCGCTTTTTTTGCTCCCTCCCCTCCCCCCAGCTTCTGTTCTCTCTGTGGCTCTTGATGGCTTTTGCTCCAGGTAACTGCCGGACATAACGCATGCGCTCTCACCGCCCCTTCCCCCCACCCCCAGAATCCGCCTCCCCCATAGATGTTGATGACTGTTGCTCCAGGTGACAGCGACCACGCGCATGCGCTTCTTCTTCTTCTTCTTTTTTTTTAATTTTTCCACCACCACCTTCCCCTCCCCATCCCATTCAGCTCCTTCTGTGGCTCTTCATGGCTAGGTAAAGGCCAGGACGGGAATATTACGCATGCGCCCTGCTAGCTTTCCTACCCCCTCCCCCCATTCAGCTCCCCATATGGCTCTTCCTGGGTGTTGCTTCAGGTAAAGGCCAGGACTTTGCGCATGCGTCCTCCTTGCTTTCCCCCCCCCCTCAGCTGTCCCTATGGCTCTTCATCGCCATTGCTGCCGGTAAAAGGAGAACATTGCGCATGCGCTAGCTGTACTGCGCTGCAGGTTCCCCACCCTTCTGCTCTCCCTCTGACCATAGATGCTCTCCACCCCCGTAGATTACCAGCCAGTGCACTGCGCATGCGTCTTCATTATACAGCCTCCCTAATGATTCACCTCCTGCTGATGTGTTCATCCCTTTATATGCACCTTCCCTGTACTGCCCCGCCCCATCCCGTCTTTAAAATCATTTCATTCCGTTCCATGAAGCAGACAGATAATTGCTCAATCTCTTACTTCGTGCTCAGTGGTGTTGGGTGGGTGATTGCGAGGTGCTGGGGGTGGAGCTACAGACCCCCGTAGAGGTCAGAGGGCTCGGCCTGCCTGCGCACTCGCGAAAGACTGAGCTCTTGACGCGGGGGCGGGGGAGCTCTGGCAGAGCTGGGGAAGGGGAGGGGCAGCGTGATGCGGTGCACCTGTGTGATGTGCACACGTATGCCTCCCTCCGGGAGGGCTCCCCCTCCCTGCTCACCTGCCGCCACCAATCCAGGAAGACCCCCTGGAGGAGGCGGACCCCCAGCTGCGGGTGCCTGGAAGGAATGGAATTTGACTAGAGAAAATGGGAGTGGGGGACCTACACCAGGGTGGGGGACTTCCTGAGAAAAGAGGCAGGAGGGGGCCCAGCATCTTCTGGGAACAGCGAGTTCTCCAGTGTGTCTCAATTATCCCCTTAAGGTCCCCCTTCGTTCACTTGGAGTCCCCCCTCCCGTGGCTTCTCCCTGCCGCCTTAAACACACATACGCACACACATATCTTTCTCATGTTAAAGGCTTTTAATAATCAGGGCTAAACCTATTTTTCAGCCATATTTCCCCTCTCCTTTCTTCCCCTCCCTCTCTTCTTCTTCCCCCTCCCTCTACTACATCCCCTCTTCTTCCTTCCCCTCCCTCTCCTATTTCCCCTCTTCTTCCCCCCCTTCCCTCTCCTACATCCCCTCTTCTTCCTCCCCCTCTTTCTACATCCCCTCTTCTTCCTTCCCCTCCCTCTCCTATTTCCCCTCTTCTTCCTCCCCTTCCTCTATTTCCCCTCTTCTCCCCCTCCCTCTCCTTCCTCTCTTCTTCCTCCTCCTCCCTCTCCTACATCCCCTCTTCTTCCTCCCCCTCTTCTTCCTGCCCCTCTTCTTCCTCCCCTTCTTTCTACATCCCCTCTTCTTCCTCCCCCTCTTCTTCCTCCCCTTCTTTCTACATTCCCTCTTCTTCCTCCCCCTCCCTCTCCTACATCCCCTCTTCTTCCGTCCCCTTTCCTCTCCTATTTCCCCTCTTCTTCCTCCCCCTCCTTTTCCTATATCCCCTCTCCTTCCTATCCCTCCCTCTCCTTCCTCTCTTCTTCCTCCTCCTCCCTCTCCTACATCTCCTCTTCTTCTTCCCCTTCCCTCTCCCTCTCTTCTTCTTCCCCCTCCCTCTCCTATTTCCCCTTTTTTCCTCCCCCTCCCACTTCCCCTCTTCCTCCCCCCTTTCCTCCTCCTTCCTCCTTGTCCTTCTCTTTTCCTCTTCCTACCTACCTAAAGGCATTTTGCTAGCTCTGTGTGCCATTTCAAGTAGCTGGCAAAGGTGATACAGGCTCCTGGCTTACTGCCCAGAGCTCAGTACCTCACAGGCAGAAAATACTCAGTCCATATTTGTTAAATGAATAAATGAATAAACACCTATGGGTGACACAGTGAAGGCATCAGTAAACTTTACCTCGGTGAGGTACCTGTGAGTCTGAGCCATATGTCTCTCCCTCAGATCAGAGCAGCTTGTCAAACCATGGTCACACAGGTGGTAAGAAACAGCTGAGATTCAGGCCTAGCGCTTCCCCCTTGGATACCTAAGCCCTGGAAGCCAGGTCCTCAAGCTGGCATGAAATTCAACTATAAAACATAACTATAGGAGGTTGGAATCAATGATCCAGCATTACAGAAATAAAGAAGAGCGTGAGACTCAGTATCTTTCATCATGCTGTCAGTCAGCGCTTTACGCACTAAGATTTGATAGAATACAGGCCCTGGTTGCATCCCTTCCAACTTGTTTTCCCTTTCATCAGTGTAGGCAACCCCCTCTCCTGATGACACTGGGCACCAGTGCTCTCCAACCTTTAGTGTTAGAGAGTTGCCTTAGGTATCAAGAGCTTAAGAGACTAGTTTAGGATCACACAGCCCATTTTTGTAGCAAGTGAGTCCTGAACCCTGACTCCAAGGCTCTCTTCTTACGATCTCCCTGCTAATACTCTACAAGAAATCTTGACCTTCAGAATTAGAAATGGTGGCTTTATAATGAATATAAATATAATAAATTTAAATAAATATGAATACAAATCCAGCTGATCATTTTAAATAGATTGCTTACATGAAAGGGTAGGACAGATAGAAAGGCTGTAGTTTGTTGGGCCTTGCCAGGAATTTCTTGGTTCTGTCCCATTCATGCTGTAACTATGTCACATAGGCCAATCCTGCAGAATTTGGTAGAGTTACTTTTCCAAAGATGGAGATGAATGGGAGCCTTTGCTACTGGCAAACTTTTTTTGTGGCCAGAGACTGATGAGTGCAGTAGTGAAAGGTAATAAGCCTCAGTAAAAGGAATTCCATAGTCTAGGACTGGGCCATCGGGTCTCTGAAGGGAAGACTGGGTCTCTTGTCAGAAAAGGTTGTTTTGTCCAGTCTTTACCCTTTGTTGTTGTAGTCCACACCAGATGAGATAGATGAATGTTGCCCCAGCAGAGAGGAGTTGGTTTCTTGTTTCAGTTTTGGCTGGCCAGAAGATATATGTGGGCTTGGGCAAAAGCAAACTATGCCTGGAGCTCCCTAAAGGAGCATCCTTATGGCTTCACCCTGGATTATACTACCCATCAGACTCATGGTACTCATTGGAATCAAAGTCAATGGACTTGAAATTTTGCCTAAGATTGGAGCAGTCCTCTCCTAAGTGGCAACTGAGATGTGCAAAGGAAATGACATAGCCAGGATCATCCAGGGAGTATTTGTCAGATTTGGGATTTGGACCCAAGTTCTCTGACTTTAGAATCAGCCCTCTTCTGACAAATCCCCACTGCCTCCTTCCCTTCTGGAAGCATGGTTTGGGTCCCTGTTCAGTGAATAGCTCTTTCTGTACCTCCCCATCCCTCCCAGCAGGGGTTCACAGGTATCCACTCCTGCCAAACAGAATGGTCCAGAGGCAGCATCCAAAGGAGAGATTCATATATGTCCCCCTTCAAAAAATCCTGGATGTAAATCCTTGTATTTGGAATGTATAAATTATATAATAACATAGTTTCTTATCAATAGTAATAAGTATTCCATAAAACGTAATCTATTGTAGATAGAAAGCTTTGCCTTCATAGGGTTATATATGTAGAGCTAGAAGGGATGAGAGAAGCCAACTGATCCAACCCCCTTATTTGACAGAGCCTAGAGAGGGTAAGTGACCTGTCCCCGGACACCCAGGGAGTAGGTGGCAGAGCTGGAAATCAAACCCACTGATCTAAATGACTAATCAGAAATCGGTGCAGTGTGAATTTAGCAAAAATCTACATAGGCAGTAAACATCTCCAGATGAGTGGAAGGGATTGTTCAGTTTCTAGTAAAAAATGACAGAAAGTACAGAGTTCAAAGAAATCCAAACCATGATGCTAAGAGATTGTGGCACTATAATTGTTATTTCTAGGGCTCTTGCAAGTTGCCAAAATGTTTTGCCTCCATGATCTCATCTGGTCTTCCCAACAGTCCGAAGAGGAAGTTACTGTAGGGGACGTTACATTTTTCCAAAGAAAGTGAGGGTCCCTCACATGGCCTTACATGGCTTTCCCAAGGCCCCACAGCTACAAGTTCCAAAGGCAGGATCTAAAGCCACATGGTCCTGACTTCAAGTTCTGTGTTGTGGCCACTATTGTAACATTCTCTCTCTATGTAAATTGACTTCATTGAAATGCTTTATTGGAATGGTCATGTATTTGTTGGTGTCCTTCCGTTGGTTTTCAGCCAAGTCTGACTCTTTATGACCCCATTTGGAGTTTTCTTCCTGGAGTGGTTTGCCATTTCCATCTCTAGCTCATTTTTCAGATAAGAAACTGAGTCAAACAGAGTAAAGTGACTTGCCCAGGGTCACATGGCTAGTAAGTAAGGATGAGTGTTCCTGACTCCAGGCCCAGCACTCTCTGCACTGTGCTACCGACCTGCCCTGGTGTCAGTGGGTGAGCCTGTGGTGATCACGTGTCAGGACTTGGATCAACATGTGGGAGCTTCTCAGTATGTACAAGGTAAAAAGTTGGCATGAAAGCATTGATACAAGTTCCTCCCTCTGATAGCCACTGGCTGTGTGACCCTGGGTAAGGCATGTAACCTCTCTGTTTTCAGGCAACACTAAAAGCACAAGTTTCTGAGAAAGTATTGACCTTCATTCCCTCTATGGATGAAATCCCAGATCTAGTCCCTTCCCCTTTCATTAGGGAAAGATGATGTTGAGCCCTTGGATCAGGGTTTTATATGGAGCTCTAACCTCACTGCTTTCACCTTTTTTTGTATCCCCAATACTTAGCACCATGTCTGGCATGTAGTAGGTGCTTGACAAATGCTTAATGACTCAATAGGATCACTTTGAGCTTGGTCAGGGGTTTTGGTCCCCTCTTTTGCTAAACCAAAGAAAATTTTTTCTCCAGTTGTTTTGCCTGTCTGGTTGCAGGGCATTAGTTATAGCCAGAATCCATGAGTGATGATCAAGCCTTCAAAGGCAGGGCCAGTTTGATTGAGATTATGGGTGAGCGCTCCTCTGGACCTCCAGCCTCTATCCCCTGCAGCTGCAATCAATGAATGTGTCACCTCCTCCAGCTCTGGGGCAATGCAGGCTGCAGAGGGTGTGTCTGAGAGAGACAGCCAAGTGTCTGAGAATCGAACCTCTCTCAGTAAATACAGCCTGTGTCAATACACTTGATGAGTCAGGCACTCAGATGCTGGAAGCCATAGCTGATTACTGGAAGACTGAGAGGGAAAAGAGAATTGCTTTACCCAGACTGGTGTTCACTATGGGGTGGCCCAGTGCAGGGAGGGCTAAGGATGCATTTGGACAAGAAAGTCAGATTTCTCAGTGCCCACAAGGAGAAATTTAAGCTTTGAATTCTCTGATATTTTAAATTAAAATTTTAGCAATGCCTTTTGATTTTATCCCAGACATTTCCAGATATCCCTGGCCACCCCCCAAGGCATCAAAGGTAAACAAAATCAAACAACTTAGCCATCTCATCCAAGAGGTGATGTAGCATTTAGCCATCCTAAGCCCCACCACACACACACACACACACACACACACACACACACACACACACCCCTCCACCACAGGAAAGAGGTGCTTTCCACTCCACTCCTGTGGAACTGACTGGTCATTATAGATATACCAGTCTCAGCTTCACTTGAATGTCCTCTTTATTCAAGTTATTGCCATTCTGTATATTGTTTTCTTTTGCCCAGTCACTTCATATGTGCCTTTGTCACTGTTGTTAAAAGCATATCGGGGTCCTGGCCCTCAGCACTTGAACATCAGGGAGGTTACCTTTCACCCCTGTACTCTTAAAGACCCCTTGTGTCTAGGATCTCTGCAGATAGCTCCAGCTTAATCAGTAGATGATTTTCCCCCAAGTGCAGGGGAGTACAGAGCCCCTGTACTCAAGTTTCATTTAGCCAAATACAGTTGGATTAGCTTTTACACAGGAATATTTTCTTCAGAAGGTATAATCATAAATATGCATACTTACTCCCCCAGCATGTGAGACCTTAATCTCCTCTCCCCTTTGTACCACCTCAGTTTCTGGGAAGGGGAAAGAGGATTAAATTCATAGCTTAACTTGCTTCCTATAGAGCACAGTCCCAGTTCCAAGTCCAAAACACTGTTCAGGTTCCAGGCACCCTGACTTCTAGGAGGACTTCCATGCCCAGCTGGCTAACTATACTCCTTTCCCTTCCTTTCCCTCTCCCGTTCCCTTACCCCTTCCCTCTCCCCTTTCCTTCCCTCTTGTAATCCTGGCTCCAAGGTCATCATGACTTGAATTCCCATGTCCCATGGGGATCACCTCTGGCACCTGACAGT
The DNA here is from genome assembly GCF_011100635.1 of Trichosurus vulpecula. NCBI lineage: Eukaryota > Metazoa > Chordata > Mammalia > Diprotodontia > Phalangeridae > Trichosurus > Trichosurus vulpecula. The sequence goes on from NC_050582.1 coordinate 17,260,954, forward strand.
AAGGACAAACTACAAAGAAGAGAAAATACTCCCAGGCCTATTTCTTCCATTAAACACTGAAAAGCAGAGAGCAGAGAAAGGAAATCCTTCTCTTCTCACCAGTTCAGGTCATGGTGCCCAGGCTATGGGTGAACTGAGGTCTTCACCCTCTGGATGCAACTGATTAGAGAGCAGCAGAAAGAGAAACGGTGGGGTGGGGGGTGGGGAATCAAGTGGCTCGGTCTTGGCAGTTTTAAAGACAAGGTAGTCAATTGCAGGAGGTCTCCCCACCCATGTGGCAGCCAGTCTAGTATGCCCCTCACTGGCACTTCCATCTTAGGTGAACTGGGCATGTCCGGAGAGCCAAGGTTACCTTACTCTGGGCCCTAGGCAGATAGTATTTCTGTCCATCCTCTGGATCTTGTACCTATGTAAAGATGTAACTTTAATAGCATGTAATATATTATGCCATCTGTTTTCATGTTAGTTTATATAGTGTTGCTTCTGGGACTTGTAGCAAGGACTTGGTTCTGCTGAGGAGTGTTTATATACAGGCATGACTTTCTTTCTTGTTGGATCAAGCCCCCCACCCCCACTCTGCCCATTGGAAGCCTCTTCTCTCTTACTCCAGCAGGTAAAGAGTATAAAATGAAGGTGCTGAATAGCCTGGCCATAGAAGAGAGGACATTGATGATTTACACTTCACGGTTGTGCCTGTTGGGGCTACAATTTCCTTATTGGCACTGGAGATAGAGTAGAAGAAAGGTATTTGTTTTCCACTGGTTTATGAGAGCTTAAGAACTATCCCATTGTATTGGGTTTTCTATTATGTTTTGTTAACATGATTCAATTACATTCTTTACTGATCTTTCTGGCGATTTATCTGGTGAGTGAATAGTCTTCATTGAGTAAGAGTTTTGGAAGCCAATCAATTTCCCTTCCCCCATTGTGAACAGAAGTATAATCTGGGGTCCCCAAAAAGAAATGGTACCCAGAAAACCTCTTCCAATAGCTTTGTATTACTTTTTTGTTTAAAAAAATTGATATATTTAACTTCATACCTATAAGCAACTTGCATGTGTGATGCCTCTCTCTTTGCTTGGTATGATGAACTAATCAAAATCATGGATGAAAACTATGGCCAAGCAAGAAAAGTCCATCTTAGTGAAAAGGTTAAGTTGGGTTTTTTGTTTTGGTTTTTGCCTGAAGAGGCTGACCTCTGGGGCATAATGCAGAGCAGAAGATTTATTATATCAAACTTAATCTCATTGTGGATGCAGAGTAAATAACCTCATTAAGAATCTAGTCCGAAGGAGCTCCACCTTTCTAGAAGGGTCACAGGCATGAATGAGGCAAAAGTAGGAGATAGTTAGCTGGAAGTCAACTCAAACTTTGTGCTGGGGGCTTTTTGAAGTGTGGGCCTCTCGGAATTCCATTTGAGGACTACTTGTTCCCCAGTTAAAGCTGAGTGACTTGGTAGCAATGACCTCATCATGAGAAGGCTGGAAGCCCCAGGGTTAGGAGGAGACTAGTCTAATATCTTCTCTACCAAAGTCCATAGAAATGCCAAGAGGGCACCCCCATCCCTATAATCTCTTCTTTCTTGACAATGTTGTTAAAACTGGTTGCCAGTAACGTGGGGGCTTTGCCCTCTGATATAAATGACATTGTTTGAGGTCTGTTTAAAGTTTTCTCTTGAGAAGGGGAAGCTCTAAGTTACACAGAGTGAGTTCTAAGATGCCCAGGATTTAATTTTTTTCCAGTAGAATAAGGGCAGCTAGGTGGCACAGTTCATAGGATGTTGGGCCTGAAGTAAGGAAGACTGAGTTCAAATCTGACCTCAGACACTTCCTGGCTGTGTGACCCTGGGCAAGTCACTTCACTTTGCTTCAGTTTCCTCATCTGTAAAATGGGCTGAAGGAGGAAAATGGCAAACCACTCTAGAATCATGGCCAAGAGAGCCCCAAAAGGGGTCACAAAGAGTTGAACATGAATAAAATGACTAGACAACAACAAGCAGATTGATTGTATAATCCTACACATCACAGGCTGGGGTTGTGAAAATGGCCCAACCTGCTGTCAAGACAGGCTGGATCTCTCAGTCATTGTCCTATCTCCATTCTCTCTTTCTCAGCCTAGTTCTAAAAAGAGCAGTCACTACTCACTGCCTACCTCACCACCCACTTTTTTCTTTTCCATTTTTTTTCAAAGAAACATCATAACCCTTAACTGGAAACTCCAATGTGATTTTTCATAGGTGTGTTTTTAACCTGCCATAGGCAAATTTGAGAATAAACTGTAAGAATTTTTTGAAAGTCTTTTTTCTTCCTTAAGAAACTCAAGGTGATCAGAGATTGGCATACACACCCTTCACATTTGCCTTTTCAAGCAGGCTCTATAATCAGAGCCTGACACCTGGGTACTGGGGCTAAATTTTGTGAGCTGGCCTTACTGCTTCTCCCTCTGCCCCGCCCCCCCCATCTATGCCTGGAGCTCAGTTGAGGTCCTGGCTAGTTTCTCTGGTAAGCATTTGGATCACAGTGGTTCCAGGAAGACAAGATCAGGCCTAGGTGAGAGCCAGCACAAGGGAGCCATGAAAAATCTCCCTTCCCGGACCATGCAAGGTACAGGTTTGTTTCAGAGTAGGCTCAAGGGAAGGAGGGCAGCCTGGCCCAAGCTGTTCCTGGTATTCACCTTCATTGCCAATTGACTTGCTCCCTTTAAATTGTTCTCTGTTATCTTGATTTGTGATTGAGCTTTGCCTTTTCTAGCCTGCCCTTCTGCAGTCATATGTGTCTGTTCCCTAAAAACAGCTGCTACTACACTTTGTCTTGGTTGAAGGATAATACAAATTGTTGATCTGGAGAATGACCAGGGATTTGGTAGCTCAGCTCCAGCAGGTTTCCCACTGGACTATTGTCCTGATAAAGTTCTCTTGGTTACCGGTGACTCCCATGTGCCTAGTTCAATGGCCTTTTCCTTTGAGCTCACCCACCATGAACTTTCCATAGCACCTGATGCTGTTGACACTCCCTCCTCTGGTCTTTTTCCAGATTCTTTTTCCTTACAGCTTTTGAAAGGGTACCTTCCTTGTTCTCTTCACATCTGACCTTTCCTTTGGAGGTCATACTACTCTCTTGCTTCAAGCTACTAAACCAACAATTTGCTGGCACCTAGAGTTGACTGTGTGAAGTTCCCCGATTCCTTTTAACTGTAAAGGAGAGGAAGTGCAGAGACAATGCCTTTAGGGGGTGTGGACCAATTGAGACTGACTCAAGTGATCAGATGACTGATACATGAGGAAATACTATGTTGGAATTCAAACTCCAGTCTTCCTGGCTCCAGGTCCCATGTTATTTGTCCTTTGTTTTTGAGGAGGACAGATGATATCACAGGGTGATGTCTTGACTCAAGTGTAAATTGGATTTAAGTGAGACTGAGTTGTCCAGAGTTAGTTTGGGTATTTATAATAGCCAAAATAACTTACTCAGAGTTATTCTTAAAACAGAATTGTTGTTCCTTATGCAGCATTCTATTGGTTCTGTTCTTTTTGCTCTTCATTATTTCATAAAAGTCTCTCTAAAATCAGCCTGCTCATTATTTCTTACAGCACAGAAGTATTCTGTCACAGTCCTATACCACACCTTGTTCTGTAATTCCCCAATTGATCGGTATCCCCTCAATTTCCAGTTCTTTCCCACCACAAAGAAAGCTGCTAGAAATATTTGAGAACATAGAGGTTCTTTTTCTTTTTCCCAAATCATCTTGGGAAACACCTAGTAGTGGTATTGCTGGGTCAAAGGGTATAGGCACTTTAAGAAATCATTGGGCGTAATTCCAGATTGTTCTCCAAATTCCTGTGGTTTCAGTGAATATCTCTATGATGATGAGTCACTCCTTCACTTCAAAGCCTTTAATGTACATCTAATTCTACTCTCACCCCTGAACTCTAGTTGTTTTTTTTTTTATTTCCGGCTATCTCTCCTTGGAAATCCTAACACCTTGAATACCACATATGGACAGTTGAACTGATCATTCTCTCACCCATCCCATTCCCAACAGAACTTCAATGGCTCTGGCAACAGCAGCACGACTATTCTCCTGGTCACCTTGAACTCAGACATTTCTGACTCCTTACCTTTCACATCCAACAGTTTATTCAAGAGCAAACCAAATAATAAATGGCTTACCCTAATGCTTTCAGATCATGTCATTAATATTTAATACTTTATAGCTTATATTTATCTGATGAGTTTTTTTGGAGGGGGAGAATTAATTGTTTAGTAAAATCAAGCCAAACACTGAGTGATTATAACAATAAATCTTGGGTCATAAGAAGAGATGAGAAAATGTATCTTTCTCCTTTCATTGGAAAGTGAGGGGAAAATGAATATAAAATATTGCATATACTGCCAAGCATGTTCACTATGTCAGGTGGTTTTGGATAACATTGGGGGGTCTTTATTACAAGGGGAGGATCATTGTGGTAGTTGTGAGTGAAGGTAGGGAGGGGTTTCTCAAGAAATGACTATGATATATCAGTAAAACTTAAAAAAAAAGATTGTTGACATTGGAAAATGTGAATTCATTAATGGATCAATTCCACATATACTGCAGTCAGCAGTCATCGTGAGTGTGGTCACGGTATGATCTCAGTAGGATACATGAATTTTAAATGAGAAAGCCATGGGGTGACTTTATATCTGAAATTCATGAAAAGCAAGCCACCTTTGGAAGGGATGAAATTGATCCTGGCTCAGAGTTTCTGAAACAGGAAACAGCTAGTCCCATTGTGGAAAAGCCTTCCGACTTTGTGTGTAAGAACATATGTCGAAAATTCTATGTTGTGCATGCAATGGTAATGTTGCCTACACAATGTCATATTTCTCCAAATTGCAGCAGAATAGGGAAGAAACTGTTTTGTAAAGCTGCCCATAAGTAGTAATTAGAGAAATGTTTGATAAGATTTAATTCCCTGAGCTTTCGTTTTCCTAACAGCTGGTTGGGAGCAGAAAGAGAGCCAGATAAGATCTAAGTTTTGGAATGCAGTCAAAGGCATTATGGTATTCTAGACAGAGCATAGCACCCAGAGTCAGGAAGACCTGAGTTTGAATCCCACCTAAGATAGGTACTAGCTGTGTGATCCTGGGCTAGTCATTGGACCTCATCTGTAAAATGGAAATAATAATAACACCTACCTCCCAGTACTGTTGGGAGGCCAAAATGAGAGAACATAACAAAAGCAATATGCAAACCTCCAAGGCCTCTGGAAATGTGACCAAAGATGAAGAATTTTTTAAAGTATTAGGTTTGTGGCAATTAGAAATAATAATTATGGAAGATGGCAGCTGGAAAGCAGGGACTTGCCTAGGGCTCTCCCCCAGGACCCTCCAAAAACATACAAAAATGGCTCTGAACAAATTCTAGAACTGCAGAACCCACGGAATAGCAGAGGGAAGCAGAGGTCCAGCCCAGGACAGCCTGGATGGTCGCTGGGTGAGATCTATCGCACGGAACTAGGAGTGGAGCCCAGCGTGGGTGGCAGCAGGACCAACCAGACTGGGAGCCAAGTGGAACAGGCCCTAGTGCCCTGAATCAGTGAGCTGTGGCAGTTACCAGACTTCTCAACCCACAAACACCAAAGACAACAGAGAAGAACTGCAGAACCCATGAAGCAGCGGAGGGAAGCAGGGGTCCAGCCCAGGACAGCCTGGATGGTCACCGTGTGAGGTCTATCATGCATAGAGCTGGGGACAGGAGGGGAGTGGAGCCCAGCGTGTGTGGCGGCAGGACCAACCAGACCAGAGCTGGGCAGAAGAGGCCCTAGTGCCCTGAATCAGTGAGCTGTGGCAGTTACCAGACTTCTCAACCCACAAACACCAAAGACAACAGAGAAGGTTAGTGGGAAAAGCTGCAGGGAGTGAAAAGAGTTCACTGTTTGGCCACCACCCCTGGGGCAGAGGAGGTGGTGCAGCTACAGAACTACAGCTGCAGTTGCTTCTGGCCCCAGGCCCACCTGGTGGGAGGAATTAAGTGGTGGATCAGAGCAGGAGTGCAGAGCCTGCTTAGATCTGAGTCTAGTCCTGGTTGGTGGTTCTTGGAGGAGGAGGAGCACTGGTGTGGCATAGCTGGCTGTGTAGAAATAGCTCTCAAAACAACAGCACAGCCCCTCAAGCTTGGGACAAAGTACTCTCTACTCTACAAGCAGTCATACCCTGATGAAAAACTCAAGGGTCAAGTAGTTGGCTGGGAACATGGCCAGGTAGCAAAAACGGACTCAGATTCAGACTCAGACTTTGGAATCTTTCTTTGGTGACAAAGAAGACCAAAACATACAGCCAGAAGAACTCAACAAAGTCAAAGAGCCTACATCAAAAGCCTCCAAGAAAAACATGAACTGGTCTCAGGCGGTGGAAGAGCTCAAAAAGGATTTGGAAAAACAAGTTAGAGAAGTAGAGGAAAAATTGGATAGAGAAATGAGAAGGATGTGAGAAAACCATGAAAAACAAGTCAATGACTTGCTAAAGGAGACCCCAAAAATACGGAAGAAAATAACACCTTAAAAAATAGATGAACACAAATGGCAAAAGAGCTCCAAAAAGCCAATGAGGAGAAGAATGCCTTGAAAGGCAGAATTAGCCAAATGGAAAAGGAAGTCCAAAAGACCACTGAAGAAGATACTACCTTAAAAATAAGATTGGAGCAAGTAGAAGCTAGTGACTTTATGAGAAATCAAGATATTATAAAACAGAACCAAAGGAATGAAAAAATGGAAGACAATGTGAAATATCTCATTGGAAAAACCACTGACCTTGAAAATAGATCCAGGAGAGAGAATTTAAAAATTATTGGACTACCTGAAAG